>NC_088328.1:3625000-4225000 GCF_036884655.1 Musa acuminata AAA Group
GTGCCACCGCCCAGCGCTCGGGTGCTGGACGGTGCAACCGCCCAGCCAAGGAGGTGTCACCGCCCAGCTCTCGGGTGCTGGGTGGTGCCACCGCCCAGCCAGGCGGTGCCACCGCCTGGCACTCCGATTTCACTGGTTTGGCTTAATTTAAGCCCAAACCATATCTGACTTTGGGCCCAGTTGCCCCTAACCAGGATATAGGATTATCTCTTAATCCTAATCCTAATTACAAGTGAACTACATAACAAAAACACATCCTAAGCAAGCTTTCAACCGCGAACGTTGAGTCTAGTTTCGGCGAGCTTTCCGACGAGCTTCTTCCGACGGACTCCCATTAAGCTCCCGATCTTGTGATGACTTTAACGAGTAGCCGAGCCTTCTCGGTGATCTCCGTGAACCTCCGACGATCTCTTCGGCGAACTTCCGAAAATTCCGATAGGTTCCCGATTTCTTCTCGGTTGGTTCCGGCAGCATCTCCGACGATTCTTCGGACTCTTAAACGTCCATCGATCTTGACTCCGGTATTCTTGCTTTGTGTTTTCTGGTTATCGTAGTTAATCCTGCACACTTAACTCAATAATATGGATTAGATCAATTCACCCATCAATTGATTTCATCATCAAAATCCGAGATTCAACAATCTCCCCCTTTTTGATGATGACAATCAATTGATGACGGAGTTAAACATAACTCCCCCTATCTATATGCCATATTATGAGAAGATGAAAACACTTGAATTTCATCCATTGAATTCAAGCATAAACCGATAAGTTCTAACCGTAGAGCTTTTCGTTATTCTCATTAAGCAATAGTAAATGCGAAACTTCGATGAAAATCATAAGTCAAATGATATGGGACAATTTTTACTATGATAGGAGATAAAGATTTTCAACATGAATTTCATGATATCGATGTAAGGCATGCTTTCAATATGATCAATCAATCTTGTGATATTCTCAAGGATTTTGCAAGGCATATAAGACATTCATATCACACAAGCTTTTGCAATTCATATAAGTCATGCTATTAAAATGATACAAGTCATCACTTTTCTCCCCCTTTGTCATCAACAAAAAGGGAATGAGACTTGAAGCACATAATTTATCATACAAAGATTTTATCATTGATCATACATCACTCATCTATATTATCATTGATCATACAAAGATTTTATCATTGATCATACATCACTCATCTATATTATCATTGATCATACAAAGATTTTATCATTCGAAATTAAGTATGCTAAAATATTTACGCAGAGTTCATCTTAAAGGAAAATTCAGCATTCATCCATATTATCAAATCTCTTCTTTTTATAAATAACAAAAATTATAGATGTACAAAGAAGAGATTGGGATAAGAAAAAAAATTTTAAGTAGTAACTCCAATAAGTCAAGATCATAATTCGAATACAAATCCATTCAAATTCAATTCGTCAACTTGAAACTCATAATCAAGCCATCAAAATCAATTTCGAGATTCAAAATATCATAAAATCATTAATCTTGATCAGATGAAAGCGGTGTTTGACTCAAGATAGGATAAGATAATTTAACAAGTCACCGAGGAACGGAGAGAGAATGAAAAACTTTACGGAAAATCCATTCAAACAAGTTTATTCTTAGGGACAATTTAACATACCTAATTCCCTTCTAATGAATTCAAATTGGTCTTCATTCAAAGCTTTTGTAAATATATCTGCTAATTGTTGCTTTGTGTCAATGAATTCTAGAACAACATCATTGTTAAGGACATGATCGCGTATGAAATGATGCCTAACGTCGATGTGCTTAGTTCTAGAGTGCTGAATTGGATTTTTAGTAAGACATATGGCACTAGTATTATCACATTTTATGGGAATGTTTTTAAAGTGAATTCCATAGTCTTCTAATGTATTTTTCATCCAAATGACTTGTGCACAACATGCACTTGCAGCAATGTATTTGGTTTCCGCCGTAGATAGTGCAACTGAATTTTGTTTCTTGGAAGTCCAAGAAACAAGTGCATGTCCTAAAAATTGGCATGTTCCGGATGTACTTTTTCTATCTATCCTACATCCGCCAAAATCGGCATCTGCATAAGCTATTAGATCGAATTTTTCAGATTTTGGATACCACAATCCTAAATTTGGAGTTCCTTTAAGATACCTCAATATTCTTTTAACACTCTTTAGATGAGATAATTTAGGATTAGATTGAAACCTAGCGCAAAGTCCTACACTAAACATAATATCTGGTCTAGTCGCGGTGAGGTAGAGTAGACTACCTATCATTCCCCTATATGTTTTTTGATCGAAATTTTCACTATTTTCATCCATATCTAACTTAGTCGCAATACTCATAGGGGTGTTTATTGCTTTTGAATTATCCATGTTAAATCGTTTTAACAATTCTAATGTATATTTGGATTGGTTAAGAAATATACAATCACTAAGTTGTTTGATTTGTAATCCTATAAAGAAGGTTAATTCACTCATTAAACTCATTTCAAATTCATGACTCATACATTTGGCAAATGATTCACATAGTGATTCATCCGAAGAGCCAAAAATAATATCGTCAACATAAATTTGCACAATAAGAAAATTATTTTCAAAATGTTTAATAAACAATGTAGTATCAACCTTACCTTTGGTAAAATTATTTAAAATAAGAAAGGAACTAAGCCTTTCATACCAAGCTCTAGGAGCTTGTTTCAAGCCATAGAGAGCTTTAGTCAATTCGAATACATGATTAGGAAGAAGAGAATTTTCAAATCCGGGAGGTTGTTCGACATATACTTCTTCGGAAATAAAACCATTCAAGAAAGCACTTTTAACATCCATTTGAAATAGTTTAAAATTATTACTACTAGCATAGGCAAGGAGCATCCTTATGGCTTCTAATCGAGCCACGGGAGCGAAGGTTTCTTCGTAATCGATACCTTCTTCTTGGTTGAAACGTTTGGCCACTAATCTAGCCTTGTTTCTAACCACGATACCATTTTCGTCTTGCTTGTTTCGAAAGACCCACTTAGTACCTATGACTAAGTGGTAACTTGGTCTAGGAACAAGCTTCCATACCTCATTCCTCTCAAATTGGTTCAATTCTTCTTGCATTGCAATGACCCAAAAATCATCTTTTAAGGCTTCGTCAATGCATTTAGGTTCAATTTGAGAAAGGAAAGCGGCGTTAGCACAAAAATTCTTGAAAGAAGAACGAGTTTGAACCCCTTTTGTTGTATCTCCTATAATTAGCTCCTTTGGATGAGCATCTACATACTTCCATTCTTTGGGTAAAGAAATTTAGGAAGAAGATGCATTCAAATGGCTATTTTGAGGAGGGGGTTCGTTTAAATTCAAATTATCAAAATCAAGATCATCATCAAAATCATTTTTCTTTAAATCAAAAATTTCATTAAAAACTACATGAATAGACTCTTCTATTACTAAGGTCCTTTTGTTAAAGATACGAAAGGCCTTAGAAACGGAGGAGTAACCAAGAAAAATGCCTTCATCGGATTTAGCATCAAATTTACCTAGGGCATCCTTTTCATTTAAAATGAAGCATTTACAACCAAAAACTTTAAAATAAGAAATATTTGGTTTTTTGTTATTCCATAATTCATAGGGAGTTTTTGATAGAGATGGTCTTATTAGGACCCTATTCATGATGTAACAAGCCGTATTTACGGCTTCGGCCCAAAAATATTTGGGTAAACTATGTTCATTTAACATAGTTCTTGCCATTTCTTGTAGGTTTCTATTTTTCCTTTCAACTACTCCATTTTGTTGAAGATTTCTTGGAGTTGAGAAGTTATGATTGTACCCATTAACTTCGCAAAAATTTTGAAAGTCACGGTTTTGGAATTCACCACCGTGATCACTCCGAATTGATGAAATCATGAAGCCTTTTTCGTTTTGAGTGAGTTTACAAAACTTTGAGAAACACTTGAAGCAATCACTTTTGTGGGCTAAGAAATAGGTCCAAGTGTATCTAGAGTAGTCATCCACAATCACAAAAGCATATTTGCTTCCACCTAGACTTGTTGTATCAATTGGTCCAAATAAGTCCAAATGGATCAATTGTAATGGTCTAGTGGTGCTAATTTGATTTTTTGGTTTGAAGCTTGTTTTTATTTGTTTGCCTAGTTGACATGCATCGCATATCTTATCCTTAATAAACTTCATATTCGGAATCCCTCGTACTAATTCTTGAGATGAGATTTTAGATATTGTTTTCATGCTTGCATGACCTAATCTCCTATGCCAAAGCCAAGCATCATCATTTACGGCGGAGAAACACATTTCATTACCTAGTTCATCAAGATTGATGGTATAGACATTATTTTGTTTTAAAGCAATCATAGTCATGTTATGATTTGGTTTTTCAATAATGCACATATTTGATTCAAATCTAACGATATAACCTTTATCGCATAGTTGACTAATACTTAAGAGATTGTGTTTCAATCCATCAACTAGTAAAACATCATCAATGGAAAAACTAAATTTGTTACCAATAGTTCCCTTGCTAATGATTTTGCCTTTGTTGTTGTCTCCGAAGGTGACGTACCCTTCTTCTTTGCTAGTGAGCATAGAGAAATGAGATGGATCTCCAGTCATATGTCTTGAGCATCGACTATCGAGATACCATCTCTTGCTCCTAGCTTGTGGGTTTGTCTACAAAAGAGGATGATTTTTAGGTACCCATTTGATTTTGGGTGCCTCAAAAATTGACCCACTAACTTTGTTATTTATTATTGAATTCTTTATAGTTCCTTTAGGAACCCATATTAATTTTTGTGAACTAATTTTTCTAAATGGGCATTTGTAGGCAATATGTCCGGATTTGCAACAAAAGTTGCATTTCATATAAGAGGAAACATGTAATGTAGGTCCTTTTATGAAAGTGGTAGGATTTTGATGTAATCCTTTTAGAAATCCAATTCCATTTCTATTTGCGATGTGACCCTTGTGTGCAAGGATCATATCTAATCCTTTGCTACCAACCTTAAACTTGTTTAAGGTTTCCTTAAGAAGTAAATTTTCATTTTTTATTGCTTCTAAGTGCTCACACTTAGAGCATGGAGGAGTTTGAAGACTATCAAACTTATCTTGTAGCAAAGCATGCTCTTTCTTTAAGATACTTAACTTCTTGCTAACAGTTCTACATTCATCAAATAATTCATGAAAAGCGATAGATAGTTCTTCAAAAGATAAATCTTCATTAAATAAATCACATACCTCTTCTCCTAACGCCATTAGCGCGTAATGAGCAACTTGCTCGGTGTTGGACTCCTCTTCTTCGGATGCGCTTGAATCATCCCACGTTGCCTTGAACGCCTTCTTTTTTTATGTTCTCTTTTTGGCTTGAGGACAATCGTTCTTATAGTGTCCCGGTTTTTTGCATTCATAGCAAATCACTTGGTCCTTCTTTTGTTCAAATTTATTTTTTGTATTATTTTTAAATTTATTCTTTCTTAAATATTTTTTAAATTTTTGAGTCAAAAGTGCAATGTCATTGTCACTGTCCTCATCACTTGATGTTCCTTTCAAGTGGTCTTCTTGTGATTTGAGTGCCATATCCTTCCTGTTCTTTGGAAGGGGGTTCTCGAGCTCGTCATGAGCTTGACATGTCATTTCGTAGGTCATTAGAGACCCAATGAGTTCTTCAAGAGGGAATGCTTTAAGGTCTTTGGCCTCTTGAATGGCCGTAACTTTTGGATCCCAACTTTTAGGGAGGGATCCTAAGATTTTAGTTACTAGTTCAAAGTTAGTAAAATCTTTACCAATAGCTTTGAGTCCATTGATGACATCCGTAAACCGGGTGTACATGTCTCCGATGGACTCACTTGGTTTCATTCGGAAAAGTTCGTAAGAGTGCACAAGGATGTTGATTTTGGACTCTTTCACTCGGCTAGTGCCTTCATGAGTGACCTCAAGAGTTCTCCAAATATCAAAAGCCGAATCACACATTGAAACACAATTAAATTCGTTTTTGTCTAATGCACAAAACAAGGCATTCATAGCCTTTGCATTTAAAGCAAAAACCTTCTTCTCCAATTCATTCCATTCGCTCATCGGAAGAGAAGATTTTTGAAATCCATTCTCAACAATAGACCAAAGCTCAAAGTCCATAGAAATGAGGAAGATCCTCATGCGAGTCTTCCAATATGTGTAATCCGACCCATTAAACAAAGGTGGTCGTGCAATAGAGTGGCCCTCTTGCATGCCGGAGTAAGCCATCTCTCTTGGGTATTAAACCAAATATGAGAGATAACCTCGCTCTGATACCACTTGTAAGGATCGGAGTGGCACTAAGAGGGGGGGGTGAATTAGTGCAGCGGATTAAAACTTCGATTTTAACAAAATCTTTCGTACGATAAGAACGGAACTTGAAAAGTTTAACTTGAAAGCGTATTCTTAAAGTTGCGCAACAAGGGTAATAAGGAACTAAAGCAGTAAGAAGATTTGCAGTAATGTAAATGACAATAATAAAATGTAAACCAGAGATTACGCCGATTTTTAGAGTGGTTCGGTCAAATGACCTACTCCACTTGCGATGCCCCTCTTCGATGAGGCTCCCACCTTCCACTAGCAAATCTCTTGAAATGGAAGGGTAAACACCCCTCTTACAACCTTTTACAAGCAGTTCAACCTCTTACAAATTTTCAATAAGAAAGAAGGAGGAGAACTCTCTAGCAAATTGAAAACAAGACTTGCTAAGACTTTCTAAGACTTTTCTCTCAATCAAAATGCTTTTCAAAAGTTGTAACCTCAGCTGAGATTTGAGGGGTATTTATAGGCCTCAAGAGGATTCAAATTTTGGGCTCCAAAATTTGAATTTTCTTAGGGTTCCCGGTGCTGGAGGTGCCACCGCCCAGCCAAAGAGGTGTCACCGCCCAGCTCTCGGGTGCTGGGCGGTGCCACCGCCTGGCACTCCGATTTCACTGGTTTGGCTTAATTTAAGCCCAAACCATATCTGACTTTGGGCCCAGTTGGCCCCTAACCAGGATATAGGATTATCTCTTAATCCTAATCCTAATTACAAGTGAACTACATAACAAAAACACATCCTAAGCAAGCTTTCAACCGCGAACGTCGAGTCTTGTTTCGGCGAGCTTTCCGACGAGCTTCTTCCGACGGACTCCCATTAAGCTCCCGATCTTGTGATGACTTTAACGAGTAGCCGAGCCTTCTCGGTGATCTCCGTTAACCTCCGACGATCTCTTCGGTGAACTTCCGAAAATTCCGATAGGTTCCCGATTTCTTCTCGGTTGGTTCCGGCAGCATCTCCGACGATTCTTCGGACTCTTAAACGTCCATCGATCTTGACTCCGGTATTCTTGCTTTGTGTTTTCTGGTTATCGTAGTTAATCCTGCACACTTAACTCAATAATATGGATTAGATCAATTAACCCATCAATTGATTTCATTATCAAAATCTGAGATTCAACAGATAGCACTCTGGCTATCACAATGCACCATATAGTTTTCCTATTTCACCCTCAATTCTTATAAGAATTCTTTCATCCAAAACATTTCTTTGCATACCTCTGTAGCAGCAATATATTCTGCCTCTATGGTCGAGAGAACAATACACCTTTGTAATCTGGATTGCCATTATTGAATCTCGTATTTTGATGATGAAACCAATTGATATATGCTTATTTTTTAATCTGTGTTTTGTGTGACGCAGGATGATTTGATCAGGATGAGACAATTAAAGCAGGAAAAATCATGTTGTGCCGGGGGAAAACATGTTAGAAGATTCGATGTCGAGCCGGAGGAACGGTCGACGTATCGACAAAAGGCTTTGGGCCGTGGATTCGGGTATCGGACCAAGAAGAGCGGATATTACACCAAGGATATCGGAGTTGCCAAGTCAATTGGCCGATTAGGTAATAGGCCGCAAGAGAGGACGATGAGCCAAAGAATCGGACGAAGCATCGAGGGACCAATGACATTCCAGACAACTTGATTAATGCTTAGTATTAATTGTCTAGATCGAAGTATGTTTTACTTGTGTAGGATTAACAAAGAAAGCAAGGCATGTAGCAAAATGAAGTCTCAGAGTCAAGATCGAGATCACGTTGGGAGTTCAAGAGTTCGTCGGAAGTATAGATGTTCATCGAAAGTTCTATCGGAACCAGCCGAGAAGTCTCGGAGCTTGCTAGAGAAGCTCGTCGGAACTCGCCAAGAAGATTGTCGTGAAGTCCATAATCTTTCCGGGAGTCAGCCGGAACATTGCCGAGAGATCGTCGGAAGTTCGTCGGAAGATCACCGAAAGCTCGCCAGAAGAATAGACATAGGGACTTGTTTAGCTTAGCAAATGTCTTAGGATTTCGTAGTTAGCACGTAATTGGGCTTAGATTTGGCCAACCCAATTAGGGGCCAACTAGGCCCATGTGAGAACTATGTTGGGCCCAATAAGAAGCCCAATTAGTGCCCCAAGAAATATCACCGTCGTGGCATAGTCTTCGAGATTGTGTCAAGCGGTGGTACCACTAGTTTAGGCGGTTGTACCGCCATTGGCAAGGTGCCAGGTGGTGGTACCGCCAGTCTGGGCAGTGGTACCGCCCAGCACTACCCCCTAGGCGGTGGTACTGCCAGACCTGGGTGGTGGTACCACCTAGGGCAATGTCAATGTCAGACTAACACTGGGTAGTGGTACCGCCCAACGCAGGCAGTGGTATCACCTGTGCCCGGGGAACCCGGGATGGGAAAATTTTAGGCTCCAAGTTTGAATTAACTTGAAGCCTAAAAATACCCCTCTCATCCCTAGTTAAAGGACACAAGCATAGAGTATTCAAAATTGAGAAAATACTGTTGCAATCTCTCTAGAAATTTTCTCCTCCACTATAAGTTTAGAATTATGTAAGAGGAGTGTGAGTGCTTGTAAGAATTGTCTCCTAAGCCCAACAAAAAGAGAAAAGCTGTAAAAGGGTGGTTGCCTTCGCCTATTGAAGGAAGGCTTCTAGTGGACACCGATGACCTCGTCGAAGGAGGGAACCGAAAATGGATGTAGGTCACGTTGACCGAACTACTCTAAAACTCTGGTTTTCATTTACTTTCTGCCATTTACATACTACAAACCTCTTTAATAGCTTACTGCCTTCAATACGTTTACGTACGCTTTCAAAGTATTACCTTTACAAAATGGTTTTACGTCAAAAATGGTTTTAATCGAAATGAAGTTTTGAAGACGTAATTTTTACCGCTGTACTAATTCACCCCCCCCTCTTAGTGCCGACCTCGACTCTTGATCCTAACAATTTGTATCAGAGTGAGATTGACTCTCAGTTGGATTAAAACCCAAGAGAGATGGCATTTTCTGAAAACCAAGAGGGTCACTCAATTACACGTCTGCCCATGTTCAATGGGACGAATTACACCTATTGGAAGACTAGAATGAGAATCTTCCTAATTTCTATGGATTTTGAGCTTTGGAATATTATAGAATTTGATTTTAAAAGGTATTCTCTTCTAATGAAAGATTGGGATGATTTGGGGAAGAAGAATTTTTCTTTAAATGCTAGAGCTATGAATGCTCTATTTTACGCCTTAGATAAAACAGAGTTTAATCGGGTTTCTTTGTACGAAATGACCTTCGATATTTAGCATATTTTTGAAATCACACACGAAGGCACAAGTAGTGTAAAAGATTCTAAAGTAAATTTGTTGATGAACGATTTTGAGATGTTTTGTATAGAACCAAGAGAGACTATTGGAGACATGTACACCCGTTTTACGAATGTCGTCAATAGTCTAAAAGCACTTGGTAAAAGCTTTTCGAATTTTGAACTTGTTAACAAGATTTTGCACTCAATTTCTAAAACTTGGGATTCAAAAGTAATCGCTATTCAAGAATCAAAAAATTTAAATACTTTTTTGATCGAAGAACTAATAGGGTCTTTGATGACCAATGAAAAGACGTGTAATGCACGTGAAGAACTCGAGAACCACCTTCCAAAGTATAGGAAGGATTTCAAACTTAGAACATTTGAAGACCACTTGAGCATAAGCTCAAGTGATGGTGAACTTGAACTCACTAAGAAATTTAAAAAGTTCATAAAACAAAAATTAAATAACAAAAAGAACGCAACTACTTGCTGTTAAATCTTGGATTTTGATGATGAAGTCAATTGTCATTTGTTATATAATCTATATGTTGATATAAGTGTGTAGGATTAACTACGATGGATGTAAGACATGTAGCTGGAGTTGCACCGAAGTCAAGACCATGATCACGTTGGGGGTTCGAGAGTTCGATGGAAGTTCGGACGGTTATCGGTGGTTCTGCGGGAACAAATCCGAGAAGTCCAGGAGCTTGCCAAAGAAGCTCATCGGAACTCGCTAAGTGGATCGTCGCAAGTCTAGGAGTTTGCCGAAAGTCCGTCGGAGCATCGCTAAGGGTTCATCAGATGTTCGTTGGAAGTTCGCCGAAAGCTCGTTGGAAGAAGCGATTGACGCACCGGAGCAAGTTGTAGTATTAATGTTTTAAATATCATAGTTAGCATGTAGATTAAGTTTGGAATGGGAGGTGATCCTATTAACTTAATCTGGGGGCAATTGGACCCTTGGCAGACCCAAATTGAGCCGAATGGATTACTATTCGGACCCAGAATTCCTAGCCGACGGTGGCACCACCTAGGAGCTCAGTCTCCCAAGAATGCCAAGCGATGGTACCGCCCATATCAGGCAGTGGTACCGCTTGAGCTCGATCTCCGAGCAATGTCAGGTAGTAGTACCGCTCAGTTATGCTGGTAGTATCGCTAGGACCCCAAAAATCCGGGAGATGACATTTTTGAGCTCCAAATTCAAACCAGTTGGGGCCTATATAAACCCCACCCTTTCCTGTATGAAAGGGAACCAAAATCTTGATCTTATTATGAGAATTTGAGAGCTCAAAAGTGTTGTAAAAGGCCAAAAGTTCTTCTCCCTCTTTTCATCTAAGTTTTGATCATTCAAGAGAGGAGTGAAAATCTGTCAGGGTTGTCTCCTAAGCCTGTCAAAAGGAGTAAAGCTGTAAAATGGTAGTTGGCCTTCGACTATTGAAGGAAGACCTCTAGTGGACATTGGTGACCTCATCAGAGGAGGAAGCCAAAAGTGGATGTAGGTCAAGATTGACCGAACCACTCTAAATCTCGGTTTGCATTTACATTTTGCTCTATATCTTAACTGCAAACTGCCTCCATTGCTTTTCTTCAACTGTACTATTAGGATCAAGAGCACTAAGAGGGGGGGGGGGGGTGAATTAGTGCAGCGGAAATCTTTCAACGATAAAAATCGTACGAACGATAAAAATGATTTCGGTGTGAAAGCTGATTCTAAGATTACTTTAACTTAAGATCAAGCGAGATGACATTAAAGTCAATCTATGAAGGCAGTTTGCAGTTATGATGAAAATCAGAATATAAGCGCAAACTGAAATACGACGTTCGTACGATAAAAACGATTTCGGTGTGAAAGCCGATTCGTAAACCACTTTAACTTGAGATGAAGCGAGATGTAGTTAAAGCAAAGATATAAAGGCAGTTTGCAGTTATGATGGAAATCAGAATATAAGCGCAAACTGAAATACGACGTTCGTACGATAAAAGCGATTTCGTCTAAACGCCGATTCGGAAAGCACTGAACTTTGAAACACATTCATAAAAACACAGAAGGCAGTAAGCTATTGAGGAGGTTTGCAGTAAAGATAAGATGCTCAAAGTAAATGCAAACCGAGATTTAGAGTGGTTCGGTCAATCTTGACCTACTCCACTTTTGGCTTCCTCCACCGACGAGGTCACCGACGTCAACTAGAGGCCTTCCTTCAATAGGCGAAGGCCAACCACCCTTTTACAGTTTTACTCCTTTTGATAGGCTTAGGAGACAACCCTTACAGAATTTTCTGTCCTCTCTTTAAAGCTCAGAACTTGGAAGAAAAGAGGGAGAAGAACTTTTGGCCTTTACAACAATTTTGAGCTCTAAAAATCATAAAACAAGATCAAGATTTCGGTGTATGTTCATTGCTCTTTCAGTGCTGAATGGGTGGGGTATTTATAGGCCCCAACCCAGTTCAAATTTGGAGCTCAGACTGTCAATTCCCGGAATTCTAGGATATGGCGGTTGCACCTCCTAACTGGAGCGGTTGCACCGCCTGGCAGAGCTCGAAGACTAAGCCTCTGGGCGGTGCCACCTCCTGTCAGGGGTGGTTGCACATCTTGCCAGAGCTCGAAGACCGAGCTCAGGCGGTGCGACCTCCTGACTAAGGAGGTTGCACCGCTCAGCCAGAGCTCGGAGACCGAGCCCAAGCGGTGCCACCTCTTATTAGGGGAGGTTGCACCGCCCAGTCTCGCTCGGAGACTGAGCCCAGGCAGTGCCACCTCCTGGCTGGGGCAGTTGCACCGCCCAATCTCACTTGGAGACCTAGCCCAGGCGGTGCCACCTCCTGGCTTGGGCGGTTCAACCGCTTGGCAGAAATCAAGGTCCGAATGGGTTGATCCATTCGGCCCAATTTGGGTTTTTCAACGGCCCAATTGGCCCAAGATTAAGTTAATGGGATCACCTCCCATTTCCAACTTAATCATTGTGCTAACTATGATATTCCGTAAGACATTTACTGCAACTTGCTCCGGTGCGTCAATAGCTTCTTTCGGCGAGCTTCCAGCGAACTTCCGTCGATCTTCCGATGAACCCTCGGTGATGCTCCTACGAACTTCCGGCAAACTCCTGGACTTGCGACGATCCACTTGGCGAGTTCCGATGAGCTTCTTTGGCAAGCTCATGGACTTCTCGGATTTGTTCCCACATAACCACCGACGACTGTCCGAACTTCCGTCGAACTCTCGAACTCCCAACGTGATCATTGTCTTGACTCTGGCGCAACTCCTGCTGCATATCTTATCGTAGTTACTCCTGCACACTTAAAACAAAACTTCGATCGAGACAATTAATCCTAAGCAATTAACCAAGTTGTCCGGCATGTCATTGGTCCCTCGACGCTTCGTCCGATTCTTCGGCGCATCGTCCTCTCCTGCAGCCTATTGCCTAATCGGCCAGTTGACTCCGCAACTCCGGTATCCTTGGCACAATACCCACTCTTCTTGGCCCGATGCCCGTGTCCACGGCCCGAAGCCTACTATCGATACGTCGACCGATCCACCGGCCAGACGTCCAATCTTCTGACATGTTCCTCTGGCACAACATGATTTTCCTGCTTTAATTGTCTCATCCTGATCGAAGCATCCTGTGTCACTCAAAATGTAGATTAAATCATAAACATATATCAAGTAGTTTCATCATCAAAATACAAGATTCAACAATCTCCCCCTTTTTGATGATGACAACCACTTGATGACGGAGTTAAACTTAACTCCCGGAGTTTAAACAAACTCCCCCTATCAATATGCCATATTGATAGAACCTTGAATTCAAACTGAATTCAAGTCATTGCAATATTCATCATGAAGTTGTAATGTGCAAGTTACAAGTTTTGCTTCTTGAGATAGGCAAGATAGCACTTTTGCAATTTTTGTTTGGCAAGCTTGTGATGTTCAAGGTAACAAGCTCTTTATTCTCTTTTGAGAAGTGTCATTTTTGCTTTCTTTGCAAAGTGCAAGCTAGCAAAATGCCAAACTAGCAAGAGATAATGTTTTACATGAGGCAAGCAAACAATTTGGCAAGTGTTACATTTGCATCTTCTCTTTAGAGGAGTGTAATTTTTGCTTTCATCTTGAATTGTGTAAGCTAGCTAGTTTGCATCTTTTCATGATGTCCACGCTAGAAATTCTTGCTCCCCCTTTGTCATTGTCAAAAAGAAGGGAAGACCCCCCCTTTTTTTTTCTTTTTTTTTTTTCAGATTATGACAAAGGTAAGTATCAATTTTATTTGTGTATCATTATATATTCAAATTAAAACATACACAATTTCAAAAACCTTATTTTTCATGCACGATACCGAAAAATAAATCAATCATCATTATGAGCATATCATACATGATACTCAAGCATTAAAATTTTTAAGCTTAAATTTTATGAGCATATCATTATGAGCCTTACTTCAGCTCATAATGATATGCTCATAAATGATTGCAAGAACTAGCTCTTTTCATTATGCTCATAAATGATTGCAACATTTTATCAATAATGATTGCAAGAACTAGCTCTTTTCATTATGAGCATATCATCAATCATCATTAAAATTTATCAACATGTTGATCATGATACCAAACATTCATCATTTAAAGCATTCATGATGTTGAATCTTGGATTTTGATGATAAAATCAATTGATGGGTTAATTGATCTAATCCATATTATTGAGTTAAGTGTGCAGGAGTAACTACGATAACCAGAAAACATAAAGCAAGAATACTGGAGTCAAGTTCGATGGACGTTTAAGAGTCCGAAGAATCATCGGAGATGCTACCGAAACCAACCGAGAAGAAATCGGGAACCTATCGGAATTTTCGGAAGTTCGCCGAAGAGATCGTCGGAGGTTCACGGAGATCACCGAGAAGGCTCGGCTACTCGTTAAAGTCATCACAAGTTCGGGAGCTTGCTGGGAGTCCGTCGGAAGAAGTTCGTCAGAAAGCTCGCTGGAACAAGACTCGACGTTCGCGGTTGAAAACTTGCTTAGGATGTGTTTTGTTATGTAGTTCACTTGTAATTAGGATTAAGAGATAATCCTATATCCTGGTTAGGGGCCAATTGGGCCCAAAATTAGACTTGGTTTGGGCTAAATTTGAAGCCCAACAGGTGAACCGAAGGGTCTGGCGGTGGCACCGCCAGACTAGGCGGTTCCACCGCCCACCACCCGAGAGCTGGGTGGTGGCACTGCCCAGCACTGTCAATGTCTGACAGTGACAGGCGGTGGCACCGCCAGCATCGGGAATCCAAAGAGAATTCAAATTTGGAGCCTAAATTTGAATCCTCTTGAGGCTTATAAATACCCCTCAAATCTCAGCTGAGATCACATCTTTTTGAGCAGCAAGTGTTTGAGAGAAAGGCATTAGAAAAGTCTTAGCTAGTCTTGTTTTCAATTTGCTAGTGTTCACCTCCTTCTTTCTTGCTGAAAATCTATAAGAGAGTGAACCGCTTGTAAAAAGTTGTAAGAGGGGTATTCACCCTTCCCTTTCAAGAGATTTGCTAGTGGAAGGTGGGAGCCTCATCGAAGAGGGGCCTCGCAAGTGGATGTAGGTCATTTGACCGAACCACTGTAAAATCGGAGTGATCTCTGGTTTGCATTTACTTATTGTCATTTACATTACTGCAAACCATTTGCACTTTAATGTTATACTGCTTTGTCTCCGTCTTACTTATCCCTTCAAGTTAAAACGAAATCGAAACGATTTAAAAAAAAAAACATTTCTTTTATCGTAGGAAGTTTCCGAAAAGTGTTTAAATCGTGAAAAGTTTATCTCACTTTACCGCTACACTAATTCACCCCCCCCTCTTAGTGCAGCTCCGATCCTAACAATTGGTATCAGAGCAAGGCTCACTCTCATATTTGGTTTAATACCCAAGAGAGATGGCTTACTCCGGCATGCATGAGGGACACTCTATCACATGTCCACCTATGTTTAATGGGTCGGATTACACGTATTGGAAGACCCGTATGAGGATCTTCCTCATTTCCATGGATTTCGAGCTTTGGACTATTGTCAAAAACGGATTTCAAAAATCTTCTCTTCCGATGAGCGAATGGAATGAATCGGAGAAGAAGGTTTTTGCTTTAAACGCAAAGGCTATGAATGCCTTGTTTTGTGCAATAGATAAAAATGAGTTTAATCGTGTTTCAATTTGTGATTCGACTTTTGATATTTGGAGAACTCTTGAGGTCACTCATGAAGGCACTAGCCGAGTGAAAGAGTCCAAAATCAACATCCTTGTGCACTCTTACGAACTTTTCCGAATGAAACCAAGTGAGTCCATCGGAGAAATGTACACCCGTTTCACGGATGTCATCAATGGACTCAAAGCTCTTGGTAAAGATTTTTCTAACTTTGAACTAGTAAACAAAATCTTAAGATCTCTTCCTAAAAGTTGGGATCCAAAAGTTACAGCCATTCAAGAGGCCAAGGACCTCAAAACATTCCCTCTTGAAGAACTTATTGGGTCTCTAATGACCTACGAAATGACATGTCGAGCTCATGATAAGCTCGAGAACCCCCTTCCAAAGAACAGGAAGGATATGACACTTACATCACAAGAAGATCACTTGAAAGGAACATCAAGTGATGAGGACAGTGACAATGACATTGCACTTTTGACTCAATATTTTAAGAAAATATTTAAGAAAGAACAAATTTAAAAATAATACAAAAAATAAAGTTGAACAAAAGAAGGACCAAGTGATTTGCTATGAGTGTAAAAAATCGGGACACTATAAGAACGATTGTCCTCAAGCCAAAAAGAGAACATCAGAGAAGAAGGCGCTCAAGGCAACGTGGGATGATTCAAGCGCGTCCAAAGAAGAGGAGTCCAACACCGAGCAAGTTGCTCATTACGCGCTAATAGCTTTAGGAGAAGAGACAAACCCACAAGCTAGGAGCAAGAGATGGTATATCGATAGTGGATGCTCAAGACATATGATTGGAGATCCATCTCATTTCTCTATGCTCACTAGCAAAGAAGAAGGGTACGTCAACTTCGGAGACAACAACAAAGGCAAAATCATTGGCAAGGGAACTATTGGTAACAAATTTAGTTTTTCCATTGATGATGTTTTACTAGTTGATGGATTGAAACATAATCTCTTGAGTATTAGTCAACTATGCGATAAAGGTTATATCGTTAGATACGAATCAAATATGTGTATTATCGAAAAACCAAACAATAACTTGACTATGATTGCATTAAAACAAAATAATGTCTACACCATCAACCTTGATGAACTAAGTAATGAAATGTGCTTCTCCGCTCTAAATGATGATACTTGGCTTTGGCATAGGAGATTAGGCCATGCAAGCATGAAACTAATATCTAAGATCTCATCTAGAGAATTAGTATGAGGGATTCCAAATATGAAGTTTACTAAGGACAAAGTATGTGATGCATGTCAACTAGGTAAACAAATAAAAACTAGTTTCAAACCAAAAAATCAAATTAGCACCACTAGACCACTACAATTGATCCATTTGGACTTATTCGGACCAATTGACACAACAAGTCTAGGAGGAAGCAAATATGCGTTTGTAATTGTGGATGACTATACTAGGTACACTTTGACCTATTTCTTAGTCCACAAAAGTGATTGCTTCAACTGCTTCTTAAAATTTTGTAAACTCACTCAAAACGAAAAGGGCTTCATGATTTCATCAATTCGGAGTGATCACGGTGGCGAATTTTAAACCGTGATATCCAAAATCTTTGTGAAGTTAATGGATACAATCACAACTTCTCCACTCCAAGAAATCCCCAACAAAATGGAGTAGTTGAAAGAAAAAATAGAAAACTACAAGAAATGGCAAGAACTATGTTAAATGAACATAGTTTACCAAAGTATTTTTGGGCCGAAGCCGTAAATACGACTTGCTACATCATGAATAGGGTCCTAAAAAGACCATCCCTATCAAAAACTCCCTATGAATTATGGAATAACAAAAAACCAAATATTTCCTATTTTAAAGTTTTCGGTTGTAAATGCTTTATTTTGAATGAAAAGGATGCCTTAGGAAAATTTGATGCTAAATCCGATGAAGGCATCTTTCTTGGTTACTCTTCCGTTTCTAAGGCTTTTCGGGTTTTTAACAAAAGAACCTTAGTAATAGAAGAGTCTATTCATGTAGTTTTTAATGAAATTTCTAATTTAAAGAAAAATGATTTTGATGATAATCTTGGTTTTGATAATTTGAATTTAAATGAACCCCCTCCTCAAAATAGCAACTTGGATGCACCTTCTTCCGAAATTTCCTTACCCAAGGAATGGAAGTATATAGATGCTCATCCAAAAGAGCTAATTATAGGAGATACATCAAAAGGGGTTCAAACTCGTTCCTCTTTCAAGAATTTTTGTGCTAACGCCGCCTTCCTTTCTCAAATCGAACCTAAATGCATTGACGAGGCCATAAAAGATGATTTTTGGGTTATTGCAATGCAAGAGGAATTGAATCAATTTGAGAGGAATAAGGCATGGAAGCTTGTTCCTAGACCTAGTGACCATTTAGTCATTGGTACTAAATGGGTCTTTAGAAACAAGCAAGACGAAAATGGTATCGTGGTTAGAAACAAGGCTAGATTAGTGGCCAAAGGTTTCAACCAAGAAGAAGGTATCGATTACGAAGAAACCTTCGCTCCCGTGGCTCGATTAGAAGCCATAAGGATGCTCCTTGCCTATGCTAGTAGTAATACTTTTAAACTATTTCAAATGGATATCAAAAGTGCTTCCTTGAATGGTTTTATTTCCGAAGAAGTATATGTCGAACAACCTCCCAGATTTGAAAATTGTCTTCTTCCTAGCCATGTATTCAAATTGACTAAGGCTCTCTATGGCTTGAAACAAGCTCCTAGAGCCTGGTATGAAAGGCTTAGTTCCTTTCTTATTTTAAATAATTTTAACAAAGGTAAGGTTGATACTACATTGTTTATCAAACATTTTGAAAATAATTTTCTTATTGTGCAAATTTATGTTGACGATATTATTTTTGGGTCTTCCGATGAATCACTATGTGAATCATTTGCCAAATGTATGAGTCATGAATTTGAAATGAGTTTAATGGGTGAATTAACTTTCTTTTTATGATTATAAATCAAACAACTTAGTGATGGTATATTTCTTAACCAATCTAAATATACATTAGAATTGTTAAAACGATTTAACATGGATAATTCAAAAGCAATAAACACCCCTATGAGTACTGCGACTAAGTTAGATATGGATGAAAATTGTAAAAATTTCGATCAAAAAACATATAGGGGAATGATAGGTAGTCTACTCTACCTCACCGCGACTAGACCGGATATTATGTTTAGTGTAGGACTTTGCGCTAGGTTTCAATCAAATCCTAAATTATATCATCTTAAAAGTGTTAAAAGAATATTTAGGTATCTTAAAGGAACTCCAAATCTAGGACTGTGGTATCCAAAATCTGAAAAATTTGATTTAATAGCTTATGCTGATGCCGATTTTGGCGGATGCAGGATAGATAGAAAAGGTATATCTGGAACATACCAATTTTTAGGACATGCACTTGTTTCTTGGACTTCCAATAAACAAAATTCAGTTGCACTATCTACGGCGGAAGCCGAATACATTGCTGCAAGTGCAGGCTATGCACAAGTTGTTTGGATGAAAAATACATTAGAAGACTATGGAATTCACTTTAAAAACATTCCCATAAAATATGATAATACTAGTGCCATATGTCTTACTAAAAATCCAATTCAGCACTCTAGAACTAAGCACATCGACGTTAGGCATCATTTCATGCGCGATCATGTCCTTAACAATGATGTTGTTATAAAATTCATTGACACAAAGCATCAATTAGCAGATATATTTACAAAAGCTTTGAATGAAGACCAATTTGAATTCATTAGAAGGGAATTAGGTATGTTAAATTGTCCCTAAGAATAAACTTGTTTGAATGGATTTTCCATAAAGTTTTTCATTCTCTCTCCGTTCCTCGGTGAATCTGATCCTTCTCTTTCGATTCTAAATGACTTGTTAAATTATCTTATCCTATCTTGAGTCAAACACCGCTCCCATCTGATCAAGATTAATGATTTTATGATATTTTAAATCTCGAAATTGATTTTGATGGCTTGATTATGAGTTTCAAGTTGACGAATTGAATTTGAATGGATTTGATAATATGATCTTGACTTATTGGAGTTACTACTTAAAACTTTTTTCTTATCCCAATCTCTTCTTTGTACATCTACAATTTTTGTTATTTATAGAAAGAAGAGATTTGATAATATGGATGAATACTGAATTTTCCTTTAAGATGAACTCTGCGTAAATATTTTAGCATACTTGATTTTGAATGATAAAATCTTTGTATGATCAATGATAATATAGATGAATGATGTATGATCAGTGATAAAATCTTTGTATGACAAATTGTGTGCTTCAAGTCTCATTCCCTTTTTGTTGATGACAAAGGGGGAGAAAAGTGATGACTTGTATCATTTTAATAGTATGACTTATATGAATTGCAAAAGTTTGTGTGATATGAATGTCTTACATGCCTTGCAAAATACTTAAGAATATCGCAAGATCGATTGATCATATTGAAAGCATGCCTTACATTTATATCATGAAATTCATGTTGAAAATCTTTATCTCCTGCCGTAGTAAAAATTGTCTCTTATCATTCGACTTGAAAATGATTTTCATCGAAGTTTTGTATTTACTATTGCTTAATGAGAATAACGATAAGTTCTACGGTTAGAACTTATCGGTTTATGCTTGAATTCAATGGATGAAATTCAAGTGTTTTCATCTTCTCATAATATGGCATATAGATAGGGGGAGTTATGTTTAACTCTGTCATCAATTGATTATCATCATCAAAAAGGGGGAGATTGTTGAATCTCAGATTTTGATGATAAAATCAATTGATGGGTTAATTGATCTAATCCATATTATTGAGTTAAGTGTGCAGGAGTAACTACGATAACCAGAAAACACAAAGAAAGAATACCGAAGTCAAGTTTGATGGACGTTTAAGAGTCCGAAGAATCATCGAAGATATTGCCGAAACCAACCAAGAATAAATCGGAAACCTATCGGAATTTTCGGAAGTTCGCCGAAGAGATCGTCGGAGGTTCACGGAGATCACCGAGAAGGCTCGGCTACTCGTTATAGTCATCACAAGTTCGGGAGCATGCTGGGAGTCCGTCGGAAGAAGTTCGTCGGAAAGCTCGCCGGAACAAGACTCAACGTTCGTGGTTGAAAACTTGCTTAGGATGTGTTTTGTTATGTAGTTCACTTGTAATTAGGATTAAGAGATAATCCTATATCCTGGTTAGGGGCCAACTGGGCCCAAAATTAGACTTGGTTTGGGCTAAATTTGAAGCCCAACAAGTGAACCGAAGGTTCTGGCAGTGGCACCGCCAGACTAGGCGGTTGCACCGCCCAGCACCCGATCGTTGGGCGGTGGCACCGCCCAGCACTGTCAATGTCTGACAGTGACAGGCGGTGGCACCGCCAGCATCGGGAATCCAAAGAGAATTCAAATTTGGAGCCCAAATTTGAATCCTCATGAGGCCTATAAATACCCCTCAAATCTCAGCTGAGATCACAACTTTTTGAGCAGCAAGTGTTTGAGAGAAAGGCCTTAGAAAAGTCTTAGCTAGTCTTGTTTTCAATTTGCTAGTGTTCACCTCCTTCTTTCTTGCTGAAAATCTGTAAGAGAGTGAACCGCTTGGAAAAAGTTGTAAGAGGGGTATTCACCCTTCCCTTTTAAGAGATTTGCTAGTGGAAGGTGGGAGCCTAATCGAAGAGGGGCCTCGCAAGTGGATGTAGGTCATTTGACCGAACCACTGTAAAATCAGCGTGATCTCTGGTTTGCATTTACTTATTATCATTTACATTACTGCAAACCATTTGCACTTTAATGCTATACTGCTTTGTCTCCATCTTACTTATCCCTTCAAGTTAAAACGAAATTGAAACGATTTTAAACAAAAAACGTTGCTTTTATCGTACGAAGTTTCTGAAAAGTGTTTAAATCGTGAAAAGTTTATCGCACTTTACCGCTGTACTAATTCACCCCCCCCCCTCTTAGTGCCGCTCCGATCCTAACACATGATACATATCATATGCAATACATCATGTACATCATTGTCATCAGTATTGCATGCATCATTTCAAATTCATGAATATTTCATCATTGCATGCATCATGCCAAATCATAAAATATACAATCATCATTAATGCATGATTCCTAGTCATCATTTATTTTGCAACATGATGGTACCAAATTTGTCAAATTACATCCTACCATACATGATCGAAACTTCTTATTTGTATACATCAAAACAAATTAATGAATATTTCATGTATTCTTATCATCACATAAGGAATATCAAGAAGAATTATTAGGTGATGAGATAAACATTTCATGAATACAAGGAATTGCATAAAAATCATATCATAAGTGTTTCATGTGAAAATTCAGCAAAGATCACATGATACAATCGCAAAGTATGATATAATTATGCGATATATCATGAGATGATAATTTATCATATCAATGAAAGATATCAATGAGGATCAATTGTTAGGATCAATTCGTGAATATCAAAGATATGATTCATGGTTCATTAAAATTCTTCTTAACAAGTTCACGATCAAGATTCATATAATTCATAATAAAACAAATTGATGTACAATCATCACACAATACATACAAGGCAAAGAAATCTTGTTATTTCTATATTATGAAATATATGATATCAAGACTCATGATTCATTTGAAAAGATATAGCACAAAGAGCAACTTGAAACATTCTTATCAAGATCACATTTTAAAATATTCCAAGTATCAAGATATCAATATGACACTTCATTGGATTCTGAGAAATCAAAAGACAAGTTACACTTCATTTGAAGAATTCTTTTTTGATAAATGTAGGGAGCATAATGAACGATCTTGATTTATAAAGAACTTCATGTTATAATTATCAAGATCATGATTTTAATAATTATTTTCTTTAGCAAAGAATCACAAAAGCACTTCATTTTTGCATAAGAAATCTCATTGTATTGTTAGGATCAAGATATGTATGTGAAACAAATCTTTGCAAGTAAAAACACTATCATCCATATTTCAAGATGGAATTTATAAGCAGGAATCATTTCATCAAATCCATTTCAGAAAAATATTTTATAATAAGTGTATGAGAAAATCCGATTGTTAGGATACCAATTGTTAAGTGAATCTGAAAATGAAATTAACACTTTCATGCATTCGGACAAGATTTTGCTATAGATTTTCAAGTATAATCATGAAGATAAAACATGCTCATGATCATAAAAATTTTGTATCCAAAACACATAATTTCCAACATGTTATCTTAACAAGTGATTTGAACATTGAATAGTGTAAAATCATCATGGCAATTAGATTTGAACATTGAATCAAGAAAGTCCAAAAAATAATTTTAACAAGTTCATGTATTCGAGCACATTTTTGTCATAGTTTTTCAAATACACTCATGAAAATAACACATGCTTATCATCATGTGTAGCTTAAAATCTCATGCATAAAATTGTAAATCAAAATATCATTATGCATTTCTTCAAATCAAACATGATTTTTTTTTTAATCAAAATCAAGAAATAACAATGGAAATTAACGTAATACACATTATTACTTCTTAACCATGATTTTATATTTTCAATCAAGATCATTTTATTTGTTTATCATAAAATATGCAATATTATCATTTTCAAAATTACTTAGCATTATCATAATTTTTTTTAAAACATGTAATTTTTAAGAAAATTAATTCTAAACTTAAAAAAGAAAATCCATCATGAAAGCATCAAGTAATTTCAAAATAAATTAGGGGGATTTCGATTACCTCATCATTGAAAGCGATTTAGGCGTAGTTTGCCACCTCGCCTTTCTTGATTTTCTCCTCGTCTTCGGAGGAGCTCGATTCATCCCACTTTATGTTCTTCTTCTTTGGCCTCTTCCTTCGTTCAAGTTTATTATTTATTTTAGATTTTTATTTAATAAACTTATTAAGATTTAGTGTGCGAAGTTCAAGTTCATCATTGTCCTCATCACTTGAGTCATCGCTCAAGTGGTATTCATTTGTTCGGAGTTCCAAATCCTTCCTGTTCTTTGGGAGGTGATTTTGTTCATCATGTTCATCATGTGCATTGTGCACCATTTCATATGTCATCAATGAACCAATTAGTTCTTCAAGTGGTAAGTTGTTTAGGTTTTTAGCTTCTTGTATTGCATTTACTTTTGAATCCCACTTCTTAGAAAGAGAACGCAAAATCTTGTTTACAAGTTCAAAATCCGAAAAACATTTTCCAAGAGCTCTTAAACTATTGACGACATTCGTGAAACGGGTGTACATGTCGCCTATAGTCTCGCTTGGTTGCATTCGAAAAAGCTCAAAATCATACAATAAAATGTTAACTTTCGAGTCTTTGACTCTACTAGTTCCCTCGTGCGTGATTTCAAGTGTTCGCCAAATGTCAAAAGTCGTTTCGCACGTAGAAATCCGATTGAACTCATTTTTGTCCAAAGCGCAAAATAAGGCATTCATAGCCTTTGCGCTTAATGAAAAATACTTCTTCTCCAAATCCGAGCAATCGTTCATCGGTTTAGAGGGAAGTTGAAAACTGTTTTCAACGATATTCCATAAATCCAAATTCATAGAAATCAAAAACACTCTCATTCGAGTTTTCCAATAAGTGTAGTCCGTCCCATTGAACATGGGTGGACGTGTACTCGAATGGCCCTCTTGGTTTCCAGTGTATGCCATCTCTCTTGGGTTTTAATCCGTTTGAGAGTTAACCCCGCTCTTATACCAATTGTTAGGATCAAGAGCACTAATAGGGGGGGGGGGGGTGAATTAGTGCAGCGGAAATCTTTCAACGATAAAAATCGTTCGAACGATAAAAACGATTTCAGTGTGAAAGCCGATACTAAAATTACTTTAACTTAAGATCAAGCAAGATGACGTTAAAGTGAATCTATGAAGGTAGTTTGCAGTTATGATGAAAATCAGAATATAAGCGCAAACTGAAATACGACGTTCGTACGATAAAAGCGATTTCGGTGTGAAAGCCGATTCGTAAACCACTTTAACTTGAGATGAAGCGAGATGTAGTTAAAGCAAAGATATAAAGGCAGTTTGCAGTTACGATGGAAATCAGAATATAAGCGCAAACTGAAATACGACGTTCGTACGATAAAAACGATTTCGTCTAAACACCGATTCAGAAAGCACTGAACTTTGAAACACGTTCGTAAAAACACAGAATGCAGTAAGCTATTGAGGAGGTTTGCAGTAAAGATAAGATGCTCAAAGTAAATACAAACCGAGATTTAGAGTGGTTCGGTCAATCTTGACCTACTCCACTTTTGGCTTCCTCCACCGACGAGGACACCGACGTCAACTAGAGGCCTTCCTTCAATAGGCGAAGGCCAACCACCCTTTTACAGTTTTACTCCTTTTGACGGGCTTAGGAGACAACCCTTACAGAATTTTCTCTCCTCTATTTAAAGCTCAAAACTTGGAAGAAACGAGGGAGAAGAACTTTTGGCCTTTACAACAATTTTGAGCTCTAAAAATCATAGAACAAGATCAGGATTTCGGTGTATGTTCAGTGCTCTTTCAGTGCTGAATGGGTGGGGTATTTATAGGCCCCAACCTAGTTCAAATTTGGAGCTTAAAACTGTCAATTCCCGAAATTCCGGGATCTGGCGGTTCACCTCCTGACTGGAGCGGTTGCACCGCTTGGTAGAGCTCGAAGACTGAGCCTCTGGGCGGTGCCACCTCCTGTCAGGGGCGGTTGCACCTCCTGCCATAGCTCGAAGACCGAGCTCAGGCGGTGCCACCTCCCGACTGAGGAGGTTGCACCGCTAAACCAGAGCTCGGAGACCGAGCCCAGGCGGTGCCACCTCCTGTCAGGGGCTGTTGCAACGCCCAGTCTCGCTTGGAGACCTAGCCCAGGTGGTGCCACCTCTTGGCTTGGGCGGTTCAACCGCCTCGCAGAAATCAGGGTCCGAATGGGTTGATCCATTCGGCCAAATTTGGGTTTTTCAAGGGCCCAATTGCCCCAAGATTAAGTTAATGGGATTACCTCCCATTTCCAACTTAATCATTGTGCTAACTACGATATTCCCTAAGACATTTACTGCAACTTGCTCCGGTGCGTCAATCGCTTCTTCCGGCGAGCTTCCGGCAAACTTCCGTCGATCATCCGATGAACCTTCGGTGATGCTCCTGCGGACTTCCGGCAAACACCTGGACTTGTGATGATCCACTTGGCGAGTTCCGACGAGCTTCTTTGGCAAGCTCATGGACTTATCGGATTTGTTCCCGCAGAACCACCGACGACTGTCCGAACTTCCGTCGAACTCTCGAACTCCCAACGTGATCATTGTAGTTACTCCTGCACACTTAAAACAAAACTTTGATTGAGGCAATTAATCCTAAGCAATTAACCAAGTTGTCCGGCATGTCATTGGTCCCTCGACGCTTCATCCGATTCTTCGGCGCATCGTCCTCTCCTGCAGCCTATTGCCCAATCGGTCAGTTGACTCTGCAACTCCGATATCCTTGGCACAATACCCGCTCTTCTTGGCCCGATGCCCGAGTCCACAACCCGAAGCCTTCTGTCGATACATCGACCGATCCACCGGCCAGACGTCCAATCTTCTGACATGTTCCTCCGGCACAACATGATTTTCCTGCTTTAATTGTCTCATCTTGATCGAAGCATCCTGCGTCACTTAAAACACAGATTAAATAATAAACATATATCAAGTAGTTTCATCATCAAAATATGAGATTCAACATGTACCTCACTTAACCTTGAGTTGAAGATTGGACGTCCACCAATGTTCAATGGGATGGACTACACCTATTGGAAGACCCGAATGAGGATCTTCCTTATTTCCATGGATTTTGAACTTTGGAATATTGTTGAAAATGGATTTTCAAAGTTTTCTCTTCCAATGATCAATTGGAATGAATTGGAGAAGAAGACTTTCGCTCTTAATTCAAAGGCTATGAATGCCTTATTTTGTGCGTTTAATAAAAACGAGTTCAATCGTGTTTCGGTTTGTGAAACTGCATTTGATATTTGGCACACACTTGAAGTGACTCACGAAAGCACGAGTAGAGTGAAAGAGTCAAAAATCAATCTTTTATTACATTCTTTTAAACTTTTTCAAATGAAATCGAGCGAGACCATAGGCAACATGTACATCCATTTCACGGATGTCGTCAATGGTCTAAAAGGACTCGGTAAATGTTTTTTGGATTTTGAGTTCGTGAATAAGATTCTAAGATCCTTTCCAAAGAGTTGGGACCCTAAAGTCACTACTATTCATGAGGCTAAAGATTTAAACAACTTCCCTCTTGAAGAATTAATCGGGTCATTAATGACCTACGAAATGACTCGCAAAGCTCGTAAAGAGCAAGAAGACATCCTTCCAAAGAGCAAGAAGGATATGACACTTAGAACTTTAGAAGACCACTTGAGAGAAAACTTAAGTTATGAGGACTATGACGATGACTTGGCACTTCTAACAAGAAAATTTTAAAAATTCATTAAAAGAAACAAGTTTAAAAATAACACAAAAAAAAATTTGAACCTAAGAAGGACCAAGTTATTTGCTATGAATGCAAGAAGCCGGGACACTACAAAAGTAATTGTCCCCAAGCCAAGAAGAGAACACCAAAGAAGAAGACGCTCAAAGCAACGTGGGATGACTCAAGCGCGTCCGAAGAAGAGGAGTCCAACACCGAGCAAGTTGCTCACTACGCCCTAATGGCCATCGGAAAGGAGATAAGGAATTTAATTGATGTAGATTTATCATTTGATGAATTATTAAATGCTTTCCATGACTTATTTGATGAATGTAAAACAATTAGTAGAAAATATAAATTGTTAGAAAAGGAGCATAAGAGTCTTATTAATTTTGATAAATTAAAAACTAAATATCTTGATAGTTTAGCTCCATGTATAAAATGTCATGATCTAGAAACTCTCCAAAAGGAGAACTTGCTACTTAAGGACACCTTGAAGAAATTTGAGGTTGGTAGCAAATCTCTGAATATGATCCTTACAAATAAGGGTCACGTTCCTAAAAGAAGCGGAATCGGATTTGTGAGAAGTCCTTACCAAAATCCAACCACCTTCATTAAAGGCCCTATCTTACATGTTCGGCACCAAAGCAAATGCAACTTTTGTTGCAAACATGGATATAGAACTTATCATTGTCTATTCAAGAAAGTTAGTCCGAACAAACTGATTTGGGTTCCTAAAGGAACCATGATAAATTCTATGCAACATGATAAATAATTTAGATCAGTTTTTAAGGCACCCAAAACTAAATAGGTACCTAAAAATCATCCTTTCTTATAGAAACATACACAATCACAAGCTCGGAGCAAGAGATGGTACCTCGATAGTGGATGCTCAAGGCATATGACTGGAGATCCATCTCAATTCTCTAAGCTCACTAGCATAGATGTGTTAGGATCAAGAGCACTAAGAGGGGGGGAGGGTGAATTAGTGTAGCGGAAAAATTTCGCCGATTTAAAACTGCGTTCATACGATGATATCGTTTCCGACGTAAAATCATTTTCGAAAACTTAACTTGAAAGCAAGTTCATAAATGAGTGCAGCAAAAGTAATGAGGAAGTAAAGCACATATGGAGGTTTGCAGTAAGGTAAGCAGCAAGAATAAATGCAAACCAGAGAAGACGAGAGTTTATAGTGGTTCGGTCAATCATGACCTACATCCACTCCTCCGATTCCTCTTCCGTCGAGGCCACTGGCATCCACTAACGATCTTCCTTTACTAGGCGAAGATCAACCTCCTTCTTACACCCCTCTTCTCCTTATACCGGGTTTAGGAGGCAACCCTTACAAGCACTCACTCTCCTCTCTTAAATATAATTCTAACACTTAAGCTAGAGGAGGGAAATTCTAGAGATTGCATCAGCGTTTTCTCTCTTTTAATCTCGTTGTGCTTGTGTGTTTTACCCAGGGATGGGAGGTGTATTTATAGGCTCCAAACTGGTTTGAATTTGGAGCTCAAAAATGTCATCTCCCGGATTTCTGGGGTCCTGGCGTTACCACCTCCTAACTGGGTCAGTACAACCGCTTGGTAGCAGTCTGACAGGGACAGTTGCACCACCCAGTCTCGCTCAGAGATTGAGTCGTGACAGTGCCACCACTTGACTAGGGCGGTTGCACCGCTTGGCAGAGCTCAGAGACCGAGCTCAAGCGGTTCCATCGCCTATCAAGGGTGGTTGCACTGCCAAGTCTCACTCGGAGACTAAGCCCAAGCAGTGCCACCACCTGACTGGAGCGGTTGCACCGCCCAACTTTCCTGGGAGACCCTCACCTGGGTAGTGCCACTGTCGACCCTAGCGGTGCCACCGCTTGGCATGAATTCTGGTCCGAATGGGTTGATCCATTCGGCCCAATTTGGGTCTATCAAGGGCCCAATTGCCCCCAGATTAAGTTAATGGTATCACCTCCCATTCCTAACTTAATCTACATGCTAACTATGACATTTCTTAAGACATTTACTACAACTTGCTCCGGTGCGTCAATCGCTTCTTCCGGCGAGCTTCCAGTGAACTTTCGTCGATCATCCGATGAACCCTCGATGATGCTCTTACGGACTTCCGGCAAACTCCTAGACTTGCGACGATCCACTTGGCAAGTTCCGCCAAGCTTCTTTTGACAAGCTCCTGGACTTCTCGGATTTGTTCCCGCAGAACCTCCGACGACCGTCCGGACTTCCGTCAAACTCTCGAACTCCCAACGTGATCATAGTCTTGACTTCGACGCAAGTCCAACTGCATGTCTTACTTCCATCGTAGTTGATCCTGCACATGTAAAACAAAACTTTGATCAAGACAATTAATCCTAAGCAATTAACCAAGTTGTTCGGCATGTCATTGGTCCCTCGACGCTTCGTTCGATTCTTCGGCGCATCGTCCTCACCTGCGACCTATTGCCCAATCGATCAGTTGACTCTACAACTCTGATATCCTTGGGGTAATACCCACTCTTCTTGGCCCGATACCCGAGTACATGACCCCAAGCCTTCTGTCGATACGTTGACCAATCCACCAGCCCGACGTCCAATCTTCTGACATGTTCCTCTAGCACAACATGATTTTTCCTACTTTAATTGTCTCATCCTGATCGAAGTATCCTGTATCACTCAAAATACATATTAAAACATAAACACATATCAAGTGGTTTTATCATCAAAATACGAGATTCAACAAGACGAAGGCTATGTCACCTTTGGAGACAACAACAAGGGTAAAATCATTAGTAAAGGAACCATAGGTAACAAATCCAACTTCTTTATTGAAGATGTTTTGCTAGTTGATGGTTTAAAACATAACCTCTTGAGCATTTGTCAACTATGTGATAAAGGATATATTATCAAATTCGAATCTAATGCTTGCATCATTAAAAAACCACACAAATACACCTCTATGATTGCATTAAAACAAAATAACGTATACACCATTGACATCAATGATCTTTTTAATGAAATGTGTTTCTCGATTTTGAATGACGATGCTTGGCTTTTGCATAAGAGATTAGGTCATGTTAGCATAAAACTAATGACTCAAATATCATCCAAAGAACTTGTAAGAGAAATTCCTCATATCAAATTCATCAAAGATAATGTGTGTGATGCTTGTTAATTAGGAAAACAAATTAAGGGTAGTTTCAAATCTAAAAATCAAATAAGCACCTCTAGGCCTTTGCAATTGATCCATATGGACCTGTTCGGACGAATCTCTACATCAAGCCTAAGAGGTAGCAAATATGCCTTTGTTTTTGTAGATAACTATAGTAGATACACATGGACTTATTTCTTGAAACACAAAAATGATTGCTTTAGATATTTCACTAAGTTTTGTAAACTTGTTCAAAATAAAAAAGGTTCTACGATTTTATCAATTAGAAGTGATCATGGTGGTGAATTTCAAAACTGTGATTTTCAAGAATTTTATGAATTTAATGGATACAATCACAACTTCTCTACTCTAAGAAATCCTCAACAAAATGGAGTAGTAGAAAGAAAAAATAGAAATTTACAAGAAATAGCGAGAACCATGTTGAATGAACATAGCCTACCTAAATATTTTTGGGCCGAAGCCATAAACACTAAATGCTATATTTTGAATAGAGTTCTAGTAAGACCCTTACTCACCAAAACTCCCTGTGAGTTGTGGAACAATAAAAAACCCAATGTTTCATATTTTAAAGTTTTTGGGTGTAAGTGTTTTATCTTGAATGAAAAAGATGCCTTAGGAAAATTTGATGTTAAATCCGATGAAGGAATTTTTCTTGGTTATTCTTCGGTTTCTAAAGCTTTTCGTATCTTCAATAAAAGAACTTTAATTATAGAAGAATCCATTCATGTTGTTTTCAATGAGATATCCGAAATCAAGAAAAATGATTTTGATGATGATATTAATTTTGATTATTTGAATTTAAATGAAACCCCTTCTCCAACTAGCAACTTGGATGCATCCACTTCCGAAACATCCTTACCTAAGGACTGGAAGTATGTAGATGCTCATCCTAAGGAGCTAATCCTAGGAGACACATCTAAGGGGGTTCAAACACATTCTTCTCTTAAAAATTTTTGTGCCAATGCCACTTTTCTCTCCCAAATTAAACCTAAATGTATTGACGAAGCCATGAAAGATGATTCATGGATTATCGTAATGTAAGATGAGTTAAATCAATTTGAGAGAAATGAGGTATGGAAGCTTCTTCCTAGACCAAATGATCATTTAGTTATTAGTACTAAATGAGTCTTTAGAAATAAGTAAGATGAATATGGTATCGTGGTTAGAAACAAGGATAGATTAGTGGCCAAAGGTTTCAACCAAAAAGAAGGTATCGATTACAAAGAAACATTTGCTCATGTGGCTCAATTAGAAACCATAAGGATGCTCCTTGCCTATGCTAATAATAACAATTTTAAGTTATTTTAAATGTATGTTAAAAGTACTTTTTTTAATAGCTTTATTTCCAAAGAAGTTTATGTTGAACAACCTCCCGGATTTGAAAATAATAGCCTCCCTAATCATGTGTTTAAATTAACTAAAGCTCTCTATGGTTTAAAACAAGCCCCAAGGGCTTGGTATGAGAGACTTAGTTCATTTCTTATTGAAAATAATTTCACAAAAGGCATTGTAGATACTACATTGTTTATCTAGAATTTTGAAAATAATTTTTTTATTATTTAAATTTATGTTGATGATATTATCTTTGGTTCTACGAATGAATCTCTTTGTGAATCTTTTGCTAAAATTATGAATCTCGAATTTGAAATGAGTTTGATGGGAGAATTAACCTTCTTCTTAGGCTTATAAATTAAGCAACTAAGCAATGACATCTTTATTAGTCAAACTAAATATGCTTTAGATTTATTAAAAACGTTTAATATGGATAGCTCAAAAGCTATCAACACTCCTATGAGCACCTCCACTAAGTTAGAAGTTGATGAAAGTGGAGAAAGCGTCGATCAAAAAACTTATAGATGTATGATAAGAAGTTTATTTGACATCACTACAACTAGACCAAATATCATGTTCAGTGTAGGACTTTGTGCTAGGTTTCAATCGAACCCTAAGATATCTCGTCTCAAAGCAATTAAAAGAATACTTAGATATCTTAAAGGTACCACAAATCTAGGATTATGGTATCCACAAACCGAAAATTTTGAGTTAATTGCTTATACTGATGCGGATTTTGTTGAGTGTAGACTAGATAGAAAAAGCATATCAGGAACATGTCAATTTTTGGGACATGCCCTTGTCTCCTGGTCATCTAAGAAATAAAACTCTATTGCACTATCAACAACCGAAGCTAAGTATATTGCAGCTAGTGCATGCTGTGCACAAGTTGTATGGATGAAAAATACCATAGAAGATTATAAAGTTCATCTTAAAAATATTCCCCTTAAATGTGATAACACAAGTGTAATATGTTTAACAAATAATCTCATTCAACACTCAAGAACAAAACATATTGATATAAGACATCACTTTATACGAGATCATGTCACTAATCTTGATATAATTATAGAGTTCATTGATACTAAACATCAACTAGCTGATATTTTTACAAAGCATCTAAGTGAAAAACAATTTGATTTCATTAAAAGAGAATTAGGAATGTTGATGTGTCCGAATGCATGAACTTATTTTTCGGACTTTCTTGATTCAATGATCAATCACTTAATGCTATGATGAGAAGTTTACACGATTACATGTCTTAATAACATGTTGAAAATTATATGTTTTGGATACAAAAATTTTCATGATGATAAGCATGTGTTATTTTCATGAGTGTATTTGAAAAACAAATGGCAAAAATGTGTCTGAATGCATGAACTTATTAAAATTATTTTTTGGACATTCTTAATTCATTCACTTAATTGCTATAATGAGAATATTACACTATTGCATGCCTTAATAACATGTTGGAAATTATATGTTTTGGATACAAAAATTTTTATGATCATAAGCATGTTTTATCTTTATGATTGTGTTTGAAAATCAATAGCAAAACCATGTCCGAATACATGAAAGTTTTAAATTTCATTTTTGGATTTTCTTGATCCTAACATGATTTAGTATTTCTCTTCCAGACTTAATGTAGCTTTCATAAGCATATGTCATATCGAGTTTGTTTTATATCATTGACATATGAAATCAATTAACAAATGCATCTCTCATAGACTTATCGTGTGAAAAATATTTTTTTGAGAAATGGATTTGATGAAATGATTCCTTCTTATGAATTCCTTCTTGAAAAATGAAGATCTTATTTAACACTTGCAAGGATTTGACTCATATACATATCTTGATCCTTGCAAAAATGAAGCGTGATTTAATCTCTTATTGATTTTAACTTCATTCACGTAAGCTCACAAATGACTTTCTTCCTTCATATAAAAAGATAATGACAAATAAAAAGGAAGAAGTAATGAAGCTATCTCAATGTCATGTTTTCCTTGAGATGTTTGTATAATTGGTATCCTATCACTCATTGTTGAAAAATGACATGAATCATTACCGCACTTATGCTTAAAGTTTGCTTAAATAGTTCTCCTTTTTGTTGATGACAAAGGGGGAGAAATACATGGTAAATTGATGATAGAATTGCTATGTGTGCCATATTTAAATTATGTTAAGATATCAAAAGCTTGTATCAAAATATATGATAAATTGGTGATAGAATTGCTATGATTGTCATATTTGCACTATGCCATATTTAAGATATCCAAAGCTTACATCGCAATTCTACAAATCGATATCTTGTCATATGATGAAATGCTATGATTGCTAAACACTTGTAATGTTTGCATTATATTACGATATCAAGAACTTACATCACAATTTTACGTGTTGATATCTTACCATATGATGAATTGCTACGATTGCTATCTTTCACATTTAAAATGTAAAACCTGAAAATGGATGTCAAGTCTTGACATCATTTTCGGAGAGATACATCATGATAGGAATCATGATGGGAGTACTGATAAAGTTAAACGTTCTTAACTTATCAATATGTCTCTTGAATTCAAAGGCTTTGAATTCAAGAATGACTTATCTCAAGTATGGCATATAGATAGGGGGAGTTAAGGTTAACTCCGTTATCAATTGATTGTCATCTTCAAAAAGGGAAAGATTGTTGAATCTTAGATTTTGATGATGAAGTCAATTGTCATTTGTTATCTAATCCATATATTGAGATAAGTGTGCAGGATTAACTATGATGGAAGTAAGACATGCAGCAGGAGTTACGTCACAGTCAAGACCATGATCACGTTGGGGGTTCGAGAGTTCGACGGAAGTCCGGACGGTCGTCGGAGGTTCTACGGGAACAAATCTGAGAAGTCCAGAAACTTACCAAAGAAGCTCATCGAAACTCGCCAAGTGGATCGTCACAAGTCCAGGAGTTTGTCGGAAGTCTGTCGGAGCTTCGCTGAGGGTTCATTGGATGTTCGTCGGAAGTTCGCTGGAAGCTCGCTAGAAGAAGCGATTGACACACCAGAGCAAGTTGCAGTATTAATGTCTTAAATATCATAGTTAGCATGTAGATTAAGTTAGGAATGAGAGGTGTTCCCATTAACTTAATTTAGGGGCAATTGGGCCCTTGACAGATCCAAATTGGGCCGAATGGATTAGCCCATTCAAACTCAGAATTCCTGGCCGGCGGTGGCACCGCCTAAGAGCTCAATCTCCCAGGAATGCCAGGTGGTGGTACCACCCCCTATCAGATGGTGGTACCACCTAAGCTTAGTCTCCAAGTGAATTTGAGCGGTGGTACCGCCTAAGCTCGGTCTCCGAGCAATGCTAGGTGATAGTACCGCCCAGTTATGGCGGTAGTACCGCCAGGACCCTAGAAATCTAGGAGATGACATTTTTGAGCTCCAAATTTGAACCAGTTGGGGCCTATATAAACCCCACCCTCTCCTACATGAAAGGGCTCCGAAATCTTGATCTTATTCTGAGAATTTAAGAGCTCAAAAGTGTTGTAAAAGACCAAAAGTTCTTCCTCTTTTCATCTAAGTTTTGATCATTCAAGAGAGGAGTGAAAATCTGTAAGGGTTGTCTCCTAGGCCCGTCAAACGGAGTAAAGCTATAAAAGGGTGGTTGATCTTGGCCTATTGAAGGAATGCCTCTAGTAGACATCGGTGATCTCATCGGAGGAGGAAGCCAAAAGTGGATGTAGGTCAAGATTGACCGAACCACTCTAAATCTTGGTTTGTATTTACATTCTGCTCTCTATCTTAACTGCAAGCTGCCTCGATTTCTTTTCTTCAACTGTACTTTGCTTAATCTTAAGTTAAAGAACTTTCCGAAATGGTTTTTCATCGAAAATGTTTTTATCGTGCGAACGTCGTTTTAAATCATCGAAAGTAATCCACTATACTAATTCACTCCCCCTCCCCCCTCTTAGTGCTCTTGATCCTAACATTTACTTTCAACGCAAGAAGAAGAACAAAAATTGGGATGAATCGAGCTCGTTCGAAAACGAGGAGAAAATCAAGAAAGTTGAGGTGGCAAACTACGCCTTAACGACTTTCGACAGTGAGGTAATCGAAACCCCATTAATTTACTTCAAAATTACATGATGTTTTTCATGATGCATTTTTTTAATTTAGTTTAGAATTATTTTTTCTTGAAAATTGCATGTTTATAAATAAAATTGCAAAAATTATGATCATGCTAGTAATTTTAAAAATGATAATGAAAATTATATGTTTTATATTAATGGAATAAAATGTTAGATTTAAATCTAATGATGATCCTATGAATATTTTTTTAAGAAGTAATAATGTGTATCATGTTGATTTCCATTGTTATTTCTTGATTTTGATTAAATGAAATCATGTTTGATTTGAAGTAATGCATAATGATGTAATGAAAATATTAAATATTTTGATACCATGATTGATGACTTTATGCATAAGATTTTAAAGTTATACATGATCATTTTTATGATTTATTGATCTTGATGGTTTTTATGACGAAATTCACTTTTCGATCCTAAAAGTTGAGGTATGTTTTTATTTATAATTAAAAGATAAATGTATACTTGTATGAAACCAATAAATTTAGATGAAACATCTCTATCTTATTGATTTTTCAATAAAAGATTAATGAATCCATGGATATTATGCTTTTGTGAATCTCTTGGATTATGAAAATGATTTGATGAATTTGAATGAGTTTTATCAAAATCATAATCTCTCATGAAATCTTTTACATGAATCAAGATTTTTCATAATCTCCTAAGAATTCTTTATGTTATTTATTTAAGTGAAGATTTTTTTAAAATGAATCACAGTTTGTCTTGATTTTTCAGAATTATAATTTTTATGATTCATAATGAATTAAGATATATTATACATGAATCTAGATCATTTATGTGTTCTCTCATGACATCTCTTAAGGTTTATGACTTGAATTTTATTATGTAAAATTCTTTAAATTTATGAAGTATATCTCATCACCAAGTTCTTTTTGATATTCTTCATGTGATGATATGAATGCATGAAACACTCATGATATTATTTTGATGCATCCAATGATGAAATATTCATGATAAAAAATTATTTTGATATTCACGACTTGATTTTTCATCTTTGTTACCTTACCTTTGTCATAATTTGAAAATTGATGTAAAGGGTCTTCCTTTCTTTTTGACAATGACAAAGGGGGAGTAAAACTTAATAGAAATCAAATTTGCTAGCTTACACAATACGAAAAGAGGCAAACTTGCTAGCTTGCTAAACTCAAAAAGGAAGTAAGAAGTGCTATCTTGCAAATCTCAAGAGAAGCAATGTTTGCCAAGTTACACGTTTCAAAAAGAGGCAAAATAGTCCAACTTCCACATCTCAAAAGATGTAAAATTTTGCTAACTTTTTTATGTATAAAATTTGATAGCTTGCATACTATAAATTTGCATTCCAAAAGTGCTATCTTGCCTATCTCATGATGCAAAATATGCTAACCTGCACTTTGCAATGGAAACAAAATTGCTAGCTCAAACATTGCAAAGGAAGCAAAAAATTGCTAGCTTACAACTTGCATATTTCAAGAAGCAAGTATTGCTTTCTTGAACATCTCAAAACTGCTAGCTTGCATATTCTAAAATGTTATAAAATTTGCTAGCTTGTATGTTGTAGAAATTGCTATCTTACTACTTTGCATATCTATGATGATAGCAATATTGCATGATGGTAGAACTTGAAGATTTATTATGCAACGATTTGAAACTTTTATGTCAAACACCTAGAAAGTGGAACTTCTCCTTTTTGTTGATGACAAAGGGGGAGAAGTATGTTGATGTCATGCATGATTTGATAATGACATGTTGCTTGGATTTTTGAATCCAAGAGTTTCTATCAATATGACATATTGATATAGGGAGTTTGTATAAACTCTAGGAGTTATGGTTAACTCGATCATCAACTGGTTTTCATTATAAAAAGGAGATTATTGAATCTCGTATTTTGATGATGAAACCAATTGATATGTGTTTATATTTTAATCTACATTTTGAGTGACGCGGGATGCTTCGATTAGGATGCGACAATTAAAGTAGGAAAAATCATATTGTGTCGGGGGAAAACATGTCAGAAGATTGGACGTTGAGTCAGAGGAACGGTCGACCTATCGACAGAAGGCTTCGGGTTATGGATTCAGGCATTGGGCCAACAAGAGCGGATATTGCACCAAGAATATCGGAGTTGCAGAGTCAACTGGCCGATTGGGCAATAGGCCGCAAGAGAGGACGATGCGCCAAAGAATCGGACGAAGCATCGAGAGACCAATGACATGCCGGACAACTTGATTAAAGCTTAGTATTAATTGTCTAGATCGAAGTATATTTTACATGTATAAGATTAACTATGATAACAAGGCATGTAGCAAAATGAAATCCCAGAGTCAAGATCGAGTTCACGTTGGGAGTTCGAGAGTTCGTCGGAAGTCCAGACATTAGTCAAAAGTTCTATCGGAACTAGCCGAGAAGTCTCAGAGCTTGCTAGAGAAGCTCATCAGAACTCACCAAGAAGATCATTGTGAAGTCTAGGAGCTTGTCGGGAGTCCGTCGGAACATTACCGAGAGATCATCGGAAGTTCACCGGAAGATCGCTGGAAGCTCGCCGAAAGAATAGACATAGGGACTTGTTTAGCTTCGTAAATATCTTAGGATTTCAAAGTTAGCACGTAATTGGGCTTGGATTTGGGCCAACCCAATTAGGGGTCAGTTAGGCCCATGTAAGAATTATGTTGGGCCAAATAAGAGGACCAAATAGTGCCCCAAGAAGTCTCACCATCATGGCATAATCTTCGAGACTGTGTCAAGTGGTGGTATCGCCAGTCTGGGTGGTGGTCTCGGCTAGCACTGCTCCTTAAGCAGTGGTACCGCTAGACCTAGGCTGTGGTACCACCTAGGGTAGTGTCAGTGTCACACTGACACTACCCAATGGTACCGCCCAATGCAGGCGGTGGTACCGCCCGTGCCCGGGGAACCCGGGATGGGAAAGTTTTAGCCTCCAAGTTTGAATCAACTTGAAGCCTATAAATACCCCTCTCATCCCTGGTTAAAGGACACAAGCATAGAGTATTCAAAAGTGAGAAAATGCTGCTACAATCTCTTTAGAAATTTCCTCCTCCACTCTAAGTTTAGAATTCTGTAAGAGGAGTGTGAGTGCTTGTAAGGGTTGTCTCCTAAGCCCGACAAAAGGAGAAAAGCTGTAAAAGGGTAGTTGGCCTTCGCCTATTAAAGGAATGCCTCTAGTGGATGCCGATGACCTCGTCGAAGGAGCAAGCCAAAAGTGGATGTAGGTCACGTTGACCGAACCACTCTAAAACTCTGGTTTGCATTTACTTCCTGCCATTTATATACTGTAAACCTCTTTAATAGCTTACTGCTTTCAATATGTTTACGTACGCTTTCAAAGTTTTACCTTTACAAAATGGTTTTACATCGAAAATGGTTTTAATCGAAACGAAGTTTTGAAGACGTAATTTTTACCGCTGCAATAATTCACCCCCCCCCCCCCCCCTCTTAGTGCCGACCTCGACTTTTGATCCTAAAAGCCATGACACAGCTCCTCCTGTAAAGGTAAGTACATAACCTAATGTGGACTTCCTCGTATCTATATCTTTTGCCATATTTGCATCTGTGTAAGTTGTCAACACAGGTGGTCCACCTCCAAAGCTTAAACAAATATTAGAGCTCCCTCTGAGATATCTCAAAATCCACTTCACTGCTACTCAGTACTCTTTGCCTAGATTTGCAAGAAATCTACTAGTAACACCCACTGCATATGCGATGTCCGGCCTCGTACATACCATCGCGTACATTATACTTCCAACTGCTGAAGCATAAGGAACCTTTTGCATCTTTTCCTTCTCCTCATATCTTGACGGACTCTATTCTGAGCATAACTTGAAGTGACCTGTAAGAGGAGAACCAACTGGTTTTACATTGCTCATACTGAATCTTTCTAATACCTTCTCGATATACTTCTCCTATGGTAATCAAATCTTCTTATTTTTCCTGTCATGAGAAATCTGTATACCCAGTATTTGCTTTGCTGGCCCCATATCCTTCATTGCAAAAGACTCACTTAATTCCTTCTTCAACCTATCAATTTTAGACATATAATGATTTGAAGCTGTTCTTTTATATTCATTTTCTGTCATAAATGAATCAAACTTTCTGTACCACTGTCTTGGAGCTTGCTTCAGCCCATACAAACTCTTCTTCAACTTACAGATAAAGTTCTCTTTACCTTTGACTTTGACGCCTTCTGGTTGCTCCATATAAATTTCTTCCTCCAAATCACCATGAAGGAAAGTTTTGTTCACATCTAACTACTCAACCTCCAAGTCCTGGCTAGTAGCAATATCAAGAGCAACATGAATAGAAGACATTTTAACAACAGGAGAAAAAATATCTTTAAAGTCAATACCTTTCTTTTGACCAAAGCCTTTCACAACCAATCTAGCTTTGTACTTTGGTTGAGAACAATATTCTTGAGTCTTCAACTTAAAAACCCACTTGTTCTTCAATGCCTTCATTCCATTTGGTAGTAGTACTAAATCATTATTAGGATCGAAGTGGCACTAAGAGGGGGGGGTGAATTAGTGCAGCGGATTAAAACTTCGATTTTAATCAAATTTTTCGTACGATAAGAACGGAACTTGAAAAGTTTAACTTGAAAGCGTATTCTTAAAGTTGCGCAGCAAGAGTAATAAGGAACTAAAGCAGTAAGAAGATTTGCAGTAATGTAAATGACAATAATGAAATGCAAACCAGAGATTACGCCGATTTAGAGTGGTTCGGTCAAATGACCTACATCCACTTGCGAGGCCCCTCTTCGATAAGGCTCCCACCTTCCACTAGCAAATCTCTTGAAAGGGAAGGGTAAATACCCCTCTTACAACTCTTTACAAGCGGTTCACTCTCTTACAAATTTTTAGCAAGAATGAAGGAGGTGAACACTAGCAAAATGAAAACAAGATTAGCTAGGACTTTTCTAATGCCTTTCTCTCAAACACTTGCTGCTCAAAAAGTTGTAACCTCAGCTGAGATTTGAGGGGTATTTATAGGCCTCAAGAGGATTCAAATTTTGGGCTCCAAAATTTGAATTCTCTTAGGGTTCCCAGTGCTGGAGGTTCTATCGCCCAGCCAGGCGGTGCCACCGCCCAGTGCTCGGGTGCTGGACGGTGCAACCGCCCAGCCAACGAGGTGTCACCGCCCAGCACTCGGGTGCTGGGCGGTGCCACCGCCCAGCTAGGCGGTGCCACCGCCTACAGTGTTTTCAGCCCAACTACAGTGTTTTCAGCCACTAGTTGGGCTTCAATCTTGGCTCTCTAGTTCGCTGGTTTAGCTTAATTTTTAGCCTAAACCAACTCTGACTTTGGGCCCAGTTGGCCCCTAACCAGGATATAGGATTATCTCTTAATCCTAATCCTAATTACAAGTGAACTACATAACAAAAACACATCCTAAGCAAGCTTTCAACCGCGAACGTCGAGTCTTGTTTCGGCGAGCTTTCCGACGAACTTCTTCCGACGGACTCCCATCAAGCTCCCGATCTTGTGATGACTTTAACGAGTAGCTGAGCCTTCTCGGTGATCTCCGCGAGCTTCCGACGATTTCTTCGGCGAACTTCCGACACGTTCCCGATTTCTTCTCGGATGGTTCCGGCAGCATCTCCGATGATTCTTCGGTCTCTTAAACGTCCATCGAGCTCGACTCCGGTATCCTTGCTTTATGTCTTTGTCGTTATCGTAGTTAATCCTGCACACACAAGCAAACACTCTACTCCGATCTAGACAATTATTATAACGCAAATTGACATTCTGTTGCCCGGCACGTCATTGGTTGGCGCTTCATCCGATTCTTCGGTGCATCGTCCTCTCTTGCGGCTTGTTGCCCAATCGGCGGTTGACCTCCGCAACCCCGATATCCTTGGCGCAATTTCGCTCTCCTTGGCCCGATGCCCGACGCCCGAAGCCTTCTGCCATCCAATATCCTAACGTGATCTCCTCCGACGCAACGTCAATTCCTCCTGCGTTAATTGTCTAATCCTGATCGAGTAGACCTATATCACTCAAAATGTAGTCAAACATTTAAACACAATCAATTAGTTTCATCATCAAAATCCGAGATTCAACAATCTCCCCCTTTTTGATGATGACAACTAATTGATGACTAACGGAGTTAACCTTAACTCCCCGGAGTTTAACTAAACTCCCCCTATCAATATGCCATTGATAGAACACTTGGATTATCCCAAATCCAAGTAACATTCATCACATGTTATGAAAAACATTTAAACTATCATGCAAATATATAAAATATTTAATTCAATGCATGAAGTCATCAATATACTTCTCCCCCTATGTCATCAACAAAAAGGAGAAGTACCTCTAGCTATTTTAAAAGATATGCAAGTTTTTGCAACATAAAGCTAGATTTTCATCACAACATATAAGCACAAAAGTATAGCAAGATTCTTAAGTTCAATCATGGCAATTCAACACTTGCTTCTTGTGCACGATTGCACTTTGCTTTTCTTTGCAATGTGCATGATAGTATTTCTTTGTAATATTCAAAATAGCAAATTGTACATCATGCTAGCTAGCATATTAAAGATGTTCAAGACAGTAAGTTTTTCTTCTCTTTTGAGAAGTGTTATTTTTGCTTCCTTTACAAAGTGCAAGCTAGCAAAGTATTTGAAAAAGTGAGCAAGTTTTGTAACATACAGTAAAAATTTCAAAAGCAAATACAAGATAGCTTTCTTGTTGAAGTGTGTAAGCTATCGATTCTTACTTCCTATTGCAATGTGCAGGTTGCAAGTCTTGCTTCTTGAGATGGGCAAGATAATGATGTTCAAGAAGACAACTTTTGCTTCTTGAAATAAGCAAGTTAGCAATCTTTGCTACTTAAGATAGGCAAGCAAGCAATCAAATTTTTTGCATCTTCTTGACTTGCGCAAGCAAGCTATCTCCCCCTTTGTCATTGTCAAAAAGAAGGGAAGACCCAATACATCAATTATGACAAAGGTAAGTATCAATCTTAATTGTGCATCATCATATTTTCAAATTAGAATATGCACATTTTCAAAAACCTTATATTCATTCATGCATGATATTGAATAAATCGATCAACATTATAAGGATATCACACATGATACTAAAATTTTTAACTATTTGTCAACATTTTGATCATGATACCAAATATTCATCATTTAGAGTATTCATGATACAAAACATTAAATCAATATTTATAATACATCATTTTAGCGACAACTCATAGTATTTTAAATCATGATTTACATCATATGTAATACATCACATCATAATTAGAAAGCACAAGTATTGCATATATCATTGCAAATCATAAATGTTTCATATCATGATGGTATCAATTTGTCAAATTATATCCTACAAAAAACTTATCCCCATTTGTATTTCATGCATAATTTCACTTCATCACATTAGGAGTATCAAGAGGAATTAATTGGGTGATGAGATTAATATTTCACGAATACATGGAATTGTATAAAAAGTCATATCATAAGTGTTTCATACATTCATATCATCACATGAAGGAATATAAACAAAAATTAGTGATGAGATCTTACTTCATGAATACAATAAAATTCATATAGCATATCATGGTTTATTAGAATTAGTCTTCCTTTTGGTGAATAGCAAAAAGAGTGGTAGGAGAGCAAGATCTCAATTCATGCATATCAAATATTCAATCATCAAAATCATGAACCATCTAGAAAATTCTCCTCTTTAAATATTCAAAGAGAGACTCATGATGAACATTCTTGGTTTACATAAAGTTTCAAAACATAATTGTCAAGATTATGAATACTAAAAGACTAAGAAACATTTCGACAAATCTCCTTTTAAATAGAAAAGAAAATGTTGATTCATAAAGGATTTCATGTTATGAATTTCAAGAGATCAAGATCATGATTTCAATAAAAAATTATTCAAATTTAAATCATCAAAATCATTATCAAAATCCAAGAGATTCACAAAGATGATACAAATGGATTCATCAAAATCAATAAGATTGAGCAAAATAATTTTCAAGAATGTTATCCTCTTTTCGATTATTTCAAAACATATTATTTTGTTTCATTTATACCAAATAAAAACATTTATCATGTTTAAAACTGAAAGAGTAAGATTTATTACAACAAAAATCAATAAGGTACTTTCATTATGGTAAAAATCAATGATCCATAAATCGTAAAAGATTCATCATCCATAATTTCGAAATTTATTAAGCATGACCATTAAGCATAACACTAAAACATGGTTTCAAAATGTTTAATATTTTCATGCATATCAAATATTTTCAAATTCGAACATGCAAAATTTAAAAACTATATCTTCCATTTTTCATACATAACTCAATCATCATTATGAGCATATTGTACATGATATTCAAGTCATAAATTATCAAGATGTCAAGTAGAGTAGGTTAATTTGAATGTATCATTTTTAGTGAATACCAAGAATAATCACTTCATGAAAGAATTTTGATTCATGGAAAAATTTCATGTATCGAATATCGAGAAATCAAGATGAAAATATATATGTAAAAATATTACAAGTTGTATTCAAGAGAAAAATCATCATTTGTTTTCAACTCATTCAATTTTGTCAAATCAATATCATGATTTTGATATAACTCATTTCTAATTCAAATCATCAAAACAAAATTATTTTCAAGGGATTCATATAAATCAACAAGATAGAGAAAAATAATTTTCAAGAACAATGCTTTTCTCTTTTTAGTTATTTAAATTCATGTCATTTATGCTAGATAAAAATGTGCATCAACATTTAGGATCGAAAAATGAATTTTATCATAAAAACCATCAAGACCAATAAATCATAAAAATCATCATGTATATAACTTTACAATTTCATGCATAAAATCATCAAATCATAGCATCAAAACTTTCAATGGTTTCATTACAACATCAAGTAAGGTTTTATTAAACATAATTTTGAATGATTCTTATAGATATTTAAAATTTCTTTAGTTTTACTTTATATGATTGACTTTATATTAGCATGCTTCAAATTTTTGTTCTTATGTCAAAACTATACATCATGTTTGAAAACCAAAGATAAGGTTCATAAAAAATCATCAAGCCTTCCATTCAAAAGTCATGCATCGTCATTGAAAATCAATATGGAAATCGTCAAAATACAAATTCTTGCTTCTCAAGCACATATATAAGATTAATCTTACTAGGTGTATAAGCATTAGATTTATATTTAACATTTTACTGCATTAACATAACACATGCAATTTTTAAGAAAATTAATCCTAAACTAAATTAAAAATAACTCAAGAAAGTATTATGTAATTTCTAAATAAATTAGTGGGATTTTGATTACCTCATTGTTGTAAGAGGGTGAGGCATAGTTTGCCACATCGCCTTTCTTGATTTTCTCCTCGTCTTCGGAAGAGCTCAATTCATCCCAACTTTTGTTCTTCTTGCGTTCAAAGCAAGTAGTTCCATTCTTTTTGGTTTTTAATTTTTGTTTCATTTGTAGTTTAAGTTCACAATCACTTGAGCTTATGCTCGAGTGGTCTTCATGTGTTCTATGTCCCAAATCCTTCCTATCATTTGGAAGGTTGTTCTCGAGTTTCTTTTTTGTCACATTGTTCATTTCGTAGGTCATTAGAGACCCAATAAGTTCTTCGAGAGGGAATGTTTTAAGGTCCTTGGCCTCTTGAATGGCCGTAACTTTTGGATCCCAACTTTTTGGAAGGGATCTTAAGATTTTAGTGACTAGTTCAAAATTAGAAAAACTTTTACCAAGAGCTTTGAGTCCATTGATGACATCCGTGAACCGGGTGTACATGTCTCCGATGGACTCACTTGGTTTTATCCGGAAAAGTTCGTAAGAATGCACAAGAATATTGATTTTGGACTCTTTCACTCGGCTAGTGCCTTCATGAGTGACCTCTAGAGTTCTCCAAATATCAAAAGCCGAGTCACACATCGAAATGCGATTAAATTCATTTTTGTCAAGTGCACAATATAAGGCATTCATAGCCTTTGCATTTAGAGAAAACATCTTCTTCTCCAAATCATTCCAATGGTTCATTGGAAGAGAAGAAATTTCAAATCCATTTTCGACTATGTGCCATAAATTCAAATCCAAAGAAAGTAAGAAAACTCTCATTCGAGTTTTCCAATAAGTGTAGTCCGTCCCATTGAAAAAGGGAGGACAAATGAGAGAGTGACCCTCTTGAAAGCCGTAAAGAGCCATTTCTATTTGGGTGTTAGACCAAGGTAGAAAAACGTGGCTCTGATACCAATTGTTAGGATCGAAGCGGCACTAAGAGGGGGGGGTGAATTAGTGCAGCGGATTAAAACTTCGATTTTAATCAAATTTTTCGTACGATAAGAACGGAACTTGAAAAGTTTAACTTGAAAGCGTATTCTTAAAGTTGCGCAGCAAGAGTAATAAGGAACTAAAGCAGTAAGAAGATTTGCAGTAATGTAAATGACAATAATGAAATGCAAACCAGAGATTACGCCGATTTAGAGTGGTTCGGTCAAATGACCTACATCCACTTGCGAGGCCCCTCTTCGATGAGGCTCCCACCTTCCACTAGCAAATCTCTTGAAAGGGAAGGGTAAATACCCCTCTTACAACTCTTTACAAGCGGTTCACTCTCTTACAAATTTTTAGCAAGAATGAAGGAGGTGAACACTAGCAAAATGAAAACAAGATTAGCTAGGACTTTTCTAATGCCTTTCTCTCAAACACTTGCTACTAAAAAAGTTGTAACCTCAGCTGAGATTTGAGGGGTATTTATAGGCCTCAAGAGGATTCAAATTTTGGGCTCCAAAATTTGAATTCTCTTAGGGTTCCCGGTGCTGGAGGTTCCACCGCCCAGCCAGGCGGTGCCATCGCCCAGCGCTCGGGTGCTGGACGGTGCAACCGCCCAGCCAAGGAGGTGTCACCGCCTACAGTGTTTTCAGCCCAACTACAGTGTTTTCAGCCACTAGTTGGGCTTCAATCTTGGCTCTCTAGTTCGCTGGTTTAGCTTAATTTTTAGCCTAAACCAACTCTGACTTTGGGCCCAGTTGGCCCCTAACCAGGATATAGGATTATCTCTTAATCCTAATCCTAATTACAAGTGAACTACATAACAAAAACACATCCTAAGCAAGCTTTCAACCGCGAACGTCGAGTCTTGTTTCGGCGAGCTTTCCGACGAACTTCTTCCGACGGACTCCCATCAAGCTCCCGATCTTGTGATGACTTTAACGAGTAGCCGAGCCTTCTCGGTGATCTCCGCGAGCTTCCGACGATTTCTTCGGCGAACTTCCGACACGTTCCCGATTTCTTCTCGGATGGTTCCGGCAGCATCTCCGATGATTCTTCGATCTCTTAAACGTCCATCGAGCTCGACTCCGGTATCCTTGCTTTATGTCTTTGTCGTTATCGTAGTTAATCCTGCACACACAAGCAAACACTCTACTCCGATCTAGACAATTATTATAACGCAAATTGACATTCTGTTGCCCGGCACGTCATTGGTTGGCGCTTCATCCGATTCTTCGGTGCATCGTCCTCTCTTGCGGCTTGTTGCCCAATCGGCGGTTGACCTCCGCAACCCCGATATCCTTGGCGCAATTTCGCTCTCCTTGGCCCGATGCCCGACGCCCGAAGCCTTCTGCCATCCAATATCCTAACGTGATCTCCTCCGACGCAACGTCAATTCCTCCTGCGTTAATTGTCTAATCCTGATCGAGTAGACCTATATCACTCAAAATGTAGTCAAACATTTAAACACAGTCAATTAGTTTCATCATCAAAATCCGAGATTCAACACAAGTCCTGGCTAGTAGCAATATCAAGAGCAACATGAATAGAAGACATTTTAACAACAGGAGAAAAAATATCTTTAAAGTCAATACCTTTCTTTTGACCAAAGCCTTTCACAACCAATCTAGCTTTGTACTTTGGTTGAGAACAATATTCTTGAGTCTTCAACTTAAAAACCCACTTGTTCTTCAATGCCTTCATTCCATTTGGTAGTAGTACTAAATCATAAGTGTGGTTCTTCTGAAGAGCATCCATCTCTTCCTGCATAGCAACTAACCACTTCTCTTTCTACTCACTTTCAACTGCTTCCTAGTAACTCTCTAGTTCACCTACATTAGTAAGCATCACATACCCATCTGTAGAGCATCTTTTGGAAGTTTGATGTTGTCTAAAAGATCTTTTCAACTGAGGTTCTGCGGGAAGTTGCTCTCCAACTTCTTCTTACTCAACATGTCCTGCAGATAGATCAACATCAGGCTCTATACCATCTTTCTGCACATCTTTCCCATCACCCTGATATACTGGAGGAATAACTGGGTCACAATCTGCTAATCCTTCTATAGAAGTCTTGGCCAATATCTTCTTCTTCAAATCTTCAAAGGTTTGATCCTCAAAGAAGACTACATCTCTACTTCTGAACACCTTCTGCTTTTTTGGATCCCAAATCTTGTAACCAAATTGATCATGTGAGTAACCAAGAAAAATACATTCTTTAGTCATACCATCTAGCTTGGACCTCTCATTGTTTGGAACATGTGCAAATACACGACAACAAAACACTCTCAAATGCTTGTAGGAAATATCTTTCCCTGACCATACATGCTCTGCAACATCACCATCTAGGGCTGTACATGGTGACAAGTTGATCGCATCAAGTGCAGTCCTCAAAACCTCATCCCAAAACCTTTTGGGTAGCTTGGCCTGTGAAAGCATATATCTGATCTTTTCCATGATGGTGCGGTTCATCCTCTCTGCAATTACGTTATGCTAAGGTGTACCAGGAACTGTCATCTCATGTTGGATCCTATGTGATTGACAATAATCATTAAATAATCCTATGTACTCACCACCATTATTTGATCTTATACATTTCAATTATCTTTCTGTCTCCCTTTCAACCTTGGCATGAAACTCTTTGAAAACATTAATCACCTGATCTTTGGTATTCAAAGCATAAGCTCAAATTTTTCTGAAAAAATCATCTATAAAAGTGACAAAATAAAGTGCACCACTTATACCAAGAACATCAACAAATCCACCAAGAGATTTTGTCCTCAAAGGACCACATACATCTGTATAAACATAGTCTAAGACCTGCATTTTTCTATATATAGTAGGACTAGCAAATGAAACTCTATGTTATTTACTAGCCAAACAATCAATACAAGGGTTCAGATGTATACCTTTGAGGTCTAGCAATATCTCTCTTTTAGAAAGAGCTTGCAGCTCCTTCTTGCTCACATGTCCCAATTGCCTATGCCACAACTCCGTACTAAAGTCTTTCTCTGTAGTATTTAATTGCTCATCACAAGCTTTGGCCTACAACTTGTATAAGGTGTGACATTTCTTTCCACTAGCTATAACAAGAGAACCCTTACTAAGCTACCATTGCCCTCTGTAAAATCTGCTATCATAGTATTCATCATCTAGTCTTCCAACTGAAATTAAATTCAGCCTCAAGTCAATCACATGCCTCACATCCTTAAGCACCAACTTGCAGCCAAGGTTGGTCTTTAAATGGATATCACCCATGCCAATGATGTCTGTTGTGCCATAGTTGCCCATTTTAACAACACCAAAATTTTCAGACTTGTATGTAGCAAAAAACTCCCTCCGTGGTGTAGCATGATAAGAAGCACATGTGTCAATCACTCACTCAAGATCCTGACACATATAAGAAAAAATATCATCAAAAGGAAACAAAATCAAATAATCACCACCCTGCACTATAGTTGTAGTATTATCCTTTGACTCTGTAGACTCCACTTCTTTTCCTTTTTTCTTGCTCTTCTTAGGTTGCTTATATTGGTTCTTGTAATGTCCTTTCTCGCCATAGTTATAGCAAACAATATCTTTTCTTGATCTTGACTTGCTCCTACCCATGCATGAACTACTTCTAGACTTTGACCTTCCTCTGTTCTTTGAGATAAGTGCTTGTGAATCATTTTGAGATGTTGCTGAATTCTTTCTTCTCAACTCCTCATTCAACAAACTGCTTGTTACTTGACTTATGATGACAACACCATCTGGCGCAGAATTACTGAGGGAAACCACCAATATCTCCCAACTTTCTGGTAATAAACTGAGAAGTAACAATGCCTGCAACTCATCATCAAGAGATATTTTCATAGAGGATAACTAGTTAGTAATACTCTGCATTTCGTTGAAATGCTCAGCAATAGGAGCACCCTCTTTATATTTTAGGTTCACAAGTTTTTTGATCAAAAAAGCTTTGTTACTAGTTGTTTTTCTTTCATAGAGACCTTCCAATTTTTTTCAAAGAGAATATGTGGAACTTTCAATAGAAATATGGTAAAAGACACTATCATCAAGCCACTATCGAATAAACCCAACTGTTTTTCAATCTAACCTATTCCACTCATCATCTATCATAGTTGTGGGTTTTGCACTATCCCCCTACAAAGGTCCATACAAATCTTTGCAATACAAGAGATCTTTCATTCTTGGTTTCCATATCATCCAATTGTTTCCATTTAAACTAATCATGCGAGAAACATTACTGGCCTCCACGTTCAAATACAAAAATTAAATCACCACAACCCTACTCTGATACCATTTGATGGGATATAAAGAGAAATAAACTTTTGTATATAAACAAATACTAGTAGGCCATAACACAGCGGAATTAAATGGAACCACAATCAAATAGAATACCAAGATATACGTGGAAAACCCCTTCAATGTGAAGGGTAAAAACCATGGGGCAAACTAGAGATAATCCACTATAAAAATAATGAATATACAAATCTCAATCTCATGCCCAAAACCCTAGCAACAATCACAAGAGAATAACAAGGAAACAAGGATCACGTTACTGTGCACAATATCTAAATCCTCCCTAATTCTCCCTAAGTAATCATAGTAAGAATCTACTGTAGATCTGATCTAACTTGAGATGAAAGCACTGCTAGATGATTGAGAACAGTCTCTCTGCGTTGTCCTTGTCTTCTTCCCTTTCTTTCTCTTCCTTTTTGCCTTGTTCTCCTCCTTTTCTTTGGAATCCCATGGATGCCAAAAACTACTCTTGTTGCTGTCTTTTTCTGCCTCTTTTTTATAGCCACCACACCCCCTCCCTAATATAAATTAGGGTTAGGTTAAGAAGGGGTGAGTTGTGGGCTGATAAAGTTCACCTTGGGCTGAATATGGGCTGTTAGCCCAACATTTATAGGCTTCAAGTGGATTCAAACTTGGAGCCTAAAAACATCTCATCCTGGGTTTCCCGGGCATAGGCGATACTACCGCTAGTGTCAGTCTGACACTGACACTGCACTAGGTGGTATCATCACCCAATTTGACGGTACCACCGCCTGGGGGGCTGTGCTAGGCGGTACCACCACCTAGACTAGCGGTACCACCACCTGGCACCCTGCTAGGGGCGGTATAACCACCCGTACCACGGCCTGACATAATCTTGAAGACTGTGCCACGATGGTGCCACTTCTTGGGGCACTGTTTGGGCCTCTTATTATGCCTAACACAGTCTTTACATGGGCCTAACTAGCCCCTAATTGGGTTGGCCCAAATCTAAACCCAATTACGTGCTAACTACGATTCCTAAGATATTTGCTAAGCTAAACAAGTCCCTATGTCTTTGTTACTTCCGGTGATCTTCCGACGATGTTCTAGTAGACTCTCGGCAAGCTCCTGGACTTCACGATGATCTTCTTGGTGAGTTCTCTGGCAAACTCCGAGACTTCATGGCTGGTTCCGACAGAACTTTCGACGAACGTCCGGACTTCTGATGAACTCTCGAACTCCCAACAAAATCGCGTCCTTGACTCCAGGACTTCATTTTGCTTCATGCCTTGCTATCGTAGTTAATTATGCACATGTAAAACACACTTCGATCTAGACAATTAATACTAAGCATTAATCATGTTGTCCGGCATGACATTGGTCCCTCGATGCTTCGTCCGATTTTTCGGCGTATCGTCCTCTCTTGTGGCATATTGCCCAATCGGCTAGTTGACTCCACAACTCCAATATCCTTGATGCAATATCCACTCTTCTAGGCTCGATGCCCAAATCCATGGCCTGAAGCCTTCTGTCGATACGTCGACCGATCCTCCAGCCCGACGTCCAATCTTTTGAAATATTTTCCTCTAGCACAACATGATTCTTCTTGCTTTAATTGTCTCATCCTGATCAAAGCATCCTATGTCACTATAAACACAGATCAAATCATAAATAATTATTAATTGGTTTAATCATCAAAATACGAGATTCAACAAATCCCTCCTCTAGATCTAAATTTAGAATTCTCTTTAGAGAGGAGTGAGTGATTGTAAAAGGTTGTCTCCTAAACCCATGAAAATGAGAAGAGGAGTGTAAAAGGGTAATTGATCTTCGACCGTTGAAAGAAGATTATTAGTGGATGTCGGGGGCCTCGAAGGAATAGGAATTGAGAGTGGATGTAGGTCATGATGACCGAACTACTATAAAACGGTTTACATTTCTATTTTGCTATTTATGTTTATTGCAAACTGCTTTACTTCCTCATTACTTTTGCTACAAACTCTTATGAACGTGTTTCAAGTTAATATCTTTTCTGAAATTAGTTTTATTCCAACGAAAGTTTTTCGAACCGATGTGATTTTTATCCGCTGCACTAATTCACCCCCTTATTAGTGCCACTCTTGATCCTAACTGTTAGTATCAGATCCATATTCTTTCTCGTTTGGTTTAATAACCAAGAGAAATAGCTCTTTTTGGCTTTCAAGATGGCTTTTCTATCATTCGTCTTCCCATGTTCAATGGGACGGGCTACACTTATTGGAAAACTCAAATGAAGTTTTCTTGCTTTCTATGGATTTGAATTTATGAAATACTGTTGAAAGCGGATTTCAAAAGTCTTCTCTTCCAATGAACGATTGGAATGATTTGGAGAAGAAGACATTTTCTTTAAATGCTAGAACTATGAATGCTCTATTTTGCACCTTAGACAAAAATAAATTCAATCGGGTTTCTACTTACGAAATGACTTTTGATATTTGGCACACACTCAAAATCTCACATGAAGACACTAGTAGAGTTAAAGACTCTAAAATAAATATGTTGATGTGTGATTTTGAATTATTTCGTATGGAAGCAAACGAGATTATTGGAGATATGTACAACTAGTTTACAAAACTCGTCAATAGTTTAAAAGCTCTTAGCAAATATTGGAGACTTATTTAGGTTTGTGTATGCCTTAAAATTCATAGTTAGTACATAATTGAGTTGAAATTGGGCCAACTCAATTAGGGGCTAATTAGGCCCAAGTTTAGATTGTGTTGGGCTAAGTAAAAAAGTATAAATAGTGACCCAACAGGTAAACCCGCCGTAGCACAATCTCCGAGACTATGTCAGGCGATGGTACCGCCCAAACACAATCTCCTAGAGTTTATCAAGCGATGGTACTACTAGACTGGGCGGTGGTAACACCCAATGGCAGGGTTTCAGGCGTTGGTATCACCAGACTGGGCGGTGGTACCACTTAGTGTTATTGTTGCAGTCGGTGGTACTACCCAACATAAGCGGTGGCACCATCAGTATCCCGAAAACTAGGGATGTGACACTTTTAAGCTCCAAGTTTGAATCCACTGGAGGCCTTATAAATATCCCTCTCATCCCTAGTTAATATATACAAGCATAGAGAGCTTAAAAGTGGGAAAATGCTGTAACAATCACTTGAGAGAATCCCTCTAGTTCTAAGTTTAGAATTCTGTTTAGAGAGGAGTGAGTGCTTGTAAAATGTTATCTCCTAAACTTGTGAAAAGGAGAAGAGGGATGTAAAAGGGTAGTTGATCTTCGCCTGTTGAAAGAATATCATTAGTCGATGCCGGTAGCCTCGATGGAAGAGGAATCGGGAGTAGATGTAGGTCACGACAACCGAACTACTATAAAATCTGGTTTGCATTTCTACTTTATTATTCACATTTATTGTAAACTCCTATACTTCCTCATAACTTTAGATTTACACTCTTACGAACATGTTTTAAGTTAAACTCATATTTTGGATATCGGTTTTCATTGAATGTACGAAGAATTTTTCAAACCGGTGATTTTTATTCGCTGCACTAATTCACCTCCCTCTTTGTACTGACTCGATCCTAATATCACTATGTATGAGTTCCAACAACTCAGTAGCTCGCTCTCCAGTTCCACAAAGTAGAGAGTTAATCAATTTTTCATAAAAGCAATGCTCACAAGTTGCATATGACTCGTAATCGAATGGATCTAGATATTCATCCTTTAGCAACTTTTAAATCCTTCCCTTATGAATATGACCTAGTCTACAATGCCACAAGTATACACTATTCACCTCATCTTATTTCTTGTTGGACGTACTTACTTTCATAATATATAGAGTAATGTCTAGAATAAACAAACCATTATGCGATGTCTCTCTAGTGATGCTCTTATCATCCTTAATAATTAAACAACTATTGTTCTCAAGAACTACTTTATAATCATTCAATATTGCACATGAAATGAAAATAATGTTTTTGATAATCGAAGGAACAAAATAACATGCATCTAATGCAATAGTAGCTCCATTAGGCAAATGTAAAGTGACCTCACCGATAGCAATAGTAGCAACTCTTGCTCCATTGCCCATCTTAAGGTCAATCTCGCCTCTCGCTAATCCCCTTGGCTTTGCCAGAATCTGCAATGAATTACAAATGCGATAAGCACTACCGATATCCAATACTCATGCACTATCACAAAAATCTAACAATTAAGACTGATCATAAATATACTTGAAGCTTCTCCAAGCTTCTGTTTCACCTTTCCTATAAGGTACTTCTTATAGTTTCTCTTCTAATGCCCGTCTTTTACCATCGTGAAAGCACTGACCTTTGTCCTTCGCTGGGTCAATCTTGGAAAACTTTGCCTTACCTCGTTTGCCCTTACCCTTACCCTTCTTATGGGACTTTTCAGCCTTCCTTATCCTTTTAGTCTCATAAACGTAGAGAATTAGTTTCTCTTTCTTGATAGTGCTCTCCACCTCCCTTAACATATTTAAGAGTTCAGGAAGAGTCACCTCAAGTTGGCAACATGATTCTAGTAGGGACTAAAGCACAAGATCCACACATAAGATATCCTCTAGGACCATTCCTAGACCTATGAGTTTCTCTATCCATTCAATCAACTCAAGGATATGGTTCTGAATCAGTATCCCCTCAATCATCCTATCACGTAGGAGACTCTTGGATATCTCATATTGCTGAGTCCTTGTTCTTCAAACAATTTATGGATATATAGGAGAATGGATTTGACATCTACATTTTCATGACATCTTTGTAACTCTAGAGTCATCTAGCCCAGCATATAACACTGAGCAAGAGTGGAATCATCTATGTACTTCATGTAGCGAGCGATCTCAACCTCACTTGCCCCTTCCTCGAGCGTAGGCATCACTATATTAAGAACGTACATGAGTTTCTCTATTGTTAGAATGATTCTCAACTTGTGGAGCCAATTTATGTAATTTGGACCAGTGAGGTGGTTGACATCAAGTATTTTATGTAAGGGATTTGAAAGTGATATGTTTCTAACAAATAGGAGATGTAGCATAAATAACATGTATATTTTACAAAAAATAAATAATCAAGATATGGTCATCTATCTTGATGTGATCTCACTATTTTTTTAGTGAGTCACATAACACCCTAAGCACATGAAATAGAAGTCTCCTGCAGACTTCTAGTTGGGATCAAGATCCAATTGATGTTTTAGTATAACCTTGAGGGACTCGACCAATCACACTAAACCCAAAAGGTAGGCAACTCTTGCCGATCACAACTCTTTGTGATTCTCATCTTATTCGGCCTCTGAACCACTATGGCCTCAAGGGATTCGACCAACCAAGATATTCGGTTAAGTCATCACCATTCTTACAAAATGAGTCTAGTTCAACGATATGCCCTCGAGAGACTCGACCAAGCCCTCGAGAGACTTGACCAAGCATACCATGTCCTTAGGTCACCAGTAACATCTCGATGTCATAGGCAAGATATCGAATTGTGATATAGGTGAGCCTTGAGGGACTCGACCAACTCAGCCTACATTGGGAATCAATTTCTTCTTATAACGATGGAAGGTCATGTGGGTCAATCTAATTACCTCATATTTACCGACTTAATATTATGGAGATAGGAGATTTTAATTCAATCTCCTATGACATGTCACACACATACATATTTAATATATATCTACATCACATGCAAATATATGTATATATATATATATATATATATATATATATATATATATATATATATATATATATATATGTATGTATATATATATATATATATATATGTATGTATATATATATATATATATATATATATATATGTATATATATATGTATATATATATATACATATATATATATATATGTATATATATATATACATATATATATATATATACATATATATATACATATATACATATATATATATATATACATATATATATATACATATATATATATATACATATATATATATACATATATATATATACATATATATATATATATATACATATATATATATATACATATATATATATATATACATATATATATATACATATATATATATACATATATATATATATACATATATATATATATACATATATATATATATATATATATATATATACATATATATATATATATACATATATATATATATACATATATATATATATATATACATATATATATATACATATATATATATATATATACATATATATATATATATATATATATATATATATCTAGTAGATGTACAAGCAATCACACATCACATGAGCAATCACTCCAGATAATCATGGACCACGGCCTAATGTGATCAGGCTTGAGCTAGTGGGCCCATTCACTCACATCACGATCTATGTGTGCATCGATGCATCACCATGCCCTATGATTGTCTATCTAGTCCTCGTCGGTTCCGACGAAATCTCGATGTATCTCCATATGTTGGGATCGTCCATCTCAACCTCGTGGCTCCTATTATCACCTCTACGTACCTACTATGCCTCCTCATGTAATTATAATATAATTACAAACATACAAGCCCAACAATAAACAAGAAAAAATGAAGACTCACAAGTCTCAATAATAATACTAATAAAAATAATAATACTAATAATAATTATTATTATTATTATATCATACACAAATATCACATCAAATTGTCCATGATCATCCGTCCACATCATACATTACATGTATATATAATTATATAGGACTACTAGATAAATAATAATAGTTAAATAAAACTTTTAATTAACTAATATTTTTCTAAAATTCGGGACATGTAGGAAATTTTATGAATTATAAAGGGTATTTAGGAAATTTGGATAGAAAGGACAAACTATGAAATTTTTAAAATTTTGAGTAGCAAAATTATCCTTTTCCAAGCCTCTTAGATTAGTAGATCTCTATCCAATAATCTCTCATTGGCTCTTATTGGATCTCATCCATAGGATCCAATAATTTAGAGGCTTATTAGATATCTAATAAGATAGGGGTTCTAGTGGATATCTTATATCTAAACCTCTACTCATCGTAACGCCTACCATATGTGTGTGACCCTCAAGGCCCAATATCGAGCTAGCCATAAGTCATATCTCTCAGAACTCTTTTTAGCTCTATGAGTTATTATATCTATAATAATTCACTCAAGTCATCAAGTGAGGACGTACTAGACCACTACGTCGTAGTCCCTAGATGATGCAACAAAATCCAATCCATTAGACATGTATATTCTCGCTAACTATGTATTTATAGTTTCTTATATATCTAATATCCTAGAGTTTGTATACTAGGTATGGTGTTGTCAAGCCCATATAGTTTATAATCAAGTCTTTCTCGAATCGGATTCTCCCGGAAAACTCTTTTTCTCTCAATTCGAATGACCCTGGCTAGGGATTTGCCCGAGTAAGAATACATAGGATATTCCTCTCATAATATCAAGAGTGGATGATATGCTATCAATACTTAATAGCCCTTGTAAGGTTGGCTACTACTCTAGATAATTTGTTGTGCTAGATTTAGAACTTCCAAGCCTATAAATCTGGTATCAAAGAGTGGAGTACTCATATAGGACATCCTTGGTATCTCAAGTCTAAGGATCAGATACACCATTAGGACAATGAAATCGTTGTCTGACAATGAGACATCATCAACCATCCAACATTCCGTGAGTGGAGCAATCAATGAACTGTTGAATCTCGGATTTTGATGATAAAATCAATTGATGGGTTAATTTATCTAATCCATATTATTGAGTTAAGTATGTAGGATTAACTACGATAACCAGAAAACACAAAGCAAGAATACCAGAGTCAATTTCGATGGACGTTTAAGAGTCAGAAGAATCGTCGGAGATGCTGCCGAAACCAACCGAAAAGAAATCGGGAACCTGTCGGAATTTTTGGAAGTTCGCCGAAGAGATCGTTAGAGGTTCACGGAGATCACCGAGAAGGCTCGGCTACTCGTTAAAGTCATCGCAAGATCGGGAGCTTGCTGTGAGTCTGTCGGAAGAAGTTCGTCGAAGAGCTCACCGGAACAAGACTCGATGTTCGCGGTTAAAAACTTGCTTGGGATGTTTTTAGTTATGTATTTCACATGTAATTGGGATTAGGATTAAAAGATAATCCTATATCCTGGTTAGGGGCCAATTGGGCCTAAAATTAGACTTGGTTTGGGCTAAATTTGAAGCCCAACCAGTGAACCGAAGGGTCTAGCGGTGGCACGGCCAGATTGGGCGGTTGCACCGCCCAGCACCCGAGAGCTGGGCGGTGGCACCGCCTAGCACCTGAGAGCCAGGCGGTGGCACCGCTTGACTGGGCGGTGGCACCGCCAGTCCACTATCAGTGTTAGACACTGACAGGCGGTGGCACCGCCAACATCGGGAACCAAAGAGAATTCAAATTTTGGAGCCCAAATTTGAATTATCTTGAGGCCTATAAATACCCCTCAAATCTCAGCTGAGATTACAACTTTTTGAGAAGCAATTGATTGAGAGAAAAGTCTTAGAAAAGTCCTAGCTAGTCTTGTTTTCAAATTGATGAAAATCAATAAGAGAGTGAACTATTAGGATTAAGAGCACTAAGAGGTGGGGGTGAATTAGTGCAGCGGAAAACCTTCTATGAAAAATAAAAACTGCGTTCGTTCGTTAAAATTGATTTTGGTAAGAAAGCCGATTCGTAAATCACTTTAACTTTGGTTTAAGCGTGATGCAGCAAAGATATAAATGCAGTTTGCAGTGATGATTCTAATCAGATAGTAGGTGCAAACTAAAATTTGATATTCGTACGAAAAAAACCGATTTACGTCTAAATGCTGATTCATAAATCACTTGATTAAGCGAGATGCAGTTTAAGCAAGGATATAAAGGTAGTTTGCAGTTATGATAGAAATCAAAACGTAAACGCAAACAGAAATATGATGATCATACGACGAAACCGATTTACGTCTAAACGCCGATTCGGAAATTGCAAACCTTGAAACCCGATCGTATATGTGCAGAAAGCAGTAAGCTTTAGAGTAGGTTTGCAGTAAAGATAATATGCTCAAAGTAAATGCAAACCGAGATTTAGAGTGGTTCGGTCAATCTTGACCTACTCCACTTTTGGCTTCCTCCACCGACGAGGTCACCGACGTCAACTAGAAGCCTTCCTTCAATAGGCGAAGGTCAACCACCCTTTTACAGTTTCACTCCTTTTGACAGGCTCAGGAGACAACCCTTACAGAATTTTCTCTCCTCTCTTTAAAGCTCAGAACTTGGAAGAAAAACTTTTGGCCTTTACAATAATTTTGAGCTCTAAAAATCACATAACAAGATCAGGATTTCGGTGTATACGTTGTTTTTTTTCAGTGTTGAATAGGTGGGGTATTTATAGGCCCCAACCCAGTTTGAACTTGGAGCTCAAAACTATTAATTCCCGGAATTCCAAGATCTAGCAGTTGCACCGCTTGGCATAGCTCGAAGACTGAGCCTCTGGGCAGTGCCACCTCTGTTAGGGGCGATTGCACCGCCCAGTCTCGCTCGGAGACTGAGCCCAAGCGGTGCCACCTCTTGGCTGGGGTGGTTGCACTGCCCAGTCTCGCTCGGAGACTTAGCCCAAGCGGTGCCACCTCCTGGCTTGGGCGGTTCAACCGCCTGGCAGAAATTAGGGTCCGAATGGGTTGATCCATTCAGCCCAATTTGGGTTTTTTAGGGGCCCAATTGCCCCAAGATTAAGTTAATGGGATCACCTCCCATTTCCAACTTAATCATTGTGCTAACTACGATATTTCCTAAGACATTTACTGCAATCTTGCTCCGGTGTGTCAATCGCTTCTTCCGGCGAACTTCCGTCGAGCTTCCGGCGAACTTCTGTCGATCTCCGATGAACCCTCGGTGATGCTCCTGCGGACTTCCGGCAAACTCCTGGACTTGCGACGATCCACTTGGCGAGTTCCGACGAGCTTCTTTGGCAAGCTCGTAGACTTCTCAGATTTGTTCTCACAGAACCTCCGACGACTGTCCGAACTTCCGTCGAACTCTCGAACTCCCAACGTGATCATTGTCTTGACTCCGACGCAACTCCTGCTTCTTATCTTACTTTCATCGTAGTTAATCCTGCACACTTATCTCAATATATAGATTAGATAACAAATGACAATTGACTTCATCATCAAAATCCGAGATTCAACAATCTCCTCCTTTTTGATGATGACAATCAATTGATAATGGAGTTAACCTTAACTCCCCCTGTCTATATGCCATACTTGAGATAAGTTATTCTTGAATTCAAACCCTTTGAATTCAAGAGACATATTGATAAGTTAAAATCATTTAAACTTATCAATACTCCCATCATGATTCCCATCATGATGTATCTCTCTGAAGATGATGTCAAGGCGTGACATTCATTTTCAAATTTCACATTTCAAGTTTGAATGATGGTAATAGTAGCAATTCATCATATATCAACATGTAAAACTGCGAAGTAAGATTTTGATATCATTACATGATGCACACATTTCAAATGTTTTAGCAATTATCGCATTTCATGGTAAGATATCAATACGTAAAATTACGATGCAAGTTTTTTGATATCTTGACATGATACAAACAAGGCATAATGCAAATTATAGGAATCATAGCATCTATTCATATATCTCTTGGTGATGCAAGCATGGCATTAATACTCATATATTTCTCCCCCTTTATCATCAACAAAAAACATGGTAATTGTGATAGCAGGAGAACAATAAGTGAATTTTGAGCATAAGTGTGATAGTTGTTCATGCCTTTACATGTTATTTTCCAAGCATATAAAGGAAAGCATGATACATAGATTGCTTTGAATACTTCTTCCTTTTTATTTGTTCTAATCTTTTTGCATGAAGGAGGAAGGCCATTTGTGATACCAGCTATTTGTGAGTTTACTTTGAGTGAAATTAAAACCGATGAGAGATTAAATCATGAAGTTAAAGTCGATGAGAGATTGAATCATGCTTCATTTTTACAGGTATCAAGATATGTATGTGAAACAAATCTTTGCAAGTAAAAACACTATCATCCATATTTCAAGATGAAATTTATAAGCAGGAATCATTTCATCAATTCCATTTCAGAAAAATATTTTTCATATAATAAGTGTTTGAGAAAATCTGATTTTTAGGATACCAATTGTTAAGCGAATCCGAAAATAAAATTAACACTTTCATTCATTCGGACAAGACTATGCTATATAATCATGAAGACAAAACATGCTTATTGGTTTGAAAATTTTTGTATTTAACACATAATTTCCAACATGTTATTTAGGCATGTAATGACAGTCAAGTGATTTGATCATTCAATAAAGTCCGAAAAATAATTTTAACTAGTTTATGCATTCGGACACATCAACATTCCTAATTCTCTTTTAATGAAATAAAATTGTTTTTCACTTAGAGGCTTTGTAAAAATATCAGCTAGTTGATGTTTAGTATCAATGAACTCTATAATTATATCATGATTAGTGACATGATCTTGTATAAAGTGATGTCTTATATCAATATGTTTTGTTCTTGAGTGTTGAATGAGATTATTTGTTAAACATATTACACTTGTGTTATCACATTTAAGGGGAATATTTTTAAGATGAACTTTATAATCTTCTATGGTATTTTTCATCCATACAACTTGTGCACAGCATGCACTAGCTGCAATATACTCAGCTTCGATTGTTGATAGTGCAATAGAGTTTTATTTCTTAGATGTGCTTTTTCTATCTAGTCTACACTCAACAAAATCCGCATCAGTATAAGCAATTAACTCAAAATTTTCGGTTTGTGGATACCATAATCCTAGATTTGTGGTACCTTTAAGATATCTGAGTATTCTTTTAATTGCTTTGAGATGAGATATCTTAGGGTTCGATTGAAACCTAGTACAAAGTCCTACACTGAACATGATATCTGGTCTAGTTGCAGTGAGGTAAAGTAAACTTCCTATCATACCCCTATAAGTTTTTTGATCGAAGCTTTCTCCACTTTCACCAATTTCTAACTTAGTAGAGGTGCTCATAGGAGTGTTAATAGCTTTTGAGTTATTCATATTAAACTTTTTCAGCAAATTCATAGCATATTTAGTTTGACTAATAAAGATGCCATTGCTTAGTTGTTTGATTTGTAAGCCTAAGAAGAATGTTAATTCTCCCATTAAACTCATTTCGAATTCAAGACTCATAGTTTTAGCAAAAGATTCACAAAGAGATTCATTCGTAGAACCAAAGATAATATCATCAACATAAATCTAAACAATGAGAAAATTATTTTCAAAATTCTTGATGAACAATGTAGTATCAACCTTGCCTTTTGTGAAATTATTTTCAATAAGAAAAGAACTATGTCTCTCATACCAAGCCCTCGGAGCTTGTTTTAAACCGTAGAGAGCTTTAGTTAATCTAAACACATGATTAGGGAGGCTATTATTTTCAAATCCAGGAGGTTGTTCAACATAGACTTATTCGGAAATAAAGCCATTAAGAAAAGCGCTTTTAACATCCATTTGAAACAACTTAAAATTATTACTACTAGCGTAGGCAAGGAGCATCCTTATGGCTTCTAATCGAGCCACAGGAGCGAAGGTTTCTTCGTAATCGATACCTTCTTCTTGGTTGAAACCTTTGGCCACTAATCTAGCCTTGTTTCTAACCACGATACCATATTCATCTTGCTTGTTTCTAAAGACCCATTTAGTACCAATAACTAAATGGTCATTTGGCCTAGGAACAAGCGTCCACACCTCATTTCTCTCAAATTGATTCAATTCATCTTGCATTGCGATAATCCATGAATCGTCTTTCATGGCTTCATCAACACATTTGGGTTCAATTTGGGAGAGAAAGGCGGCGTTGACACACATTTGGGTTCAATTTGGGAGAGAAAGGCGTATTTGCTACTTCCTAGGCTTGATGTAGAGATTGGTCCGAACAAGTCCATATGGATCAATTGTAAGGGCCTAGAGGTGCTTATTTGATTCTTAGATTTGAAACTGCCCTTAATTTGTTTACCTAATTGGCAAGCATCACATACATTATCTTTGATGAACTTGATATGAGGAATTCCTCTTACAAGTTCTTTAGATGATATTTGAGTGATTAGTTTCATGCTAGCATGACCTAATCTTCTATGCCATAGCCAAGCATCTTCATTCAAAACCGAAAAACACATTTCATTACACAAATCATTGATGTCAATAGTGTATATGATATTTTGTTTTAATGCAATCATAGACGTGTTTTTATGTGGTTTTTCAATGATGCAAGCATTAGATTCGAATCTGACAATATATCCTTTATCACATAATTAACTAATGCTCAAGAGGTTATGTTTTAAACCATCAACTAACAAAACATCTTCGATAAAGAAGTTGGATTTGTTACCTATGGTTCCTTTGCCAATGATTTTACCCTTGTTGTTGTCTCCGAAGGTGACATAGCCTTCGTCTATGCTAGTGAGCTTAGAGAATTGAGATGGATCTCCGGTCATATGCCTTGAGCATCCACTATCAAGGTACCATCTCTTGCTCCTAGCTTGCGATGGTATAGGTTTCTATAAGAAAGAATGATTTTTAGATACCCATTTGCTTTTCGGTGCCTCAAAAATAGATCTACATTGTTTATCATGTTGCAAAGAATTTATCATGGTTGCTTTAAGAACCTAAATTAATTTGTTCGGACTAATTTTCTTAAATGGACAATAATGCGTTTTGTGTCCAAGTTTGCAACAAAAGTTGCATTTGTCTTGGTGTCGAACATGTAAGATGGGGCCTTTTATGAAGGTGGTTGGATTTTGGTGAGGACTTCTCACAAATCTGATTCCACTTCTTTTGGGAACGTAACCCTAGTTTGCAAGGATCATGTTCAAGGATTTGCTACCAACCTCGAATTTCTTCAAAGTGTTCTTAAGTAGCAAGTTTTCCTTTTGGAGAGTTTCTAGATCATGGCATTTTATGCATGAACCTACACTATCATGATATTCAGCTTTTAACTTATCGAAATTACAAGTAAGACTATCATGCTCCTTTTTTAGAAATTTATATTTTCTACTAATAATCTTGCATTCATCAAATAAGTCATGGAAGGCATTTAATAATTCATCAAATGATAAATCTGCATCTATTAAATTTGTTACCTCCTCTCCGATGGCTATTAAGGCGTAATGAGCAACTTGCTCGGTGTTGGACTCCTCTTCTTCTGACGCGCTCGAGTCATCCCATGTTGCTTTGAGCGCCTTCTTCTTTGATGTTCTCTTTTTGACTTGGGGACAATCACTCTTGTAGTGTCCTGGCTTTTTGCACCCATAGCAAATAACTTGGTCCTTCTTGGGTTCAAGTTTATTTTTTGTGTCATTCTTAAACTTGTTTCTTTTAATGAATTTTTTCAATGTTCTTGTTAGAAGTGCCAAGTCATTGTCACAGTCCTCATCACTTGAGTTTTCTCTCAAGTGGTCTTCTGAAGTTCTAAGTGTCATATCCTTCCTGTTCTTTGGAAGGATGTCTTCTTGCTCTTCATGAGCTTTGCAAGTCATCTCGTAGGTCATTAATGACCCGATTAGTTCTTTAAGAGGGAAGTTGTTTAGATCTTTCGCCTCTTGAATAGCAGTGACTTTAGGATCCTAACTCTTAAGAAGGGATCTTAGAATCTTATTTATGAGCTCAAAATCCCAAAAACTTTTTCCGAGTCCTTTTAGACCGTTGATGACATTCGTGAAACGGGTAAACATGTCGCCAATAGTCTCACTCGGTTACATCCGGAAAAGTTCGAAAGAATGTAACAAAAGATTGATATTTGACTCTTTCACTCTACTTGTGCCTTCGTGAGTCACTTCGAGTGTGTGCCAAATATCAAATGCGGTTTCACAAACCGAAACACGGTTTAACTCGTTTTTATCAAGCGCACAAAATAAGGCATTCATAGCCTTTGCATTAAGAGCGAAAGCCTTCTTCTCCAATTCATTCCAATCGATCATTGGAAGAGAAGACTTTGAAAATCCATTTTCGACAAGATTCTAAAGTTTAAAATCCATAGAAATAAGAAAGATCCTCATTCGGGTCTTCCAATAGGTGTAGTCCGTCCCATTGAACATGGGTGGATGTGTAATAGAATGGCCCTCTTGGTTTCCGGCGTATGCCATCTCTCTTGGGTTTTAATCCGATTGAGAGTTAACCCCGCTCTGATACCAATTGTTAGGATCAAGAGCACTAAGTGGGGGGGGTGAATTAGTGTAGCGGAAAACCTTCTATGAAAAATAAAAACTGCGTTCGTTCGTTAAAAGTGATTTTGGTAAGAAAGTCGATTCGTAAATCACTTTAACTTTTGTTTAAGCGAGATGCAACAAAGATATAAATCCAGTTTGCAGTTATGATTCTAATCAGATAGTAGGCGCAAACTGAAATATGATATTCGTACGAAAAAAACTGATTTACGTCTAAATGATGATTCGTAAATCACTTGATTAAGCGAGATGTAGTTTAAGCAAGGATATAAAGGCAGTTTGCAGTTATGATAGAAATCAAAACGTAAACGCAAACAGAAATATGATGATCGTACGATGAAACAGATTTACGTCTAAACGCCGATTCGGAAAGTGCAAATCTTGAAACCCGATCGTATATGTGCAGAAAGCAGTAAGCTTTAGAGTAGGTTTGCAGTAAAGATAATATGCTCAAAGTAAATGCAAATCGAGATTTAGAGTGGTTCGGTCAATCTTGACCTACTCTACTTTTGGCTTCCTCCACCGACGAAGTCACCGACGTCAACTAGAGGCCTTCCTTCAATAGGCGAAGGCCAACTACCCTTTTCCAGTTTCACTCCTTTTGATGGGCTTAGGAGACAACCCTTATAGAATTTTCTCTCCTCTCTTTAAAGCTCAGAACTTGGAAGAAAAGAGGGAGAAGAACTTTTGGTCTTTCCAACAATTTTGAACTCTAAAAATCACAGAACAAGATCAGGATTTCGATGTATATGTTGTTTTCTTTCAGTGCTGAATGGGTGGGGTATTTATAGGCCCCAATCCAGTTTGAATTTAGAGCTCAAAACTGTCAATTCCCAGAATTCCGGGATCTGACGGTTGCACCTCCTGACTAGAGCGGTTGCACCGCCTAGCAGAGCTCGAAGACTGAGCCTCTAGGCGGTGCCACCTCTGTTAGGGGTGGTTGCACCGCCCAGTCTCGCTCGGAGACTGAGCCCAGGCGGTGCCACCTCTTGGCTGGGGCGGTTGCACTGCCCAGTCTCGCTCGGAGACTTAGCCCAGGCGGTGCCACCTCCTGGTTTGGGCGGTTCGACCGCTTGGCAGAAATCAGGGTCAGAATGTGTTGATCCATTCAGCCTAGTTTGGGTTTTTCAGGGGCCCAATTGCCCCAAGATTAAGTTAATGGGATCACCTCCCATTTCCAACTTAATCATTGTGCTAACTACGATATTTCCTAAGACATTTACTGCAATCTTGCTCCGGTGCGTCAATCGCTTCTTCCGGCGAGCTTCCGGCGAACTTCCGTCGATCATCCGATTAACCCTCGGTGATGCTCCTGCGGACTTCTGGCAAACTCCTGGTCTTGCGACGATCCACTTGGCGAGTTCCGATGAGCTTCTTTGGCAAGCTCATGGTCTTCTCGGATTTGTTCCCGCAGAACCTCCGACGACTGTCCGAACTTCCGTCGAACTCTCGAACTCCCAACGTGATCATTGTCTTGACTCCGGCGCAACTCCTGCTGCATATCTTACTTTCATCGTAGTTAATCCTGCACACTTATCTCAACATATAGATTAGATAACAAATGACAATCGACTTCATCATAAAAATCTAAGATTCAACATGAACCGCTTGTAAAAAGTTGTAAGAGGGGTATTTACCCTTTCCATTCAAGAGATTTGCTAGTGGAAGGTGGGAGCCTCATCGAAGAGGGGCCTCGCAAGTGGATGTAGGTCATTTGACCGAACCACTTTAAAATCAGCGTAATCTCTGGTTTGCATTTCATTACTGCTATTTACATTACGGCAAACCTTCTTACTTGCTTTATTTCCTCATTACCTTTGCTGCACAACTTTGCGAATACGCCTTCAAGTTAAGCACTTCCGAGTTTGGTTTTTTATCGTACGAAAGATTGATCAAAACCGAAGTTTTAATCTGCTGCACTAATTCACCCCCCCCTCTTAGTGCCACTCCGATCCTAACAATTGGTATCAGAGCTAGGCTCACTCTCATATTTGGTTTGACACCCAAGAGAGATGGCTTACATCGACATACATGAGGGTCATTCTATCACACGTCCACCATTGTTTAATGGGTCAGATTATACTTATTGGAAGACTCGTATGAGGATTTTCCTCATTTCCATGGATTTCGAGCTTTGGACTATTGTTGAAAACGAATTTCAAAAATCTTCTCTTCCGATGAGCGAATGGAATGAATCGGAGAAGAAGGTTTTTGCTTTAAACGCAAAGGCTATGAATGCCTTGTTTTGTGCACTAGACAAAAATGAATTTAATCGTGTTTAAATTTGTGATTTGGCTTTTGATATTTGGAGAACTCTTGAAGTCACTCATGAAGGCACTAGCTGAGTGAAAGAGTCCAAAATCAACATCCTTGTGCACTCTTACGAACTTTTCCGAATGAAACCAAGTGAGTCCATTGGAGACATGTACACCCGATTCACGGATGTCATCAATGGACTCAAAGCTCTTGGTAAAGATTTTACTAACTTTGAACTAGTAACTAAAATCTTAAGATCCCTCCCTAAAAGTTGGGATCCAAAAGTTACGGCCATTCAAGAGGCCAAAGAACTTAAAACATTCCCTCTTGAAGAACTCATTGGGTCTCTAATGACCTACGAAATGACATGTTAAGCTCATGACGAGCTCGAGAACCCCCTTCCAAAGAACAAGAAGGATATGGCACTCACATCACAAGAAGACCACTTGAAAGGACTATTAAGTGATGAGGACAATGACAATGACATTGCACTTTTGACTCAAAAATTTAAAAAATATTTAAGAAAGAATAAATTTAAAAATAATACAAAAAATAAATTCGAACACAAGAAGGACCAAGTAATTTGCTATGAGTGCAAAAAAATCGGGACACTATAAGAACGATTGTCCTCAAGCCAAAAAGAGAACATCAAAAAAGAAGGTGTTCAAGGCAACGTGGAATGATTCAAGCGCGTCCGAAGAAGAGGAGTCCAACACCGAGCAAGTTGCTCATTACGCCCTAATAGCCATCCGAGAAGAGGTAACGGATTTAATTGATGCAGATTTACCTTATCATGAATTATTAAATGCTTTCCATGAGTTATTTGATGAATGTAAGACAATTAGTAGAAAATACAAATTGCTAAAAAAGGAGCATGATAGTCTCACTTGTGATATCGATAAATTAAAAACTGAATATCATGATAGTTTAGCTCCATGTATAAAATGCCATGATCTAGAATCTCTCCAAAAGGAGAACTTGCTACTTAAGGACATCTTGAAGAAATTCGAGGTTGGTAGCAAATCTTTGAACATGATCCTTACAAATAAGGGTCACGTTCCTAAAAGAAGTGGAATCGGATTTGTGAGAAGTCCTCACCAAAATCCAACCACCTTCATTAAAGGCCCCGTCTTACATGCTCGGCACCAAAGCAATTGCAACCTGTGTTGCAAATATGGACATAAAACTTATAAATGTCCATTCAAGAAAATTAGTCCGAACAAACTAATTTGGGTTCCTAAAGGAACCATGATCAATTCTATGCAATATGATGAACAAGTTAAATCAGTTTTTAAGGCACCCAAAAGAAAATGGGTACCTAAAAATAATCGCTTCTTGTAGAAACATACACCATCACAAGCTAGGAGCAAGAGATGGTATCTAGATAGTGGATTCTCAAGACATATGATTGGAGATCCATCTCATTTCTCTATGCTCACTAGCAAAGAAGAAGGGTACGTCACCTTCGGAGACAACAACCAAGGCAAAATCATTGGCAAGGGAACCATAGGTAACAAATTATATTTTTCTATTGATGATGTCTTACTAGTTGATGGATTGAAACATAATCTCTTGAGTGTTAGTCAATTATGCGATAGAGGTTACATCGTTAGATTTGAATCAAATGTGTGTATTATTGAAAAATCAAACCATAACATAACTATGATTGCATTAAAACAAAATAATGTCTACACCATCAACCTTGATGAACTAAGTAATGAAATGTGCTTCTCCGCTTTAAATGATGATGCTTGGCTTTGGAATAGGAGACTAGGCCATGCAAGCATGAAACTAATATCTAAGATCTCATCTAGAGAATTAGTGTGAGGAATTCCAAATATAAAGTTTATTAAGGACAAAGTATGCGATGCATGTCAACTAGGTAAACAAATAAAAACTAGTTTCAAACCAAAAACTCAAATTAGCACAACTAGACCATTGCAATTGATTCATTTGGACTTATTTAGACCAATTGACACGACAAGTCTAGGAGGAAGCAAATATGCGTTTGTAATTGTGGATGACTATACTAGATACACTTGACCTATTTCTTAGCTCACAAAAGTGATTGTTTCAAGTGTTTCTCTAAATTTTGTAAACTCACCCAAAACGAAAAAGGTTTCATGATTTCATCAATTCGGAGTGATCACGGTGGCGAATTTCAAAACCGTAACTTTCAAAATTTTTGTGAAGTTAATGGATACAATCACAACTTCTCCACTCCGAGGAATCCCCAACAAAATGGAGTAGTTGAAAGAAAAAATAGAAACCTACAAGAAATGACAAGAACGATGTTAAAAGAACATAGTCTACCCAAGTTTTTTTGGGCCGAAGCCGTAAATACGGCTTGCTACATCATGAATAGGGTCCTAATAAGACCATCCCTATCAAAAACTCCCTATGAATTATGGAATAACAAAAAACCAAATATTTCCTATTTTAAAGTTTTCGGTTGTAAATGCTTTATTTTGAATGAAAGGGATGCCTTAGGAAAATTTGATGCTAAATCCGATGAACGCATCTTTCTTGGTTACTCTTCCGTTTCTAAGGCTTTTCGGGTTTTTAACAAAAGAACCTTAGTAATAGAAGAGTCTATTCATGTAGTTTTTAATTAAATTTCTAATTTAAAGAAAAATGATGTTGATGATGCTCTTGGTTTTGATAATTTAAATTTAAATGAACCCCCTCCTCAAAATAGCAACTTGGATGCACCTTCTTCCGAAATTTCCTTACCCAAGGAATGGAATTATATAGATGCTCATCCAAAGGAGCTAATTATAGGAGATACATCAAAAGGGGTTCAAACTCGTTCCTCTTTCAAGAATTTGTGCTAACGCTGCCTTCCTTTCTCAAATCGAACCTAAATGCATTGACGAGGCCATAAAAGATGATTTTTGGGTTATTGCAATGCAAGAGGAATTGAATCAATTTGAGAGGAATAAGGTATGGAAGCTTGTTCCTAGACCTAGTGACCATTTAGTCATTGGTACTAAATGGGTCTTTAGAAACAAGCAAGACGAAAATGGTATCGTGGTTAGAAACAAGGCTAGATTAGTGGCCAAGAAAAAGGTATCGATTACGAAGAAACCTTCGCTCCCGTGGCTCGATTAGAAGCTATAAGGATGCTCCTTGCCTATGCTAGTAGTAATAATTTTAAACTATTTCAAATGGATGTCAAAAGTTCTTTCTTGAATGGTTTTATTTCCGAAGAAGTATATGTCGAACAATCTCCCGGATTTGAAAATTCTCTTCTTCCTAATCATGTATTCCAATTGACTAAAGCTCTCTATAGCTTGAAACAAGCTCCTAGATCTTGGTATAAAAGGCTTAGTTCCTTTCTTATTTTAAATAATTTTACCAAAGGCAAGGTTGATACTACATTGTTTATTAAAAATTTTGAAAATAATTTTCTTATTGTGCAAATTTATGTTGACGATATTATTTTTGGCTCTTCGGATGAATCACTATGTGAATCATTTGCCAAATGTATGAGTCATGAATTTGAAATGAGATTAATGGGTGAATTAACTTTCTTTTTAGGATTACAAATCAAACAACTTAGTGATGGTATATTTCTTAACCAATCCAAATATACATTAGAATTGTTAAAACGATTTAACATGGATAATTCAAAAGCAATAAACACCCATATGAGTACTACGACTAAGTTAGATATGGATGAAAATAGTGGAAATTTTGATCAAAAAACATATAGGGGAATGATAGGTAGTCTACTCTACCTCACCGCGACTAGACCAGATATTATGTTTAGTGTAGGACTTTACGCTAGGTTTCAATCTAATCCTAAATTATCTCATCTTAAGAGTGTTAAAAGAATATTTAGGTATCTTAAAGGAACTCCAATTTTAGGATTATGGTATCCAAAATCTGAAAAATTCGATCTAATAGCTTATGCAGATGTTGATTTTGGCAGATGCAGGATAGATAGAAAAAGTACATCCAGAACATGCCAATTTTTAGGACATGCACTTGTTTCTTGGAAGTCCAAGAAACAAAATTCAGTTGCACTATCTACGGCGGAAGCCGAATACATTGCTGCAAGTGCATGTTGTGCACAAGTTATTTGGATGAAAAATACATTAGAAGACTATGGAATTCACTTTAAAAACATTCCCATAAAATGTGATAATACTAGTGACATATGTCTTACTAAAAATCCAATTTAGCACTCTAGAACTAAGCACATCGACGTTAGGCATCATTTCATACGCGATCATGTCCTTAACAATGATGTTGTTCTAGAATTCATTGACACAAAGCATCAATTAGCAGATATATTTACAAAAGCTTTGAACGAAGACCAATTTGAATTCATTAGAAGGGAATTAGGTATGTTAAATTGTCCCTAAAAATAAACTTGTTTGAATGGATTTTCCGTAAAGTTTTTCATCCTCTCTCTTTTCCTCGATGAATCTGATCCTTCTCTTTCGATTCTAAATGACATGTTAAATTATCTTATCCTATCTTGAGTTAAACACCACTCCCATCTGATCAAGATTAATGATTTTATGATATTTTATGAATCTCGAAATTGATTTTGATGGCTTGATTATGAGTTTCAAGTTGACGATGTAAATTTAAATGAGTTTGTATTCGAATTATGATCTTGACTTATTGGAGTTACTACTTGATATTTTTTTAATCACAATCTCTTCCTTGCACACCTACAATTTGTGTTATTTATAGAAAGAAGAGATTTGATAAAATGGATGAATGCTGAATTTTCCTTTAGGTGAACTCTGCGTAAATATTTTAGCATACTTAATTTTGGATTATGGATTTTCATATGATCAATGCTGAATTCCTGATATTATAATCACAAGTTATATTCTTCAAGTCTCATTCCCTTTTTTGTTGATGACAAAGGGGGAGAAAAGTGATGACTTGTACCATTTTGATAGCATGACTTATATGAATTTCAAAAGCATGTGTGATATGAATGTCTTATATGCCTTGCAAAATGCCTTGCAAAATCCTTGAGAATATCGCAAGATTGATTGATCATTTTGAAAGCTTGCCTTACATTTATATCATGAAATTCATGTTAAAAATCTTTATCTCCTATCGTAGTAAAAATTGTCTCTTATCATTCTACTTGAAAATGATTTTCATCGAAGTTTTGTATTTACTATTGCTTAATGAGAATAACGATAAGTTCTACGGTTAGAACTTATCGGTTTATGCTTGAATTCTATGGATGGAATTCAAGTGTTTTCATCTTCTCATAATATGGCATATAGATAGGGGGAGTTATGTTTAACTCCGTCATCAATTGATTGTCATCATCAAAAAGGGGGAGATTGTTGAATCTCGGATTTTGATGATAAATTCAATTGATGGGTTAATTAATCTAATCCATATTATTGAGTTAAGTGGGCAGGATTAACTACGATAACTAGAAAACACAAAGCAAGAATACCGGAGTCAAGATCAATGAACGTTTAAGAGTCCGAAGAATCGTCGGAGATGTTGCCGGAATCAACCGAGAAGAAATCGGGAACCTATCAGAATTTTCGGAAGTTCGCCGAAGAGATCGTCGGAGGTTCACGGAGATCACCGAGAAGGCTCGACTACTCGTTAAAGTCATCACAAGATTGGGAGCTTGCAGGGAGTCCGTCGGAAGAAGTTCGTCGGAAAGCTCGCCCGAACAAGACTCGACGTTCGCGGTTGAAAACTTGCTTAGGATGTTTTTTTTTGTTATGTCGTTCACTTGTAATTAGGATTAGGATTAAGAGATAATCCTATATCCTGGTTAGGGGCCAATTGGGCCCAAAGTCAGATTTGGTTTGGGCTAAAATTAAGCCAAACCAGTGAACGGAGAGCTAGGCGGTGGCACCGCCTGGCTGGGCGGTAGGACCGCCTAGCACCCGAGAGCTGGGCGGTGACACCTCCTGGGCTAGGCGGTTGCACCGTCCAGCACCCGAGCGCTGGGCGGTGGCACCGCTTGGCTGGGCGGTGGCACTGCCAGCATCGAGAACATAAGAGAATTCAAATTTTTTGGAGCCCAAATTTGAATCCTCTTGAGGCCTATAAATACCCCTCAAGTCTCAGCTGAGAACACAACTTTTGAGCAGCAAGTGATTGAGAGAAAAGTCTTAGAAGAGTCTTTGCCTTTCTTGTTTTCAATTTGCTAGTGTTTGTTAGGATCGGAGCGGCACTAAGAGGGGGGGGTGAATTAGTGCAGTGGTAAAGTGTGATAAACTTTTGACGATTTAAACACTTTCGGAAACTTCGTACGATAAAAGTAACGTTTTCTTTTGAAACCGTTTCGATTGCGTTTTAACTTGAAGAGATAAGTAATACGGAGACAAAGAGGTAGAGCATTAAAGTACAAATGGTTTGCAGTAATGTAAATGACAATAATAAATGCAAACCAGAGATCACGCCGATTTTACAATGGTTCGGTCAAATGACCTACATCCACTTGCGAGGCCCCTCTTCATTGAGGCTCTCACCTTCCACTAGCAAATCTCTTGAAATGGAAGGGCAAATACCCCTCTTACAACTTTTTACAAGCGGTTCACTCTCTTACAGATTTTCAGTAAGAAAGAAAGAGGTGAACACTAGCAAATTGCAAACAAGACTTTTTGTGCTAATTATAGGAGATACATCAAAAGGGGTTCAAACTCGTTCCTCTTTCAAGAATTTTTGTGCTAACGCCGCCTTCCTTTCTCAAATCGAACCTAAATGCATTGACGAGGCCATAAAAGATGATTTTTGGGTTATTGCAATGCAAGAGGAATTGAATCAATTTGAGAGGAATAAGGTATGGAAGCTTGTTCCTAGACCTAGTGACCATTCAGTCATTGGTACTAAATGGGTCTTTAGAAACAAGCAAGACGAAAATGGTATCGTGGTTGGAAACAAGGCTAGATTAGTGGCCAAAGGTTTCAACCAAGAAGAAGGTATCGATTACGAAGAAACCTTCGCTCCCGTGGCTCGATTAGAAGCCATAAGGATGCTCCTTGCCTATGCTAGTAGTAATAATTTTAAACTGTTTCAAATGGATGTCAAAAGTGCTTTCTTGAATGGTTTTATTTCCGAAGAAGTATATGTCGAACAACCTCCAGGATTTAAAAATTCTCTTCTTCCTAATCATGTATTCAAATTGACTAAGGCTCTCTATGGCTTGAAACAAGCTCCTAGAGCTTAGTATGAAAGGCTTAGTTCATTTCTTATTTTAAATAATTTTACCAAAGGCAAGGTTGATACTACATTGTTTATCAAATATTTTGAAAATAATTTTCTTATTGTGCAAATTTATGTTGAAGATATTATTTTTGGCTCTTCGGATAAATCACTATGTGAATCATTTGCCAAATGTATGAGTCATGAATTTGAAATGAGTTTAATTGGTGAATTAACTTTCTTTTTAGGATTACAAATCAAACAACATAGTGATGGTATATTTCTTAACTAATCTAAATATACATTAGAATTGTTAAAATGATTTAACATGGATAATTCAAAAGCAATAAACACCCCTATAAGTACTTCGACTAAGTTAGATATGGATGAAAATAGTGGAAATTTCGATCAAAAAACATATAGGGGAATGATAGGTAGTCTACTCTACCTTACCCCGACTAGACCGGATATTATGTTTAGTGTAGGACTTTGCGCTAGGTTTCAATCTAATCCTAAATTATCTCATCTTAAGAGTATTAAAAGAATATTTAGGTATCTTAAAAGAACTCCAAATTTAGGATTGTGGTATCCAAAATCTGAAAATTTTGATTTAATAGCTTATGCAGATGCCGATTTTGGCGGATGCAGGATAGATAGAAAACGTACATCCGGAACATGCCAATTTTTAGGACATGCACTTGTTTCTTGGACTTCCAAGAAAAAAAATTCAGTTGCACTATCTAGGTGGAAGTCGAATACATTGCTGCAAGTGCATGCTATGCACAAGTTGTTTGGATGAAAAATACATTAGAAGACTATGGAATTCACTTCAAAAACGTTCCCATAAAATGTGATAATACTAGTATCATATGTCTTACCAAAAATCCAATTCAGCACTCTAGAACTAAGCATATTGATATTAAGCATCATTTCATATGCAATCATGTCCTTAACAATAATGTTGTTCTAGAATTAATTGACACAAATCATCAATTAGCATATATATTTACAAAAGCTTTGAATGAAGACCAATTTTTATTCATTAGAAGGGAATTAGGTATGTTAAATTGTCCCTAAGAATAAACTTGTTTGAATGGATTTTCCGTAAAGTTTTTCATCCTCTCTCCGTTCCTCGGTGAATTTGATCCTTCTCTTTCGATTCTAAATGAAACGTTAAATTACCTTATCCTATCTTGAGTCAAACACCGCTCCCATCTGATCAAGAATGATTTTATGACATTTTGTGAATCTCAAAATTTATTTTGATAGCTTGATTATGTGTTTCAAGTTGACGATTTAAATTTGAATGAGTCTGTATTCGATTTATGATCTTGACTTATTGGAGTTACTACTTGAAATTTTTTAATCACAATCTCTTCTTTGTACACCTACAATTTTTGTTATTTATAGAAAGAAGAGATTTAATAAAATGGATGAATGCTGAATTTTCCTTTAAGATGAACTCTGCGTAGATATTTTAGCACACTTAATTTTGAACGATGAATTTTTGTATGATCAATGCTGAATTCCTGATGTTATTATGTGCTTCAAGTCTCATTCCCTTTTTGTTGATGACAAAGGGGGAGAAGTGATGACTAAGTGATGACTTATACCATTTCGATAGCATGACTTAATGAAAATGTCTTATGCGCATCGATAACATGACTAATATGAATTACAAAAGCTTGTGTGATATGAATGACTAATATTGCAAGACTGATTGATCATATTGAAACAATGCTTTACATTTATATCTTTAAATTCATGTTGAAAATCTTTATCTCCTGTCGTAGTAAAAATTGTCTCTTATCATACGACTTGAAAATGATTATCATCGAAGTTTTGTATTTAATATTTCTTAATGAGAATAACGATAAGTTCTACGATTAGAACTTATCGGTTTATGCTTGAATTCAATGGATGGAATTCAAGTGTTTTCATCTTCTCATTATATGGCATATAGATAGGGGGAGTTATGTTTAACTCCGTCATCAATTGATTGTCATCATCAAAAAGGGGGAGATTGTTGAATCTCAGATTTTGATGATAAAATCAATTGATGGGTTAATTGATATAATCCATATTATTGAGTTAAGTGTACAGGATTAACTACGAAAACCAGAAAACACAAAGCAAGAATACCAGAGTCAAGTTCGATGGACGTTTAAGAGTCCGAAGAATCGTCGGAGATACTACCGGAACCAACTGAGAAGAAATCGGGAACCTGTCGGAATTTTCGGAAGTTCGCCGAAGAGATCGTCGGAGGTTCACGGAGATCACTGAGAAGGCTCGGCTATTCGTTAAAGTCATCACAAGATCGGGAGCTTGCTGGGAGTCCGTCGGAAGAAGTTCATCGGAAAGCTCGCCGAAACAAGACTCGACATTCGCGGTTGAAAACTTGCTTAGGATGTTTTTAGTTATGTAGTTCACTTGTAATTAGGATTAGGATTAAGAGAAAATCCAATATCCTAGTTAGGGGTCACTAGGCCCAAAATTAGACTTGGTTTGGGCTAAATTTGAAGCCCGACCAATGAACCGAAGGGTCTGGCGGTGGCACCGCCAGACTGGGCGGTGGCACCGCCTAGGCTGGACGGTGCCACCGCTGGCACCGCCCAGCAACCGAGAGCTGGGCGGTGGCACCGCTAGTCCACTGTCAGTGTCAGACACTGACAAGCGGTGGCACCGCCACTAACAGGCGGTGGCACCGCCAGTATCGGAAACAAAAGAGAATTCAAATTTTGGAGCCCAAATTTGAATCCTCTTGAGGCCTATAAATACCCCTCAAATCTCAGCTGAGATTACAACTTTTTGAGAAGCAATTGATTGAGAGAAAGGCCTTAGAAATGTCCTAGCTAGTCTTGTTTTCAATTTGCTAGTGTTCACCTCCTTCTTTCTTGCTGAAAATCTGTAAGAGAGTGAACCACTTGTAAAAAGTTGTAAGAGGGGTATTTACCCTTTCCATTCAAGAGATTTGCTAGTGGAAGGTGGGAACCTCATCGAAGAGGGGCCTCGCAAGTGGATGTAGGTCATTTGACCGAACCACTTTAAAATCAGCGTAATCTCTGGTTTGCATTTCATTACTGCTATTTATATTACTGCAAACCTTCTTACTTACTTTATTTCCTCATTACCTTTGCTGCACAACTTTGCGAATACGCCTTCAAGTTAAGAACTTCCGAGTTCGGTTTTTTATCGTACGAAAGATTGATCAAAACCGAAGTTTTAATCTGCTGCACTAATTCACCCCCCCCTCTTAGTGCCGCTCCGATCCTAACATGAACTCATTCTCCAATAAGCACCTATGCGGTATCCTTAGTGTCCCCACATAAGCAGCTATGAGACCAGCCACCTCCATCATATGGATAGGTATACAGCACACTAATATATTCATTCATCTCGATATCCCTCTCGAGTGACCTATAATCTAGATTATTTAGGGTCTATGTTTAAAAGTGAATCGGTCTCATTATCGTGATCTCATCACGATCTGATTCCCATTTCACAAATCCATGGACATTATAATATATGTAATAGGCAATATAAAGTAAGAAAATACCAAATATAAATAATAAGCAAAAAGTGTGTATATCATGTCACACGAGTCATCACTCACATTATTGGCTTGCAAGGCACCTATAACTAGCACCTAAAGTAGGCCTGGGCAATGGTACCACTAGGCCTAAGTACTAGTCGAAAAGTATTATTTATACTTTTTGATGGTTTTGGCAGTAGTAACGCCTAGGGAGATGGTAGTAATGCCTAGGTCAATGGTAGTACTACCAAAGCCTTGATTCATGGCCCCGTTATGGTGGTAGTATCGCCCAATGCCAGTGGTAGTACTGCTAATACTCCGAAATTTTGGGGATTTACATTTTTGGCTTCATTCTTGAAGCCTTTTGGGGTCTATAAATACCTCACTTATGCTTGGAAATCATGTCATGAAAGACATCAATTGTTAAACATGATATGATAATAGTCTCAAAAATTTCAATTTGTAATACATGTGATACATTACAATACTAAAAAATTTAATGCGATGCTTTTAAGGATATCAACCTATTTTTTATACAAAGCATGGCAAGAGCAATTATATTACAAGTTTTCTAAGTTTTACATTTTTTGCTTCTTTCGAGATAGCAATTCTTTGCTTCTCTATAAGCTAGCAACTTTTACGATATGCAAGTTTTACTACATACAAGCTGTTGAATCTCGGATTTTGATGATGAAATCAATTGATGGGTTAATTGATCTAATCTATATTATTGAGTTATTGACACCTCCTGGGCTGAGCGGTTGCACCTCCCAGCACCCGAACGCTGGGCGGTGGCACCGCTTGGCTGGGCGATGGCACCGCTAGTATCGGGAACCCAAAGAGAATTCAAATTTTGGAGCCCAAAATTTGAATCCTCTTGAGGCCTATAAATACCCCTCAAATCTCAGCTGAGATTACAACTTTTGAGAAGCATTTTGATTGAGAGAAAAGTCTTAGAAAGTCTTAGCAAGTCTTGTTTTCAATTTGCTAGAGAGTTCTCCTCCTTCTTTCTTATTGAAAATTTGTAAGAGGTTGAGCTATTTGTAAAAGGTTGTAAGAGGGGTATTGACCCTTCCATTTCAAGAGATTTGCTAGTGGAAGGTGGGAGCCTCATCGAAGAGGGTCCTCGCAAGTGGATGTAGGTCATTTGACCGAACCACTCTAAAATCGGCGTAATCTCTGGTTTGCATTTCATTATTGTTGTTTACATTACTGCAAACCTTCTTACATGCTTTAGTTCCTTATTACCTTTGCTGCGCAACTTCAAGAATACGCTTTCAAGTTAAGTCTTTCAAGTTTCGTTCTTATCATACGAAAGATTTTTCTAAAACCGAAGTTTTAATCCGCTGCACTAATTCACCCCCCCCCCTCTTAGTGCCGCTCCGATCCTAACAAGTGGTATCAGAGTGAGGTTATCTCTCATATTTGGTTTAATACCCAAGAGAGATGGCTTACTCCAGCATGCAAGAGGGCCACTCTATTGCACGACCACCTTTGTTTAGTGGGTCAGATTACACATATTGGAAGACTCGCATGAGAATCTTCCTCATTTCTATGGACTTTGAGCTTTGGTCTATTGTTGAAAACGGATTTCAAAAATCTCTCTTCCGATGAGTGAATGGAATGAATCGGAGAAGAAGGTTTTTGCTTTAAATGCAAAGGCTACGAATGCCTTGTTTTGTGCACTAGACAAAAATGAATTTAATCGTGTTTCAATTTGTGATTCGGCCTTTGATATTTGGAGAACTCTTGAGGTCACTCATGAAGGCACTAGCCGAGTGAAAGAGTCCAAAATCAACATCCTTGTGCACTCTTACGAACTTTTCCGAATGAAACCAAGTGAGTCCATCGGAGACATGTACACCCGGTTTACGGATGTCATCAATGGACTCAAAGCTCTTGGTAAAGATTTTACTAACTTTGAACTAGTAACTAAAATCTTAAGATCTCTCCTTAAAAGTTGGGATCCAAAAGTTACGGCTATTCAAGAGGCCAAAGACCTTAAAGCATTCCCTCTTGAAGAACTAATTGGGTCTCTAATGACCTACGAAATGACATGTCAAGCTCATGACGAGCTCGAGAACCCCCTTCCAAAGAACAGGAAGGATATGGCACTCAAATCACAAGAAGACCACTTGAAAGGAACATCAAGTGATGAGGACAATGACAATGACATTGCACTTTTGACTCAAAAATTTAAGAAATACTTAAGAAAGAACAAATTTAAAAACAAATTTGAACAAAAGAAGGACCAAGTGATCTGCTATGAATGCAAAAAACCGGGACACTACAAGAACGATTGTCCTCAAGCCAAAAAGAGAACATCAAAGAAGAAGGCGCTCAGGGCAACGTGGGATGATTCAAGCGCGTCCGAAGAAGAGGAGTCCAACACCGAGCAAGTTGCTCATTACGCGCTAATGGCTTTAGGAGAAGAGGAATGTGATTTATTTAATGAAGATTTATCTTTTGAAGAACTCTCTATCGCTTTTCATGAATTATTTGATGAATGTAGAACTGTTAGCAAGAAGTTAAGTATCTTAAAGAAAGAGCATGCTTTGCTACAAGATAAGTTTGATAGTCTTCAAACTCCTCCATGCTCTAAGTGTGAGCATTTAGAAGCAATAAAAAATGAAAATTTGCTTCTTAAGGAAACCTTAAACAAGTTTAAGGTTGGTAGCAAAGGATTAGATATGATCCTTGCACACAAGGGTCACATCGCAAATAGAAATGGAATTGGATTTGTAAAAGGATTACATCAAAATCCTACCACTTTCATAAAAGGACCTACATTACATGTTTCCTCTTATATGAAATGCAACTTCTGTTGCAAATCCGGACATATTGCCTACAAATGTCCATTTAGGAAAATTAGTTCACAAAAATTAATATGGGTTCCTAAAGGAACTATAAAGGATTCAAAAATAAATAACAAGGTTAGTGGGTCAATTTTTGAGGCACCCAAAATCAAATGGGTACCTAAAAATCATCCTCTTTTGTAGACAAACCCACAAGCTAGGAGCAAGAGATGGTATCTCGATAGTGGATGCTCAAGACATATGACTAGAGATCCATCTCATTTCTCTATGCTCACTAGCAAAGAAGAAGGGTACGTCACCTTCGGAGACAACAACAAAGGCAAAATTATTGGCAAGGGAACTATTGGTAACAAATTTAGTTTTTCCATTGATGATGTTTTACTAGTTGATGGATTGAAACACAATCTCTTAAGTATTAGTCAACTATGCGATAAAGGTTATATCGTTAGATTTGAATCAAATATGTGCATTATTGAAAAATCAAATCATAACATGACTATGATTGCTTTAAAACAAAATAATGTCTATACCATCAATCTTGATGAACTAGGTAATGAAATGTGTTTCTCCGCCGTAAATGATGATGCTTGGCTTTGGCATAGGAGATTAGGTCATGCAAGCATGAAAACAATATCTAAAATCTCATCTCAAGAATTAGTACGAGGGATTCCGAATATGAAATTTATTAAGGATAAGGTATGCGGTGCATGTCAACTAGGCAAACAAATAAAAACAAACTTCAAACCAAAAAATCAAATTAGCACCACTAGACCATTACAATTGATCCATTTGGACTTATTTGGACCAATTGATACAACAAGTCTAGGTGGAAGCAAATATGCTTTTGTGATTCTGGATGACTACTCTAGATACACTTGGACCTATTTTTTAGCTCACAAAAGTGATTGCTTCAAGTGTTTCTCTAAGTTTTGTAAACTCACTCAAAACGAAAAAGGCTTCATGATTTCATCAATTCGGAGTGATCACGGTGGTGAATTCCAAAACCGTGACTTTCAAAATTTTTACGAAGTTAATGAGTACAATCATAACTTCTCAACTCTAAGAAATCCTCAACAAAATGGAGTAGTTGAAAGGAAAAATAGAAACCTACAAGAAATGGCAAGAACTATGTTAAATGAACATAGTTTACCCAAATATTTTTGGGCCGAAGCCGTAAATACGGCTTGTTACATCATGAATAGGGTCCTAATAAGACCATCTCTATCAAAAACTCCCTATGAATTATGGAATAACAAAAAACCAAATATTTTTTATTTTAAAGTTTTTGGTTGTAAATGCTTCATTTTAAATGAAAAGGATGCCCTAGGTAAATTTGATGCTAAATCTGATGAAGGCATTTTTCTTGGTTACTCCTCCGTTTCTAAGGCCTTTCGTGTCTTTAACAAAAGGACCTTAGTAATAGAAGAGTCTATTCATGTAGTTTTTAATGAAATTTCTGATTTAAAGAAAAATGATTTTGATGATGATCTTGGTTTTGATAATTTGAATTTAAACGAACCCCCTCCTCAAAATAGCCATTTGAATGCATCTTCTTCCGAAATTTCTTTACCCAAAGAATGGAAGTATGTAGATGCTCATCCAAAGGAGCTAATTATAGAAGATACAACAAAAGGGGTTCAAACTCGTTCTTCTTTCAAGAATTTTTGTGCTAACGCCGCTTTCCTTTCTCAAATTGAACCTAAATGCATTGACGAAGCCTTAAAAGATGATTTTTGGGTCATTGCAATGCAAGAAGAATTGAACCAATTTGAGAGGAATGAGGTATGGAAGCTTGTTCCTAGACCAAGTGACCACTTAGTCATAGGTACTAAGTGGGTCTTTAGAAACAAGCAAGACGAAAATGGTATCTGTTGAATCTCAGATTTTGATGATGAAACTAATTGATTGTGTTTAGATGTTTAACTGTATTTTGAGTGATGCAGGTCTACTCGATCAGGTTTAGACAGTTGACGCAGGAGGAATTGACGTTGCGCTGGAAGAGATCACGTTAGGATATTGGATGGCTGAACGCTTCGAACGTCGGGCATCGGGCCAAGGAAAGCGAAACTGTGCCAAGGATATCGGCGTTGCGGAGGTCAACCGCCGATTGGGCAACAAGCCACAAGAGAGGATGATGCGCCGAAGAATCGGACGAAGCGCCAACCAATGACGTGCCGGGCAACAGAATGTCAATTCACTTTATAATAATTGTCTAGATCGGAGTAGAGTTTTTGCTTGTGTGTGCAGGATTAACTACGATAACGACGAAGACATAAAGCAAAACAAAGTGTCAGAATCAAGCACGAAGGATTCATTGCGAGTTTCAGAGTTCGATGGAAGTCTGAAGGTTCGTCGGGAATGCTGCCAAAACTAGCCAAGAATGAGTAGGGAGCTTGCCGAAGGGTTTTTCGGAAGCTCGCCGGAAGGTTCGTTGGAAGTTCGCGGAGCTCACCAAGAATGATCGGAGCTTTCCGAAGAAGCTCGTTGGAACTCACCAAGATCAAATCGTGAAGTCTAGGAGCTTGTCGGGAGTCCGCAGAATGGTTTCCGAGAGTTTATCGGAAGACCGTCGGAAGTTCGCCGAAAGCTCGCCGGAAGAAGTCTTGACTTACGGACTTTGTAATAGCTTATAAAATGTCTTTAAATTTGTAGTTATCATGTTAATTAGAGTTAGGATTAGGTGTTAATCCTATAACCCAAGTAGGGGCTAATTGGGCCCGAGTTCGGACTGGTTTGGGCCAAGTTTGGAGCTCAACCAGTGAGCTGATTTGGCCTAGGCGGTGGCACCGCCTAGACTGGCGGTGACACCTCCTGGGCTGGGCGGTTGCACCGTCCAGCACCCGAGCGCTGGGCGGTGGCACCGCCTGGCTGGGCGGTGGCACCTCCAGCACCGGGAACCCTAAGAGAATTCAAATTTTGGAGCCCAAAATTTGAATCCTCTTGAGGCCTATAAATACCCCTCTAATCTCAGCTGAGAGAAGAACTTTTGAGAAGCATTTTGATTGAGAGAAAAGTCTTAGAAAGTCTTAGCAAGTCTTGTTTTTAATTTGCTAGAGAGTTCTCCTCCTCGTTTCTTATTGAAAATTTGTAAGAGGTTGAGCTGCTTGTAAAAGGTTGTAAGAGGGGTGTTTACCCTTCCATTTCAAGAGATTTGCTAGTGGAAGGTGGGAGCCTCATCGAAGAGGGGCATCGCAAGTGGAGTAGGTCATTTGACCGAACCACTCTAAAAATCGGCGTAATCTCTGGTTTGCATTTTATTATTGTCATTTACATTACTGCAAATCTTCTTACTGCTTTAGTTCCTTATTACCCTTGCTGTGCAACTTTAAGAATACGCTTTCAAGTTAAACTTTTCAAGTTCCGTTCTTATCGTACGAAAGATTTTGTTAAAATCGAAGTTTTAATCCGCTGCACTAATTCACCCCCCCCCCCTCTTAGTGTCGCTCCGATCCTAACAAGTGGTATCAGAGCCACGTTTTTCTACCTTGGTTTAACACCCAAATAGAAATGGCTCTTTACGGCTTTCAAGAGGGTCACTCTCTCATTTGTCCTCCCTTTTTCAATGGGACGGACTACACTTATTGGAAAACTCGAATGAGAGTTTTCTTACTTTCTTTGGATTTGAATTTATGGCACATAGTCGAAAATGGATTTGAAATTTCTTCTCTTCCAATGAACCATTGGAATGATTTGGAGAAGAAGATGTTTTCTCTAAATGCAAAGGCTATGAATGCCTTATATTGTGCACTTGACAAAAATGAATTTAATCGCATTTCGATATGTGACTCGGCTTTTGATATTTGGAGAACTCTAGAGGTCACTCATGAAGGCACTAGCCGAGTGAAAGAGTCCAAAATCAATACTCTTATGCATTCTTACGAACTTTTCTGGATGAAACCAAGTGAGTCCATCGGAGACATGTACACCCATTTCATGGATGTCATCAATGGACTCAAAGCTCTTGGTAAAAGTTTTTCTAATTTTGAACTAGTCACTAAAATCTTAAGATCCCTTCCAAAATGTTGGGATCCAAAAGTTACGGCCATTCAAGAGGCCAAGGACCTTAAAACATTCCCGCTCGAAGAACTTATTGGGTCTCTAATGACCTACGAAATGAACAATGTGACAAAAAGGAAACTCGAGAATAACCTTCCAAAGGACAGGAAGGATTTCGGACATAGAACACATGAAGACCACTCGAGCATAAGCTCAAGTGATGATGAACTTAAACTACAAATGAAACAAAAATTAAAAAGAAAAAAGAATGGAACTACTTGCTTTGAACGCAAGAAGAATAAAAATTGGGATGAATTGAGCTCTTCCGAAGACGAGGAGAAAATGAAGAAAGGCGAGGTGGCAAACTACGCCTCAACCACTTTCAAAAATGAGGTAATCGAAATCCCCCTAATTTATTTCGAAATTACATAATACTTTCATGAGTTATTTTTAATTTAGTTTAGGATTAATTTTCTTGAAAATTACATGTGTTATGTTAATGCAATAAAATGTTAGATATAAATCTAATGCTTATACACCTAGTAAGATTAATCTTATGTATGTGCTTGAGAAGCAAGAATGTGTCTTTTGACGATTTCTATATTTATTTTCAATGACGATGCATGACTTTTGAAAGGAAGGCTTGATGATTTTTTTTAACCTTGTCTTTGGTTTTCAAACATGATGTATGGTTTTGACATATGAACAAAATTTGAGCATGCTAAGATAAAGTTAATCATATAAATTAAAACTAAAGAAGTTTTAGTTATCTATAAGAATCATTCAAAATTATGTTCAATAAAAATGCAAAATGATGGAATGAAAATATTAAATGTTTTAATACCATTTTATGCATGAGATTTTAAAAGTTATACATAATGATCTTGATGGTTGTTATGAAGAAATTTGTTTTTCGATCCTAAATTATTGATGATATATATATATTTTTTGGCACAAAAAGGACAAAGGCATACTTATATGAAACAACTAAATAGATAAAAGTATTTTTCTTGAAAATTCTTGGTTTGATGAATCTATTTTATCATCTTTTTATGAATATCTTGAAAATGATTTTGATTTGATGATTTTAATTTGAATGAGCTTTATCTTGATTTTTTGAGATTTATAACTTGAGATTTACTCTATAAAAATCAAGATCTTGTATCCTCAATGTTCCTTTTTAGCATCTATTATCCAAATGAATTATGATTGGTATCATTGCTATATTTCTTCTTATCGTGCACTAAAGAGAAAATTTTTCTAAATGAATCGTGATATTTCGGAACCACAATTCTTTTTATGATTCATAATGAATTGAGAAATTTTATATGCTTGAATTAATATCTTATTCTAAGATTGAATGAATTTTATCTATATCATGATCTCCTAAGATTTTTTCTTGATTATTTAAGAGGAGATTTTTCAAAACAAAATGTGTCTTCTATTATTATCTTTTCATGATATGATTTTCATGCAATTCCTTGTACTCATGAAATATTTATCTCATCACCCAATAACTCTTCTTGATATTCCTTATGTAATGAAACAAAATAATGCATGAAATTCAAATAAGAAGTTAATGATCATGCATGATAGGATGTAATGAATTTTGACATTTAGATACTATCATTTGAATAGCTATGATCATGTTGCCAAAATGATTTATCATGAATGCTTGAATATCATATATGATATGCCGATATTGATGATTGAGTTATTTGTATCATGCATGAAAAATAAAAGATATAGTTTTGAAATTATGCATGTTCGAATTTGAAAATATGATGATGCATAATGATTAAATTGTGCAATGAAAATATTAAACATTTTGAAACCATGTTTTAGTGTCATGCATAATGATCATGCTTAATAAATTTTAAAATTATGCATGATGAATCTTGCGATTTATGGATTATTGATTTTTACTATAATGGAAGTGCCTTATTGATCTTTGTTGTAATAAATCTTACACTTTCGGTTTTAAACATGATACATGTTTTTATTTGGCATAAATGAAATAAAATCATATGAATTGAAACAACTAAAAAGAGAAAAATATTTTTTCCTTGAAAATTTAATTTTCTCTATCTTATTGATCTTGATGATTATTATGATAAATCTATGTATACCATTTTGAATCTCTTGAAAGTAATGTTGAGATTTTGATGAATTTGATGATTTGAATTTGAATGAGGTTGTATTTAAATTATGATCTTGATTTCTTGGATTTACTACTTGAGATTCTTTTTTAATCACAATCTCTTCTCTGTACACCTACAATTTTTGTTATTTATAAAAGGAAGAGATTTGATAAAATGAATCATGTCTTTTAGTATTCAAATGGTCTTATCTTTGATGATATGATTTCTTTATATCTATGATATAAATGCCTTGAAATGATTGAAATATTTTACACAAATGTTATGCTCTTCCCTACTTCTTTCTTGTTTTCAATGATAAAACGGGGAGAAGTTTTGATCATGCATGGTAGGATATAATTTGACAAAATTTATACCATCATGAAACATTTATGATTTACAATGATGCATGCAATACTTGTGCTTTCTAATTTTGATGTTATGTATTGCATATGATGTAAATCATGATTTAAAATGCTATGAGTTGTTGCTAAAATGATAAATGATGATTTAATGTTTTGTATCATGAATGCTCTAAATGATGATTGTTTGGTACCATGATCAAAATATTGATAAATAGTTAAAAATTTTAGTATCATGTATGATATCCTCATAATGTCGATCGATTTATTCAATATCGTGCATGAATGAAATATAAGGTTTTTGAAAATATGCATGTAATACTTCAACTTATGATAATGATGCATGCAATGATAAAATATTCATGATGAAAAATTGTCTTGACATTCATAACTTGATTATTCATCCTTTGTCATGATTTTGAAATCGTTGTAAAAGGAAAAAGAACAACAAAACTGTATTCTTCTTTTCTTTTTGACAATGACAAAGGGGGAGAAATATTGCTCGCTCAAGATGCAAAATTTGAAAACTTACACATTGCAAAAGAAGCAAAACTTGCAACTTGCACATTGCAATAAGAAGCAAGAATCATGAGCTTACACAAGAAAGCTATCTTGTATTTGCTTTCGTAATTTTTTTTGCTAGATGTATGTAGTAAAACGTGCATAGTGTAAAAATTGCTATCTTATAGTCTAAAGAGAAGCCAATAGTTGCTATCTAAAAATGTAAAATATGCTAACTTACTATAGAAGCAAAATTGCTAGCTCAAACATTGCAAAGGAAGCAAAAATTTGCTAGCTTGCAACTTGCATATCGTGAAAACTGCTAGTTTGTAGTCTAAAGAGAAGCAATCAATAGCTATCTCAAGAAGACCAAGCATGTTAAACTTACACATCTTTAATCGTTAGATTGCATGATGATAAAACTTGATATTATGTTTTTCATGCAATAAGTTGAACCCATATAACAAACACTTGATTGTGGTACTTCTCCTTTTTGTTGATGACAAAGGGGGAGAAGTATGTTGATGACATGACATATGATGCATAAGTTTTATGCATATGTTTATGATGATGTGTTGCAAGTATTCATGATGAATATTGCAATGACTAGAATTCTGTTTGAATTCAAGGTTCTATCAATATGGCATATTGATAGGGGGAGTTTGTTTAAACTCCGGGAGTTAAGGTTAACTCCGTTAGTCATCAATTAGTTGTCATCATCAAAAAGGGGGAGATTGTTGAATCTCAGATTTTGATGATGAAACTAATTGATTGTGTTTAGATGTTTAACTGTATTTTGAGTGATGCAGGTCTACTCGATCAGGTTTAGACAGTTGACGCAGGAGGAATTGACGTTGCGCTGGAAGAGATCACGTTAGGATATTGGATGGCTGAACGCTTCGAACGTCGGGCATCGGGCCAAGGAAAGCAAACTGTGCCAAGGATATCGGCGTTGCGGAGGTCAACCGCCGATTGGGCAACAAGCCGCAAGAGAGGATGATGCGCCGAAGAATCGGACGAAGCGCCAACCAATGACGTGCCGGGCAACAGAATGTCAATTCACTTTATAATAATTGTCTAGATCGGAGTAGAGTTTTTGCTTGTGTGTGCAGGATTAACTACGATAACGACGAAGACATAAAGCAAAACAAAGTGTCAGAATCAAGCACGAAGGATTCATTGCGAGTTTGAGAGTTCGATGGAAGTCCGAAGGTTCGTCGGGAATGCTGCCAAAACTAGCCAAGAATGAGTAGGGAGCTTGCCGAAGGGTTTTTCGGAAGCTCGCCGGAAGGTTCGTTGGAAGTTCGCGGAGCTCACCAAGAATGATCGGAGCTTTCCGAAGAAGCTCGTTGGAACTCACCAAGATCAAATCGTGAAGTCTAGGAGCTTGTCGGGAGTCCGCAGAATGGTTTCCGAGAGTTTATCGGAAGACCGTCGGAAGTTCGCCGAAAGCTCGCCGGAAGAAGTCTTGACTTACGGACTTTGTAATAGCTTATAAAATGTCTTTAAATTTGTAGTTATCATGTTAATTAGAGTTAGGATTAGGTGTTAATCCTATAACCCAAGTAGGGGCTAATTGGGCCCGAGTTCGGACTGGTTTGGGCCAAGTTTGGAGCTCAACCAGTGAGCTGATTTGGCCTAGGCGGTGGCACCGCCCAGCACCCGAGAGCTGGGCGGTGACACCTCCTGGGCTGGGCGGTTGCACCGTCCAGCACCCGAGCGCTGGGCGGTGGCACCGCCTGGCTGGGCGGTGGCACCTCCAGCACCGGGAACCCTAAGAGAATTCAAATTTTGGAGCCCAAAATTTGAATCCTCTTGAGGCCTATAAATACCCCTCTAATCTCAGCTGAGAGAAGAACTTTTGAGAAGCATTTTGATTGAGAGAAAAGTCTTAGAAAGTCTTAGCAAGTCTTGTTTTTAATTTGCTAGAGAGTTCTCCTCCTCGTTTCTTATTGAAAATTTGTAAGAGGTTGAGCTGCTTGTAAAAGGTTGTAAGATGGGTGTTTACCCTTCCATTTCAAGAGATTTGCTAGTGGAAGGTGGGAGCCTCATCGAAGAGGGGCATCGCAAGTGGAGTAGGTCATTTGACCGAACCACTCTAAAAATCAGCGTAATCTCTGGTTTGCATTTTATTATTGTCATTTACATTACTGCAAATCTTCTTACTGCTTTAGTTCCTTATTACCCTTGCTGTGCAACTTTAAGAATACGCTTTCAAGTTAAACTTTTCAAGTTCCGTTCTTATCGTACGAAAGATTTTGTTAAAATCGAAGTTTTAATCCGCTGCACTAATTCACCCCCCCCCCCCTCTTAGTGCCGCTCCGATCCTAACAAGGTATCGTGGTTAGTAACAAGGCTAGATTAGTGGCCAAAGGTTTCAACCAAGAAGAAGGTATCGATTACGAAGAAACCTTCGCTCCCGTGGCTCGATTAGAAGCCATAAGGATGCTCCTTGCCTATGCTAGTAGTAATAATTTTAAACTATTTCAAATGGATGTCAAAAGTGCTTTCTTGAATGGTTTTATTTCCGAAGAAGTATATGTCGAACAACCTCCCGGATTTGAAAATTCTCTTCTTCCTAATCATGTATTCAAATTGACTAAAGCTCTCTATGGCTTGAAACAAGCTCCTAGAGCTTGGTATGAAAGACTTAGTTCCTTTCTTATTCTAAATAATTTTACCAAAGGCAAGGTTGATACTACATTGTTTATTAAACATTTTGAAAATAATTTTCTTATTGTGCAAATTTATGTTGACGATATTATTTTTGGCTCTTCGGATGAATCACTATGTGAATCATTTGCCAAATGTATGAGTCATGAATTTGAAATGAGTTTAATGGGTGAATTAACTTTCTTTTTAGGATTACAAATCAAACAACTTAGTGATGGTATATTTCTTAACCAATCCAAATATACATTAGAATTGTTAAAACGGTTTAACATGGATAACTCAAAAGCAATAAATACCCCTATGAGTACTGCGACTAAGTTAGGTATAGATGAAAATAGTGAAAATTTTGATCAAAAAACATATAGGGGAATGATAGGTAGTCTACTCTACCTCACCGCGACTAGACCAGATATTATGTTTAGTGTAGGATTTTGCGCTAGGTTTCAATCTAATCCTAAATTATCTCATCTAAAGAGTGTTAAAAGAATATTTAGGTATCTTAAAGGAACTCCAAATTTAGGATTGTGGTATCCAAAATCTGAAAAATTCGATCTAATAGCTTATGCAGATGCCGATTTTGGCGGATGCAGGATAGATAGAAAAAGTACATCCGGAACATGCCAATTTTTAGGACATACACTTGTTTCTTGGACTTCCAAGAAACAAAATTCAGTTGCACTATCTACGGCGGAAGCCGAATACATTACTGCAAGTGCATGTTGTGCACAAGTCATTTGGATGAAAAATACATTAGAAGACTATGGAATTCACTTTAAAAACATTCCCATAAAATGTGATAATACTAGTGCCATATGTCTTACTAAAAATCCAATTCAGCACTCTAGAACTAAGCACATCGACGTTAGGCATCATTTCATACGCGATCATGTCCTTAACAATGATGTTGTTCTAGAATTCATTGACACAAAGCATCAATTAGCAGATATATTTACAAAAACTTTGAATGAAGACCAATTTGAATTCATTAGAAGGGAATTAGGTATGTTAAATTGTCCCTAAGAATAAACTTGTTTGAATGGATTTTCCGTAAAGTTTTTCATTCTCTCTCCGTTCCTCGGTGACTTGTTAAATTATCTTATCCTATCTTGAGTCAAACACCGCTTCCATTTGATCAAGATTAATGATTTTATGACATTTTGAATCTCGAAATTGATTTTGATGGCTTGATTATGAGTTGACGAATTGAATTTGAATGGATTTGTATTCGAATTATGATCTTGACTTATTGGAGTTATTACTTAAAATTTTTTTTTCTTATCCCAATCTCTTCTTTGTACATCTACAATTTTTGTTATTTATAAAAAGAAGAGATTTGATAATATGGATGAATGCTGAATTTTCCTTTAAGATGAACTCTGCGTAAATATTTTAGTATGCTTAATTTTCAATGATAAAATCTTTGTATGATCAATGATAATATAGATGAGTGATGTATGATCAATGATAAAATCTTTGTATGATAAATTATGTGCTTCAAGTCTCATTCCCTTTTTGTTGATGACAAAGGGGGAGAAAAGTGATGACTTGTATCATTTTAATAGCATGACTTATATGAATTGCAAAAGCTTGTGTGATATGAATGTCTTATATGCCTTGCAAAATCCTTGAGAATATCACAAGATTGATTGATCATATTGAAAGCATGCCTTACATCGATATCATGAAATTCATGTTGAAAATCTTTATCTCCTATCATAGTAAAAATCGTCCAATATCATTTGACTTATGATTTTCATCGAAGTTTTGCATTTACTATTGCTTAATGAGAATAACGATAAGTTCTACGGTTAGAACTTATCGGTTTATGCTTGAATTCAATGGATGAAATTCAAGTGTTTTCATCTTCTCATAATATGGCATATAGATAGGGGGAGTTATGTTTAACTCCGTCATCAATTGATTGTCATCATCAAAAAGGGGGAGATTGTTGAATCTCGGATTTTAATGATGAAATCAATTGATGGGTTAATTGATCTAATCCATATTATTGAGTTAAGTGTGCAGGATTAACTACGATAACCAGAAAACACAAAGCAAGAATACCGGAGTCCAGATCGATGGACATTTAAGAGTCTGAAGAATCGTTGGAGATGCTGCCGGAACCAACCAAGAAGAAATCGGGAACCTATCGAAATTTTCGGAAGTTCGCCGAAGAGATCGTCGGAGGTTCACGGAGATCACTGAGAAGGCTCGGCTACTCGTTAAAGTCATCACAAGATCGGGAGCTTGATGGGAGTCCGTCGGAAGAAGTTCGTCGGAAAGCTCGCCGAAACAAGACTCGACATTCGCGGTTGAAAGCTTGCTTAGGATGTGTTTTTGTTTTGTAGTTCACTTGTAATTAGGATTAGGATTAAGAGATAATCCTATATCTTGGTTAGGGGCCAACTGGGCCCAAAGTCAGATATGGTTTGGGCTAAAATTAAGCCAAACCAGTGAAATCGGAGAGCCAAGCGGTGGCACAGCCTGGCTGGGCGGTAGCACCGCCCAGCACCCGAGAGCTGGGCCGTGACACCTCCTGGGCTGGGCAGTTGCACCTCCCAGCACCCGAACGCTGGGCAGTGGCACCGCTTGGCTGGGCGGTGGCACCGCCAGTATCGGGAACCCAAAGAGAATTCAAAATTTGGAGCCCAAAATTTGAATCCTCTTGAGGCCTATAAATACCCCTCAAATCTCAGTTGAGATTACAACTTTTGAGAAGCATTTTGATTGAGAGAAAAGTCTTAGAAAGTCTTAGCAAGTCTTGTTTTCAATTTGCTAGAGAGTTCTCCTCCTTCTTTCTTATTGAAAATTTGTAAGAGGTTGAGCTGTTTGTAAAAGGTTGTAAGAGGGGTATTGACCTTTCCATTTCAAGAGATTTGCTAGTGGAAGGTGGGAGCCTCATCGAAGAGGGGCCTCGCAAGTGGATGTAGGTCATTTGACCGAACCACTCTAAAATCGCCGTAATCTCTGGTTTGCATTTCATTATTGCTGTTTACATTACTGCAAACCTTCTTACATGCTTTAGTTCCATATTACCTTTGCTGCGCAACTTCAAGAATACGCTTTCAAGTTAAGTCTTTCAAGTTCCGTTCTTATCATACGAAAGATTTTTCTAAAACCGAAGTTTTAATCCGCTGCACTAATTCACCTCCCCCCCTCTTAGTGCCGCTCCGATCCTAACGCAAGCTAGCAAATTTAAAGATGTGCAAGTTGGCATATTTTCTTTTCTTTGCAATGTGCATGATAGTATTTCTTTGTAATGCTCAAGATAGTAAATTGTACATCATGCTAGCTAGCATATTAAAGATGTTCAAGAAAGTAAGCTCTTTCTTCTCTTTTGAGAAGTGTCATTTTTGCTTCCTTAGCAAAATACCAAACTAGCAAGGGACCATGTTTTAAATGAGGCAAGCAAACAATTTGGCAAGTGTTACATTTGTATCTTTTCTTTAGATGTGCAAGAAAGTAAGCAAGTTTTTGTATTTTCTTGACTTGTGCAAGGTAGCTAATTTATCTTTGAGATTACCCTTTACATCAATTCAAGATAGCACATTAGCAACTCTTTCTCTCCCTTTGTCATTGGCAAAAAGAAAGGAAGATTCAAGTCATGAATATCAAAATAATAATTTTATCATGAATATTTCATCATTGTGTGCATCATTATTGCATGCATAATACCAAATCATCATATATATTTTCAAAACATATAAACTCATCATTATATACATGATTCCAAATCATCATTCATATCATTTCAATCATTGTTTCAATCATCACTATAACTCATCATGCACAAAATGTAAAATCATCTAACATGATACAAACATTTATTTTCAAAATATTTATCACCATTTTCATGTATGATAATAAAGTATTCATGATACACATTATATGCATATATCATCATAATAAAACGCAATTGCTTGCATAATTTCAAATTATAAATGTTTCAAATCATGATGGTATTAACTTGTCAAATTTCATCCGACCATTCATGATCATAACTTTTCATTTGTATGCATCAAAATAATATCAAGAGTATTTCATGCATAATTTTATATCACCACATAAGGAATATCAAGAAGAAAGTAATTGGGTGATGCGATAAACATTTCATGAATACAAGGAATTGTATAAAAATCATATCATGAAAGATTAGAACATATGAATACCAAAAGGCACGATTTCTTTTTGAAAAACCTACTCATAAATAATCAAAAGAAAATCTTAGGAGATCTATTAATGAAAAAATATTGATTCATAATAAATCTTAATTTGTAAATATCACGGAATCAAGATCATGATTTTGAATAAAACTCATTCAAATTCAAATCGTCCAAACCATCAAAATCTCAACATTTCTTTCAAGAGATTCAAAATGACATAAATAATTTTATTGGTCTCTTAGGTAGAAATCAATAAGATAGAGAAAAAGAAAATTTTTAATAAAAAATTCTTTCCTCCTTTTGTTTCAACTTATTGATTGATTCCATACATGCATGTCCTTTTTTTTTTTTTGTTTAAATCCATGCATCATCGTTTAAAATGGAAAGATCAAAAATCATTAAAAAAAAAGTGCAACACATAATTCAAAAAAATTTATTTCAACTCATTACTTCAAGTCAAACATGATTTTATTTAATCAAAATTGAATAACTTCAAGACCAATAAATCATCATGTATAACAATCATCAAGTATGATACAAACTTTTCAAAACGTTTATCATAATAAGGCATATAAGCCAAAGAAATTATTAAATATAAAGCATATTCATCGATAATGGTTTCATTGGGCATAAGGCATTTTCAAACAAAATCATTTTGTTATTTGTTGTAGTCATACATTTTTCTTCTTTTTAGGTGAAACTATCTTTTCATGCTTAAATTTTTTAATTTTTCAAAGATGCTAAAAAGAAAAACATGATATAATTTTTGAAAAATAATTTTTATTTCTTATTCCTACTATCTAAATTAAGCACTCATGAAAAACTTCAAGTAATTTCAAAATAATTCAAGAGAGTTGAGTTACTTACCTTGTAGTCGAAGCCCGTCAAAGCCCAATTTGCCGTTTCACCTTTGAAAGTTCTTGATTCATCCTTGGGTGCCTTCCTTTTCTTTGGTCTCTTCCTCCGTTCAAGTTCATTGTTTATTTTAGATTTTTGTTTAATAAACTTATTAAGAGTTAGTGTTCGTAGTACAAGTTCATTATTGTCCTCATCACTTGAGTCATCGCTCAAGTGGTATTCATTTGTCCGGAGTTCCAAATCCTTCCTATTCTTTGGAAGGTGGTTCAAGTGTTCATTGTGTTCATCATGTGCATTGTGCACCATTTCATATGTCATCAATGAGCCGATAAGTTTTTCAAGTGGAAAAATATTTAAATCTTTTGTTTCTTGTATTGCCATTACTTTTGATTCCCAAGCTTTAGAAAGTGATCGTAAAACTTTACTAACAAGTTCAAAATTCAAGAAACATTTACTAAGAGCTTGTAAACCATTGACGACATCCATAAAACGGGTGTACATGTCAACAATGGTTTCGCTCGGCTTCATTCGAAAAAGCTCGAAATCATGCATTAAAATATTAATTTTCGAATGTTTAACTCTAGAAGTGCCTTCGTGTGTGATTTCAAGAGTGTGCCATATGTCGAAATCTGTTTCGCACAAAGAAACCCGATTGAACTCATTTTTGTCCAAAGCGTAAAATAAGGCATTAATAGCCTTTGCGTTTAAAGAAAACATCTTCTTCTCCAAATCATTCCAATAGTTCATAGGAAGAGAAGACATTTCAAATCCATTTTCGACTATGTGCCATAAATTCAAATCCAAAGAAAGTAAGAAAACTCTCATTCGAGTTTTCCAATAAGTGTAGTCCGTCCCATTGAAAAAGGGAGGACAAATGAAAGAGTGACCCTCTTGAAAGCCGTAAAGAGCCATTTCTATTTGGGTTTTAAACCAAAGTAGAAAAACGAGGCTCTGATACCAATTGTTAAGATCGGAGCGGCACTAAGAGGGGGGGGGGGGGGGGTGAATTAGTGCAGTGGTAAAGTACGATAAACTTTCGACGATTTAAACACTTTCGGAAACTTCGTACGATAAAAGCAACGTTTCGTTTGAAACCGTTTCGATTGCGTTTTAACTTGAAGGCATATGTAAGGAGGAGACAAAGAAGTAGAGCATCAAAGTGAAGATGGTTTGTAGTAATATAAATGACAAAAAGATAAACGTAAACCGATTTATAGTGGTTCGGTCATGCGACCTACATCCACTTGCGAAGCCTTCTTCGATGAGGCTCCCAACTTCCACTAGCAAATCACTTTGAAGGGGAAGGACAAATACCCCTCTTACAACCTTTTACAAGTGATTCACTCTCTTACAAATTTTTCAAAGAGAAAGAGGGAGGTGAACACTTAAGCTATTGAAAACAAGACTTTTGCTAAAGCTTTTCTCAATTTCTAACTTCCCAAAGGTTGTATTCTCAGCCGAGAATTGAGAGGTATTTATAGGCCCCAAAAGGATTCAAATTTGGGCTCCAAATTTTGAATTCTCTTCGGTTTCCGAGGCTGGCGGTGCCACCGCCTATCAGTGTCTAACACTGATAGTGTATTGGCGGTGCCACTTCCAGACCTCTCGGGTGCTGGGCGGTGCCACCGCTCAGTCCAGCGTGCCACCACTCAGTTCTTGGGTTCTGGGCGTTGCCACCGCCTAATCTAGCGGTGCCACCGTCTACACTATTTCAGCTCACTGGTTAGGCTCCAAACTTGGCCCAAACAAGTCCGAACTCGGGCCCAATTGGCCCCTACTTGGGTTATAGGATTAACACCTAATCCTAACCCTAATTAATGTGCTAACTATGAATTTAAAGACATTTCCTAAGCTATTACAAAGTCTGTAAGTCAAGACTTCTTATGACGAGCTTCCGGTGAACTTCCGGCGGTCTTCCGATAAACTCTCGGAAACCATTCTGCGGACTCCCGGCAAGCTCCTAGACTTCACAATTTGATCTTAGCGAGTTCCAACGAGCTTCTTTGGCAAGCTACGATCTTTCTCGGCGAGCTCCGCGAACTTCCAACGAACCTTCCAGCAAGCTTCCGAAAAACCGTTCGGCAAGCTCCCTACTCATTCTCGGCTAGTTCCGGCAGCATTCCCGACGAACCTTCGGACTTCCGTCAAACTCTCGAACTCGCAACGAATCCTTCGCGCTTGACTTCGATACTTTGTTTTGCTTTATGTCTTCGTCGTTATCATAGTTAATCCTGCACAAACAAGCTAAAACTCTACTCTGATCTAGACAATTATTACAATGCGAATTGACATTCTGTTGCCTGGCACGTCATTGGTTGGCGCTTCGTCCGATTCTTCAGCGCATCGTCCTCTCTTACGGCTTGTTGCCCAATCGGCGGTCGACCTCCCGCAACCCCGATATCCTTGGCGCAATTCCGCTCTCCTTGGCCCGATGCCCGACGACCGAAGCCTTCTACCGTCCAATATCCTGACGTGATATCCTCCGGCGCAACGTCAATTCCTCCTGCGTCAACTATCTAATCCTGATTGAGTAGACCTGCATCACTCAAAATGCTTTTAAACATCTAAACACAGTCAATTAGTTTCATCATCAAAATCTGAGATTCAATAGTAAGAAGGAGGTTGATCTTCTCCTATTAAAGGAAGATCGATAGTAGATGCCAGTGGCCTCGACGGAAGAGGAATCGACGGAGTGGATGTAGGTCACGATGACTGAACCACTATATAAATCTGGTTTGCCTTTTCTTTTGTGCAATTTATCTTACTACAAACCTCCTTACTTGCTTACTGCTTTCTATACATTTACGAATACGCTTTCAAGTTAACATTTTCCAAAATCAGTTTTTAACGTACGAAGAATTTTTCAAAACCGATGTTTTTACCACTGCACTAATTCACACAAAATTAGTGCCGACTCATTCCTAACAGGAAACCCTTGCATTCTGGTCTAATCTATAATTGCAACCCATTATGCTCTAGCTTGTCAAAACTCATAGTTAACCTCCTCATGATAGAAAATCACACAGAATATTCAATTTTCTTTTACCTTTGTGACTAGCATTATAATGGTTTTGTGAAAACTTCTTATTTAGTATAACTTAGGACACCCACCCCCTATCTTCTTTATTGAAGGGAGTAGCTTGTCTTAGCCAATCACACTTTCTTCATTCCATTGGCAAGAAAAAGAGGATTATATACAAATGCAACCAACTATTAGCTCGAGAGTTAAAATCATAAAAAATTAAGAAACAAAGAATATAAAAATTAAATTAAATATCTCAAAATACTTATGAGGCCTTGAATTTCCATTTTAGATTTGATTATTTTTATAAATTGATATAGGAAAATGACACTTGGTAGACTATCGATACCTTAGTTACGTGTGATTGACACCTTAGCTATATGTGATCGACACTACAGTAACACGTGATAGACGGTTTGATATCATATTAAAGGAGGACACTTGTATTGATGAAAAAATTATTAAATAACTCTAAAACATTTAAATTTGATGTATAATTAAATGTATAATAATATCCAAATAAATCGGATCATCACTTACTTCGAATTTGTAATCCCCATTTTCGTATACACTCTCTCAATTCTTACAATTGACTATAAACACCCAAGTATATGGTCATAAGAATCCATCTCCTACTTGATTTCTCCTTAAATTCAGCTTTAACTAATATTCTAAATCCTATTGCCAACTTAAGTATTAGAGGATCTTTATTGAGTTTGCCCTTGATGCAGTTTTGTAGGGTCTTAGTGTAAGGATTTGATGATCTCGCTTTTGATCATCTTGTAACATCTCGGAAAAGGATCATAATTAGATCACAATCATCTGTCAATCAGATAATCAAAATATGTGACAATATAAACCAATTTAAATCCTTGTCCACTCTTGATACAATACTAAAACTACGGTGTTATTGCTTTACTCACAACATCAAAGATGAATAAATCCAATAGATTGAAAATGTGCACCTTAAGAACACGGCATTGTAGTTCCTCTTCGTAAATGTCACCTTTGTCCAAAGAGATAAATCAACATCAAACACTTAGTTGGAAGTTTATTTAGTACACGCCATCGTTCTTGAGTCAATCGTTTAGTGCTTGTTCAAATTAAACCTAAAAATTTTGTCAATCTTAACGGCTCAATAATGCATCATGGTTTTAAGTTAGATAATTATGAAGATATCAACTAACTCGTTAATAAAGATTTTGATAATTTATTATAAGATTCTGATTGGATTCATATCTCATCTTTATCACTTACGCTTTTTAAAAAATATATATTAGGTAACTATTTCATACTATAATTTTGAACTGAGAATTGTTGATCATATGTTAGTAACTAGATTAAGATTTTAGGCTTTAAAGCTATTTCTGCCATTAAAAAGTACGACACATGAAGCTTTTTTTTTTATTTGACTACATATATACATAGATTACGATAAGATCATGCATACTAAACACATGTTTTTTTTTAATCTCACTAGACAAATCAGAGATAAGGGAAAAGATGTAGAAGAAAAAAAATAAGATAGAATAATAAGAGGGGGGAAAAAAAAAAGAGGGTTAGAGAGAACTAAATAGGAGATAGTTCTCATAACCTTTAATTATGATATCATGGAATATCTTTAGAGCTTAAAAAAAGCCATCACTTACGTGGTTTCATCTCTCCCTTTTCCTATTCCTAAGAAACTAAGTAATCTTGTCTCCCTGTAAAATAAAAATATATAAATTCCAAATTTTAGTAGAACTTAGACACCCTTGCCAAAGAGAACTAATCCTATTAAGTGGAGTAGCCCTAGTCGGTCTTGGCTGAAGTCCAATTTGACTAAGTATGATTTTGACTGATCTGGATACGATTCAGTATAAGAAATATCATGTTATCGTCTTTTATGCTAATTAGAATCTGATTCTATTGTCATGTCAAGTTGGGCTCCGTTTGTCTTTCAATTAAAAGTGAGATCCAACAAATGAACAACAAAAATAATACAGGATCCATTATAAAATTAGGCTCTAGATATGGTAGAATCTTCAAGGAGAAATATCATCTATGCTAAAAAAAGGAACCTTCATATTTACCTACCGAATCAAAGATAAGGGTCAACCCTCTCAAATGACTTTTTGACTTCAAAAAAGTTTGTTTGGTCATAACAAATTCCCATCCCTAAAATCCACCTAATTGACTAATATATTAATTTTTGTCATTTTATTTTATTCTTTATTTAGTTTCGAATTTCATACTGTTGACGTTAAAGCACAGCACAATATGTAGATCGCTAATCACATAGGTCCTAAATTTGACTTGGACAACTTCTTGACAGTTGATTTCATGTAAATGTTGAGGGAGCTTATCTTTATTGTTAAGTCCATGGTTTTCTCAAACATATAAAGAGTTGGATTGTATCTTTAGATGTTGCCCAAATATCTTGAGACACTGAATCCTCATCTCTTGTTCCTTAGTAGTTGTGACCTTATTAGGAGTCACTTTCATTTCTTTAGTATAAATGATAGGATGAGTTGGAATCTGTCTTACCAGAAAGCCTCTATTATTATCATGAAGACATACATGTCTTTGTGCAACCCTACTGCCTCTCTTATCAGCTTCTTCTCCCTGGTATTAGTCTCCAAGTGATACATCATTTCTCAGTTATATTTCAAAATTTCCTTAGTAATTGAGATGTCTCATATAACAAGATCATGGAACTCCATCTAGTGAATCTACGATGGAAAAGGTTTCCCAATGGGCATTTCTAATAGATTCCCATGCAAGTCTCCTAGTGGAAGTGTTGTTACCATGCAACTGGAGGAATAATACCTTCTTCTTCTTACTCCTCTTTAGCCTCCTGCTTCTTCAGATTTTGCTCCATCCTCTCTTTATCTTTCTCCTTTCCTCTATCTGCAGAGTAACAAGCAGTGTGCAGGGGTGTCATTTTAATAATATAATTGGTCCATTTCATTTGTTTTAGCAGGTGAGTTGAAGTTAAACTCTCAACAGATTCAGGTATCGGGACTTGATTTCAGATAAAGAAGACAGCTAAATAGCAGAAGAGAAGATTGAGTTTTGACGTTAGTATGTAGAGACTCGTCAGGATTAGATATTGATAAGGGAATATCCATGGATGCACAAGAAGTGATAGCCATTTACAATATAAGAGAGACAATAGTCTCCTCTGTTTTCTGGCAGATTAGGTTCAGAATTAATCTGCATAGAGATCATTGGTGACAGTATCAAAAAGTTTCTTCTGTGCTTACTGAATGAATTGGAAAATGAACAGAAGACCAATTCCAGACGGACATCCAAGGAAAGCATCCTAAACCAATGAACCATTGCAAGGCTTGAACAAAGTCAAATGACCAGTCTATATACATGTCTCCATATCCAGAGTTAAAACTGACATCTTACAGATATAGTTGTCAAACTATCCAAAGCTCATTAGAGAGAATTGATCTGATCTTTTGAAAGTGATAAAGGAATATCTTGCCTTTTTGCATAAGAACAAAAAATCATGACCACTTTCTTCGGTATTATATGATGACATTAAAGATATGGTTATGTTTGTGACTAAAATTTGGATTAGAAATGACATTCGATTGGATGTAAAAAAGGTATCAGGCAAAACTATTTGAGCAGCACAATGAGGTGTTTATGTTGGGGAATTTGGCTAGTACCTGGCAAATGAATGTTTGTTCTTGAAGCAGAAGACAGAATATAATTCAAGCTATCTAGCAAAGAATCAAGACATCTGTTACTAGATCAGAATAAATTATCAGATCATTTTCTATGGATATTTCCAGAGAGGGTGCACATCAAATGCATGTAATGCAAATGAGAAAGCACAAACCTTGAAGAGATAACAACAATAACAACAACATGGAACTGAAGCAAAACAGGAACAATTACATTCAGTAGCAACATGCCTGTGCTGCTATGATACCATCCACTGAGATATTAAATTACAATATAAGATCTACCATCCAATGGAACATATTCAGATGCCACTGGTATAATATCTTCGGAGAATTTTGATAAATGTGCAAATTTGGTGTAATCAAGCAAGACATTTCAAATAGCTAATGCAACATTTACTGAGGGGTAATGTTATAGCAAGTGCACACATCATATCAGAGACTGACCCAAACACATAAAACATGCTAATTGACATACAACTCAACAAAATAAATACATAAGCATCATACCATGGAACTGATAGACTAATCAATGGAGACACAAGCCTGGTAGATGTCAGCATTTGCCATTATTGGCTGTGCTGCAGAAGGAAGCTGCCATGGTTTCAGGAGAGGGTCCGCCATCTTTGGTGTGTCTATGGTCATCCCACTGACCCCCTCAAAGAAATGGAGCACTGAGTTCACCGAGCGCAGCCTCGCAGTCAATTCGCTCACCTGAGCCCTTAGGATGGCATTCTCGGCCTCCACTTTCGTGTGCTTCTGTGTCTCCAGATTGATTTGCATTGCAATCTTACCATTTTGGTTCTTGAGCTGTGCCTCCTGGTTTATTAGATCATCCAAGTGCTGCTGCTTCCTAATCCTAGACCTCCTCGCAGATTCTCTGTTCGAGAGCATTCTCTTTCTCTTCCTCTCATCTATCACCAGCTGCGGATCTCCTTCCAAACTCGAAGCTTGGCGGACTGGAAAGGAAGACATACTCTTTTGCAGGGTGATTCCCTGATTCTAAGCTAGTCAAAATCGGATTGGACGGAAAGATCCCCTTTTTGGGGAACGAATGGATCAAGCAATGAGATTTAGTTCATGAGATCACATAAAACCAGTAGAGGAACACGAGGGAGAAGGAATGGAGGAAGCAGACGCTCAGAGTAGCGAGATTCATAAAGGCCTGGAGCTGATTCTCCACAGAATCAGAGACAAGTACATTAAGTTCATCAACAATCTTTAATTTCTTCCAAAGAAACCTTTTGTCTGTGAGCAAAGAAAGGTAGTTTATCGAGGATGGTACCAGATTTACCAAATCAATTCCCGACAAGAAGAAAGATCAAAAACAAAAGATCCGATTTCGACACTGGGATTCGACGACAGCCCCAAAACCAAACTAGTTGCGAAGGATCAGATCTTGAATCACAGCCAGAGATCGACCAGAAATAAAGAGAAGTATTGTACAGGGACGGACGAACGGACACAGAGCATAAGTAATAAGGAGAGTAGATAAGAGAATAGAAAACTTAGCTGGAATGACAGGCGCAGCCAAACCGACCAACCGATCGAGCAAATGGATGAGAGGACTTGTGATGCGATGGAGTGGAGTATTTATCGATCAAGGGGGGCATTTCGGGACGATGATTGGGTTCTGCGCAGCACGTGGGCTGCTTTTTTTTTCCTTTCTTTTTCTTTTTATTCTCACTCTAGATTGAAATAATATAACTCGAAACATATCGATTGAATTCGGGGAAGGATGCTCTCTGAATGAGATGTACTTATGATGGGATTGGGTTGTCAAGTTAGAGAAAAAGGGAGTCAAGGTTTGTTGGGCTATGTTTCGATAGAGTTATCTCTATATCCACTAGCTCTATCCCATTTTGATATTTTTCATATGTGCGAGAGAGAGGACATAATAATTAATATAAATTTAAAAATATATTTATATTTTTTATGTATATTTTTTTAAAAATAAATGAATGTTCAGTTGTAAAATGTATTGAATGTCTAGTAAATAATAAATCAAAACTATATTTTAAATTCACGTAAGTATTGCTTGAAAAAATTTATATTTTAAAATTTTATATTATATGATAAATTTACACTTATAATATTTGTAATATTCATTCAAAAGTGATTACATATTTTTAAATTTAAATTAATAAGTATATATATATATAATTTTACAAAAAAATTTGTATGGCTCAAATATATAACAAATAAAAATATATAATCATATAAATAAATTAAAATTATTTTTAAAATAAATAAATAAAATTATATATGAGATGACATCCATAAATCATGTTGCTTTGAGGAGAAGGGAAAAGGAGATTAGGGTTGGAATTTCTATTATATAGAAATAGTTTTGTGATTGTAGAGAAAGTCATATGGTACTTTAAAAAATTTAAAAATGTTTTTAACATTTTACAGCAAATGCTAAAATACTAATGCTATCGGTATCAATATTTGAGTATTTATGACGCAACATAACCAAATATGATTTGAAAAAATTTTATTAAACGTCAAGTTATATTTAAAATGTCCATTCCATCAAATCTTAATTCACATTTGAAATATTGATTGGACTCTCATCACATATTTCTTTTGAATCTCAGATTTCGATGATGACGTCAATTGTCATTTGTTATCTAATCTATATATTGAGATAAGTGTACATGATTAACTACGATAAAAGTAAGACATACAGTAGGAGTTATGCCGGAGTCAAGACTATGATCACGTTGGGAGTTCGAGAGCTCGACGGAAGTCCGGACGGTCGTCGGAGGTTCTGTGGGAATAAAACCGAGAAGTCCAGGAGCTTGCCAAAAGAAGCTCGTCGGAACTCGCTAAGTGGATCGTCGCAAGTCCAGGAGTTTACCGGAAGTCCGCAGGAGCATCACCGAGGGTTCATCGGATGATCAACGGAAGCTCGCCGGAAGAAGTGATTGACGCACCGGAAGCAAGCTGTAGTAAATGTCTTAAGAAATTCGTAGTTAACACGATGATTAAGTTAGAAATGGGAGGTGATCCCATTAACTTAATCTTGGGGCAATTGGGCCATTGACATACCCAAATTGGGCCGAATGGATCAGCCCATTCGGACCCAGATTTCTTGGCCAGAGGTGGCACCGCCTGGGTCGGCGGTGGCACCGCCCGACGCTCAGTCTCCGAGCTCTGGCTGGGCGATGCAACCGCCTTTGACAGAGGTGCAACCGCCCCAGTCAAGCAGTGGCACCACCTGAGCTCGGTCTCCGAGCTCTAGCAGGAGGTGCAACCGCCCTTAACAAGCGGTGGCACTGCCTAGAGGCTCAATCTCCGAGCTCTACTAGGTGGTGCAACCGTCAGACCCCAGAATTTCGAGAATTGATAGTTTTGAGCTCGGAATTCAAACTGGTTTGGGGCCTATAAATACCCCACTCTTTCAGCAATGAAAGAGCAACCAAAACCACCGAAATCCTGATCTTACTATGTGATTTTTAGAGCTCAAAAGTGTTGTATGAGTTAAAATTTCTTCTCCCTCTTTTCTTCCAAGTTCTAATCTTTCAAGAGAGGAGAGAAAATTTTGTAAGGGTTGTCTCCTAAGCCCGTCAAAAGGAGTGAAACTGTAAAAGGGTGGTTGGCCTTCGCCTATTGAAGGAAGGCCTCTTGTGGACGTCGGTGACCTCATCGGTGGAGGAAGCCAAAAGTGGATGTAGGTCAAGATTGACCGAACCACTCTAAAATCACGACGCTCTCTGGTTTGCATTTACTTTGAACATATTATCTTTACCACAAACCTCCTCAATAGCTTACTTCCTTTTGTAAATTTACGATCGTGTTTCAAAGTTTAGTATTTTCCAAATCGGTGTTTAGACGTAAATCAGTTTTATCGTACGAACATCATATTTCAGTTTGCGCTAACATTCTGATTTCTATCATAATTACAAATTGCCCTTATAGATTCGCTTTAACTGCATCTTGCTTGATCACAAGTTAAAGTGATTTACGAATCGGCTTTTCTACCGAAATTGCTCTTATCGTATGAACGTAATTTTAATCGTCGAAAGTTTTCTACTGCACTAATTCACCCCCCCCCCCCCCCCTCTTAGTGCTCTTGATCCTAACAATTGGTATCAGAGCGGGGTTAACTCTCAAACGGATTAAAACCCAAGAGAGATGGCATACGCCGGAAACCAAGAGGGCCATTCTATTACGCGTCCACCTATATTCAATGGGACGGACTACACCTATTGGAAGACCCGAATGAGGATCTTCCTTATTTCAATGGATTTTGAACTTTGGAATCTTGTCGAAAATGGATTTTCGAAGTCTTCTCTTCCAATTATTGATTGGAATGAATTGGAGAAGAAGACTTTCGCTCTTAATGCAAAGGCTATGAATGCCTTATTTTGTGCGCTTGATAAAAATGAGTTTAATCGTGTTTCAGTTTGTGAAACCACGTTTGATATTTGGCATATACTCGAAGTGACTCACGAGGGCACAAGTAGAGTGAAAGAGTCAAAAATAAATCTTTTGATACATTCTTTCGAACTTTTCCGAATGAAACCGAGCGAGATATTGGCGACATGTACACTCGTTTCACGGATGTCATCAATGGTCTAAAAGAACTCGGCAAAAGTTTTTCAGATTTTGAGCTCGTGAATAAGATTCTTGTTAGAATCAAGAGCACTAAGAGGGGGGGGGGGGGTGAATTAGTGCAGCGGAAATCTTTCACTATTAAAATCGAGAGCTACGTTCGTTTGATAATGATTTCGATGTAAAAGCCGATTCTAAGATTACTTTAACTTAAGATTAAGCGAGATGACGTTAAAGTAAATCTACGAAGGCAGTTTGCAGTTTATGATGAAAATCAGAATGCAAGCGCAAACTGAAATGCGACGTTCGTACGATAAAACCGGTTTACGTCTAAATGCCAATTTTGAAGATACTGAACTTTGAGATACGTTTTATAAATGCGCAGAAGGCAGTTTGCAGTTATGATTGAAATCAAAACGTAAACGTAAACTGAAATGTAATGATCGTACGAAAAAGCTGATTTACGTCTAAACGCAGATTCGGAAAGCTCTAAACTTAGAAACTCGTTCGTAAAAGCGCAGAAAGCAGAAGCTATTTAGGAGATTTGCAATAAAGATAAAATGCTCAAAGTAAATGCAAACTGAGATTTAGAGTGGTTCGGTCAATCTTGACCTACTCCACTTTTGGCTTCCTCCACCGACGAGGTCACCGACGTCAACTAGAGGACTTCCTTCAATGGGCGAAGGCCAACCACCCTTTTACAGTTTCACTCCTTTTGATGGGCTTAGGAGACAACCCTTATAGAAATTTTCTCTCCTCTCTTTACAACTCAAAACTTTGAAGAACAGAGGGAGGAGAACTTTTGGCTTTTACAACAATTTTGAGCTCTAAGAATCACAGAAAAAGATCAAGATTTCGAGTGTAAGTTGTTTTCTTTCAGTGCTGAATGGGTGGGGTATTTATAGGCCCCAACCCAGTTCAAATTTGGAGCTCAAAACTGTCAATTCCTGGAATTCCGGGATCAGGCGGTTGCACCTCCTGACTAGGGCGGTTGCATCGCCTAGAAGAGCTCGAAGACTGAGCCTTTGGGCGGTGCCACCTCTGTCAGGGGCAGTTGCACCTCTCTGCCAAAGCTCGAAGACTGAGCTCAGGCGGTTGCACCTCTTGACTGGGGCGGTTGCACCGCTTGCTAGAGCTCGAAGACCGAGCTCAGGCGGTGCTACCTCCTATCAGGGGAGGTTGCACCGCCCAGTCTCGCTCAGAGACTGAGCCTAGGCGGTGCTACCTCCTGGCTGGGGCAGTTGTATCGCCCAGTCTCCCTGGGAGACTTAGCCCAGGCGGTGCTACCTCCTGGCTTGGGCGGTTGCACCTCCCACAACAATCAGGGTCCGAATGGGTTGATCCATTCGGCCCAATTTGGGTTTTTTAGGGGCCCAATTGCCCCAAGATTAAGTTAATGGGATCACCGCCCATTTCCAACTTAATCATTGTGCTAACTACGATATTTTCTAAGACGTTTACTGCAACTTGCTCCGGTGCGTCAATCGCTTCTTCCGACGAGCTTCCGGCGAACTTCCGTCGATCATCCGATGAACCCTCGGTGATGCTCCTGCGGACTTCCGGCAAACTCCTGGACTTGCGACGATCCACTTGGCAAGTTCCGATGAGCTTCTTTGGCAAGCTTATGGACTTCTCGGATTTGTTCCCGTAGAACCTCCGACGACTGTCCGAACTTCCGTCAAACTCTCGAACTCCCAACGTGATCATTGTCTTGACTCTAGCGCAACTCCTACTGCATGTCTTACTTTCATCGTAGTTAATCCTGCACATGTAAACAAAACTTCGATCGAGACAATTAATCCTAAGCAATTAACCAAGTTGTCCGACATGTCATTGGTCCCTTGACGCTTCGTCCAATTCTTCGGCGCATCGTCCTTTCCTGCGGCCTATTGCCCAATCGGCCAGTTGGCTCCGCAACTCCGATATCCTTGGCACAATACCCGCTCTTCTTGGCCCGATGCCCGAGTCCACGGCCCGAAGCCTTCTGTCGATACGTCGACCGATCCACCGGCCCGACGTCCAATCTTCTGACATGTTCCTCCGGCACAACATGATTTTCCTACTTTAATTGTCTCATCTTGATCGAGGCATCCTACGTCACTCAAAATGCAGATTAAATCATAAACATATATCAAGTAGTTTCATCATCAAAATACGAGATTCAACAATCTCCCCCTTTTTGATGATGACAACCACTTGATGACGGAGTTAAACTTAACTCCCGGAGTTTAAACAAACTCCCCCTATCAATATGCCATATTGATAAAACCTTGAATTCAAACTGAATTCAAGTCATTGCAATATTCATCATGAATACTTGCAACATGTCATCATGAACTTATGCATAAACTTATGCATAACATCATACTTCTCCCCCTTTGTCATCAACAAAAAGGAGAAGTACCACAATCAAGCGTTTGTGATATTGGTTCAACTCATTGCATGAAAAATATAATATCAAGTTTTATCATCATGCAAGTTTGCTATTATCAAATATCAACATGTAAAATTGCGATGTAAGCTTTTGATATCATAACGCAAACATTTCAAGTGTTTATCAATTGTAGCATTTCATCATATGGTAAGATATCAACGCGTAAAATTACGATACAAGTTCTTGACATCTTAACACATGGCATAATGCAAATTTGGCAATCATAGCATCAGTGTTCATAGCATCAATTCAGATATTTCTTCCCCTTTGTCGTCAACAAAAAGGAGAACGATATAAGCAAATTTTAAATATAAGTGTGATGCCATAAGCAGGTTCATGTCATTTTTCAACAAAAAGTGATAAGATACCAAATATTCAAACATTTCAAGGAAAACATGGCATGGAGATAGCTTTGAAAACTTCTTCCATTTTATTTGTTATTTTCTTTTTGCATGACGGAGGAAAGCTATTTCTGAGCTTACTCGAATGAAGTTAAAATCGATAAGATATTAAAGCACGCTTCATTTTTACAAGTATCAAGATATGTATCAAATCCTTGTACGTAAAAATGACTTCCTTTTTCAAGAAGGAATTTATAAGCAGGAATCATTTCATCAAATCCATTTATCAAAACAAAATATTGTTCACATGATAAGTGTATAAGAGATGTATTTGCTGATTGATTCCATATGTCAAAAATTAATGATATGAATTAAACTTGATATGACATATGCTTGTTAAGTTCGGAAGAGAGTAAACTTGATATGTTAGGATCACGAGAATCCGAAAATGAAATTTGACTCTTTCTTGCATTCGGACAAGGTTTTGCTATAGATATTCAATTACAATCATGAAGGTAAAGCATGCTTGTTATCATGGAAGTTTTGTATTCAAGCACATAATTTCCAACATGTAATTGTGTAAAATCATTATGCCAATCAAGTGATTTGATCATTCAATCAAAAAATAATTTTAACACGTTCAATCATTAGGACGTATTTTTGCCATAGTTTTTCAAATACAATCATGAAGATAAGGCATGCTCAATAACATGGTAGTACGATGACAAGTTTATAATTTTAAGACACGCAAGCTAGTAATTTTGAGATGTTCAAGAAAGCAACTCTTGCTTCTTGAAATATAAGTTTTGCTACATGTGCAAGTTAACTTTTTGCTTCTGCAAGATATCATTCCTTGGTGATGTTCAATATAGCAAGTTCTACATCATGCAAGATAGTGAATCTTATAACATTTTAGAATATGCATAATCACCAAAGCATCATAAATTTTAATGATGTGCAAATTACAAATTTTGCATGTTTGCATTTGTGCATCTTGAGATTTGTAAGATAGCACTTCTTGGTGATGTTCAAGATAGCAATTCCTTTTCTTTTGAGAAGTGTAATTATTTTCTTTCTCCCCTTTTTTTGAATTATATGAGCTAGAAATTAGCTTTCAAGCATGTTTTGCTCCCCCTTTGTCATTGTCAAAAAGAAGGGAAGACCTTTTACGTTAATTTCTAAATTATGACAAAGGTAAATAGCATTGATGAAAATTCAAGTCTTGAATGTCAAAACAATTATTTTATCATGAATATTTCATCTTTGCATGCATCATTATCATCATATATATTTTTAAAACATATAAACTCATTATTATATGATTCCAAATCATCATTCCTATTATTTCAATCATTGTTTCAATCATCTTTATAGCTTATCATGCACAATATGTCAAACCATCTAACATGATACAAACATTTATTTTTAAAGTATTTATCACTTCATTTTGATCATGATACCAAACATTCATCATTTAGAGCATTCATGACATTATCATCATTTATCATGAATATTTCATTTTAGCAACAACTCATAGCATTTTAAATCATGATTCACATCATATACAATATATCACATCATAATTAAAAAGCTCAAGTATTGCGTGCATAATTGCAAATCATAAATGTTTCATATCATGATGGTATCAATTTTGTTAAATTATATCCTACCATTCATGATCATAACCTTTCATTTGTATGCATCGAAATAAATTAATGAATATTTCATGTATTCATATCATCACACATAATTTCAAAAATATATACTTATTAATCATAACTTCAAATTAAACATGATTTAATATACTCAAAATCGAGAAATAACAATGGACATCAATACGATACACATTATTACTTCTTAACCATGATTTCATATTTTCAATCAAAATCATTTTGTTTGTTTATCATAAAATATGCAATATTATCATTTTTGAAATTACTAGCATGATCATAATATATATATATATATATATATATATATATATATATATATATATATATATATATATATATATATATAAACATTAATTCTAAACTAAAAAAGAAAATACATCATGAAAGCATCAAGTAATTTCAAAATAAATTAGGAGGATTTCGATTACCTCATCATTGAAAGTGGTTAAGGCGTAGTTTGCTACCTCGCCTTTCTTGATTTTCTTCTCGTCTTCAGAGGAGCTCGATTCATCCCACTTTGTGTTCTTCTTCTTTGGCCTCTTCCTTCGTTCAAGTTTATTGTTTATTTTAGATTTTTGTTTAATAAACTTATTAAGATTTAGTATTCGAAGTTCAAGTTCATCATTGTCTTCATCACTTGAGTCATCGCTCAAGTGGTATTCATTTGTCCGGAGTTCCAAATCCTTCCTGTTCTTTGGAAGGTGATTTTGTTCATCATGTTCATCATGTGCATTGTGCACCATTTCATATGTCATCAATGAACCAATTAGTTCTTCAAGTGGTAAGTTGTTTAGGTTTTTAGCGTCTTGTATTGCAGTTACTTTTGAATCCCACTTCTTAGAAAGAGAACTCAAAATCTTGTTTACGAGTTCAAAATCCGAAAAACATTAGAGCTCTTAAACTATTGACGACATCCATGAAACGGGTGTACATATCGCCTATAGTTGTTAGGATCGAGAGCACTAAGAGGGGGGGGTGAATTAGTGCAGCGGAAATCTTTCAGCGATTAAAATCGAAAGCTGCGTTCATTCGATAAAAACTATTTTGATGCAAAAGCCGATTCTAAGATTACTTATGATTAAGTGCAGTTTACGTCTAAACACAGTTTGCGTCTAAGCACAGTTTACGCAGTTTGCGTCTAAATGCAGTTTGCGTCTAAATGCAGATTGCGTCTAAGCGCAGATTGAATCTAAGCGCAGTTTGCGTCTAAGCTCAGATTGCGTCTAAGCGCAGTTTGCGTCTAAGCGCAGTTTGCATCTAGGCGCAGATTGCGTCTAAGCGCAGTTTGCGGTTATAAATGGAATCAAAACGTAAACGTAAACTGCAAAGAAACTCGTTCGTAAAAGCACAGAAAACAGTTTGTAGTTATAAATAGAATCAAAACGTAAATGTAAACTACAATGTAAAGATCGTACGAAAACACTGATTTACGTCTGAATGCAGATTCGGAAAGATCAGAACTTAGAAACTTGTTCGTAAAAGCGCAGAGAGCAGTAGCTATGTAGGAGGTTTGCAGTAATGATAAAGTGCTCAAAATAAAAGCAAACCAGAGATTTAGAGTGGTTCGGTCAGTCTTGACCTACTCCACTTTTGGCTTCCTCCACCGACGAGGTCACCGACATCAACTAGAGGCCTTCCTTCAATAGGCGAAGGCCAACTGCCCTTTTACAGTTTCACTCCTTTTGACGGGCTCAGGAGACAACCCTTACAGAACCTTTCTCTCCTCTCTTTACAACTCAAGAATTGAAGAACAGAAAGAGGAGAACTTTTGGACTTTACACAAATTTGAGCTCTTAGAATCACAGAAAAGATCAAGAATTCGGTTTAGGTCTGTATCTTTTCAGTGCTGAATGGGTGGGGTATTTATAGGCCCCAACCCAGTTCAAATTTGGAGCTCAAAACGATCAAATAACGGAATTCCAGGATCAGAAGGTTGCACCTCCTGACTGGGGCGGTTGCACCGCCTGGTAGAGCTCGAAGACTGAGCCTCTGGGCGGTGCTACCTCTGTCAGGGGCGGTTGCACCTCTCTGCCAGAGCTCGAAGACCGAGCTCAGGCGATTTCACCGTCTGATTGGAGAGGTTGCACCGCCTAGTAGAGCTCGAAACTTGAGCTCTGGCGGTGCTACCTCCTGACAGAGGAGGTTGCACCGCCCAGTCTCGCTCGGAGACTGAGCCCTTGGCGGTTGCACCTCTTGGCTGGGGCGGTTGCACTGCCCAGTCTCGCTGGGAGACATAGCCTGGGCGGTGCTACCTCCCTGCATGGGCGGTTGCACCTCCCACAGCAACCTGGGTCCGAATGGGTTGAACCATTCGACCCAATTTGAGTTCTTCAGGGGCCCAATTGCCCCAGGATTAAGCTAATGGGATCACCTCCCATTTCTAACTTAATCAAAGTGCTAACTACGATTATTTCCTAAGACATATTCTGCAGCTTGCTTCGGTGCGTCACTCGCTTCTTCCGGCGAGTTTCCGGCAAACTTCCGTCGATCATCCGATGAACACTCGGTGATGCTCCTGCGGACTTCCGGCAAACTCCTGGACTGCGACGATCCACTTGGCAAGTTCCGACGAGCTCCTTTGGCAAGCTTCTGGACTTCTCGGACTTGTTCCCGCAGAACCTCCGACGACTGTCCGAACTTCCGTCGAGCTCTCGAACTCCCAACGTGATCATTGTCATGACTCCGGCGTAACTCCTACTGCATGTCTTACTTTCATCGTAGTTAATCCTGCACACACAAAAACAAAAACTTCGATCGAGACAATTAATCCTAAGCAATTAACCAAGTTGTCCAGCATGTCATTGGTCCCTCGACGCTTCGTCCGATTCTTCGGCGCATCATCCTTTCCTGCAGCCTATTGCCCAATCGGCCAGTTGACTCCGCAACTCCGATATCCTTGGCACAATACCCGCTCTTCTTGGCCCATTGCCCGAGTCCACGACCCGAAGCCTTCTGTCGATACGTCGACCGATCCACCGACCCGACGTCCAATCTTCTGATATGTTCCTCCGGCACAACATGATGTTCCTGCTTTAATTGTCTCATCCTAATCGAAGCACCCTGCGTCACTCAAAACGCAAATTAAATCATAAACATATATCAAGTAGTTTCATCATCAAAATACGAGATTCAACAATCTCCCCCTTTTTGATGATGACAACTACTTGATGACGGAGTTAACCTTAACTCCCGGAGTTTAAACAAACTCCCCCTATCAATATGCCATATTGATAGAAACTCTTAGATTCAAAAATCTAAGCAACATGTCATCATAAACGGAGTTAACCTTAACTCCCAGAGTTTAAACAAACTCCCCCTATCAATATGCCATATTGATAGAAACTCTTGGATTCAAAAATCCAAGCAACATGTCATCATAAACTTATGCATAACATGTGATGTCATCAACATACTTCTCCCCCTTTGTCATCAACAAAAAGGAGAAGTACCACAATCAAGTGTTTGTGATGTAAGTTTAACTCATTGCATGAAAAACATAATATCTTTTGTTATCATCATGCAAGTTTACTATCATCAAATGGTAAGATATCAACATGTAAAATTGTGATTCAAGTTCTTGATATCTTAACATGATATGACATTCATAGCACCTATTCATATGAATGCTGCTTTTGATATCTCATCATAATATGGCATTCATGACATCTATTCATATTCTTCAAATATGGCACTCATAGTATCAATTTATATATGTCTCCCCCTTTGTCATCAACAACAAGGAGAACGATATAAGCAAATTTTAAATATAAGTGCGATGACATAAGTTGGTTTATGTCATTTTCCAATAGTGAGTGATAGGATACCAATTATGTAAACATCTCGAGGAAAACATGACATGGAGATAGCTTTTATTGCTTCTTCCTTTTTATTTGTTATCTTTTTACATGAAGGAGGAAAGCCATATGTGAAGTTCAAATCGATAAGATATTAAAGCACACTTCATTTTTGCAAAGATTAAGATATGTAAGTGAGTCAAATCCTTGTATGTAAAAATATCTTCCTTTTATAAGAGGGAATCATCAAATATGTTTCTCGAAAAATATTTTTCACATGATAAGTGCATTTGCTAGATGATTCCATATGTCAAAAATCAATGATGTGAATTAAACTTGATATGACATATGCTTGTTAAGTTCGGAAAAGGATAATGTATCAAGAAAATCCAATTGTTAGGATCAAGAAAATCCGAAAATGAAATTTGACACTTTCATACATTCGGACAGGGTTTTACTAGAGATATTCAATTACAATCATGAAGGTAAAACATGCTTATTATCATGGAAATTTTTGTATTTAAGCACATAATTTCCAACATGTAATCATGGCAAGTAATTGTGTAAAATCATTATGGCAATCAAGTGATTTGATCATTTAATCAAAAAAGTTTGAAAAATAATTTTAACAGATTTAATCATTCGAACAGATTTTTGCCATAGTTTTTCAAATATAATCATGAAGATAAGGCATGCTCATCATCATGGTAGTATGATAGCAAGTTTACCATATACAAGCTAGCCAAAAATTTCTACATTTTAAGGCCCGCAAGCTAGTGAATTTTATAACATTTTAGAACATGCATAATCACCAAAGCATCATAAATTTTAATGATGTGAAAATTACAAATTTTGCATGATTGCATTTGTGTGTCTTGAGATTTGCAAGATAGCACTTCTTGGTGATGTTCAAGATAGCAATTTCTTCTCTTTTGAGAAGTGTAATTTTTGCTTTCTTCTTGAATTGTGCAAGCTACCTATCTCCCCTTTTGTCATTGTAAAAAAGAAGGGAAAAACCCTTTACATCAATTTTTAAATCATGACAAAGGTTAGTATCAATCTCATTTGTGCATCATTATATTTTCAAATTAAAACATGCACATTTTTTAAAACATATAAACTCATTATTATATGCATGATTCCAAATCATCATTCATATTATTTCAATCATTATTTCACTCATTACTATAGCTTATCATGCATAATATGTAAAACCATCTAACATGATATAAACATTTATTTATTTAATTTTTTTTAAGCATTCATGATACACATCATTTAAAGTGATCGATTTCATGTTAGCATGCCTTTTCATTTATGAAAACATGCATCAAATTTTTTTTTTTTTAAAGCCACTGTTATTATCATGAAAATCGATAATCAGGAATCACCATAATTTCAAAAATATATACTCATTAATCATAACTTCAAATTAAACATGATTTCATATACTCAAAATCGAGAAATAACAATGGAAATCAACATGATACACATTATTACTTCTCAACCACATATAGCATAATTTCATAATGTATTTTTAATCAAAATCATTTTGTTTATCATAAACAAGCAATTTTCATGATTATTTTCAAAATTACTAGAATGATAAGCATGATTCCTAATTTTTTATATTTTCATCATAAAATTATTAAACATGCAATTTTCAAGAAAATAAAAAAGAAAAATGCATTATGAAAAGCATTATGTAATTTCAAAGTAAATTAAAGGCATTTTGATTACCTCAGCGTCGAAAGGCGTAAAGGCGTAGTTTGCCACCTCGCCTTTGTTGATTTTTTCCTCGTCTTCGGAGGAGCTCGATTCATCCCAATTTTTGTTCTTCTTCTTGCGTTCAAAGCAAGTAGTTCCGTTCTTTTTACTTTTTAATTTTTGTTTCATTTGTAGTTTAAGTTCACCATCACTTGAGCTTATGCTCGAGTGGTCTTCAAATGTTCTATGTCCCAAATCCTTCCTGTTCTTTGGAAGGTGGTTCTCAAGTTCTTCACGTGCATTGCACGTCATTTCATATGTGATCAATGAACCAATTAGTTCTTCAAGTGGAAATTGGTTCAAGTTTTTCGATTCTTGAATAGCAGTTACTTTTGAATCCCAAGTTTTAGAAAGTGAGCGCAAAACTTTGTTAACGAGTTCAAAATCCGAAAAGCTTTTACCAAGTGATTTTAAACCATTGACGACATCCGTAAAACGGGTGTACATGTCAACAACGGTTTCGCTTGGTTTCATATGAAAAAGCTCGAAATCATTTAATTAACTTTCGAGTCTTTGACTCTACTAGTTCCCTCGTGCGTGATTTCAAGAGTGCGCCAAATAGCAAAAGCCGTTTCGCACAAAGAAACCCGATTGAACTCATTTTTGTCCAAAGCGCAAAATAAGGCATTCAAAGCCTTTGCGTTTAAAGAAAAATACTTTTTCTCTAAATCCGACCATTCGTTCATCGGTTTAGAGGGAAGTTGAAAACCGTTTTCAACGATATTCCAAAAATCCAGATTTAGAGAAATCAAGAAAACTCTCATTCGAGTTTTCCAATAAGTGTAGTCCAATCCGTTAAAGAACGGTGGACGAAAGACCGAAAAGCCCTCTTGAAGAGCCATATCTCTCGGGTGTAAATCCGAAATGAGAAATACCCCGCTCTGATACAAATTGTTAGGATCGAGAGCACTAAGAGGGGGGGGTGAATTAGTGCAACGGAAATCTTTCAGCGATTAAAATCGAAAGCTGCGTTCGTTCGATAAAAACTATTTTGATGCAAAAGCCGATTCTAAGATTACTTATGATTAAGTGCAGTTTACGTCTAAACACAGTTTGCGTCTAAGCGCAGTTTACGCAGTTTACGTCTAAATGCAGTTTGCGTCTAAATGCAGTTTGCATCTAAATGCATATTGCGTCTAAGCGCAGTTTGCATCTAAGCGCAGTTTACGTCTAAGCTCAGATTGCGTCTAAGCGCAGTTTGCGTCTAAGCGCAGTTTGCGTCTAGGCGCAGATTGCGTCTAAGCGCAGTTTGTGGTTATAAATGGAATCAAAATGTAAACGTAAACTATAAAGAAACTCGTTCGTAAAAGCGCAGAAGACAGTTTGCAGTTATAAATAGAATCAAAACGTAAATGTAAACTGCAATGTAAAGATCGTACGAAAACACCGATTTACGTCTGAATGCAGATTCGGAAAGATCAGAACTTAGAAACTTGTTCGTAAAAGCGCAGAGAGCAGTAGCTATGTAGGAGGTTTGCAGTAATGATAAAGTGCTCAAAATAAAAGCAAACCAGAGATTTAGAGTGGTTCGGTCAGTCTTGACCTACTCCACTTTTGGCTTCCTCCACCGACGAGGTCACCGACGTCAACTAGAGGCCTTCCTTCAATAGGCGAAGGCCAACTGCCCTTTTATAGTTTCACTCCTTTTGACGGGCTCAGGAGACAACCCTTACAGAACCTTTCTCTCCTCTCTTTACAACTCAAGACTTGAAGAAAAGAAAGAGGAGAACTTTTGGAGTTTACACAAATTTGAGCTCTTAGAATCACAGAAAAGATCAAAAATTCGGTGTAGGTCTGTATCTTTTCAGTGCTGAATGGGTGGGGTATTTAAAGGCCCCAACCCAGTTCAAATTTGGAGCTCAAAACGATCAAATCCCGGAATTCCGGGATCAGGCGGTTGCACCTCCTGACTGGGGCGGTTGCACCGCCTGGCAGAGCTCGAAGACTGAGCCTCTGGGCGGTGCTACCTCTGTCAGGGGCGGTTGCACCTCTCTGCCAGAGCTCGAAGACCGAGCTCAAGCGGTTGCACCGCCTGACTAGAGAGGTTGCACCGCTTGGCAGAGCTCGAAACTTAAGCTCTGGCGGTGCTACCTCCTGACAGAGGAGGTTGCACCGCCCAATCTCGCTCGGAGACTGAGCCCTGGGAGGTTGCACCTCTTGGCTGGGGCGGTTGCACCGCCTAGTCTCGTTGGGAGACATAGCCTGGGCGGTGCTACCTCCCTGCCTGGGCGGTTGCACCTCCCACAGCAACCTGGGTCCGAATGGGTTGAACCATTCGACCCAATTTGAGTTCTTCAGGGGCCCAATTGCCCCAGGATTAAGCTAATGGGATCACCTCCCATTTCTAACTTAATCAAAGTGCTAACTACGATTATTTCCTAAGACATATTCTGCAGCTTGCTTCGGTGCGTCACTCGCTTCTTCCGGCGAGTTTCCGGCGAACTTCCGTCGATCATCCGATGAACCCTCGGTGATGCTCCTGCGGACTTCCGGCAAACTCCTGGACTGCGACGATCCACTTGGCAAGTTCCGACGAGCTCCTTTGGCAAGCTTCTGGACTTCTCGGATTTGTTCCCGCAGAACCTCCGACGACTATCCGAACTTCCGTCGAGCTCGCGAACTCCCAACGTGATCATTGTCATGACTCCGGCGCAACTCCAGCTGCATGTCTTACTTTCATCGTAGTTAATCATGTGCACACAAAAACAAAAACTTTGATCGAGACAATTAATCCTAAGCAATTAACCAAGTTGTCCGGCATGTCATTGGTCCATCGACGCTTCGTCCGATTCTTCGGCGCATCGTCTTTTCCTGCAGCCTATTGCCCAATCGGCCAGTTGACTCCGCAACTCCGATATCCTTGGCACAATACCCGCTCTTCTTGGCCCGTTGCCCGAGTCCACGACCCGAAGCCTTCTGTCGATACGTCGACCGATCCACCGACCCGACGTCCAATCTTCTGATATGTTCCTCCGGCACAACATGATTTTCCTGCTTTAATTGTCTCATCCTGATCGAAGCACCCTGCGTCACTCAAAACACAGATTAAATCATAAACATATATCAAGTAGTTTCATCATCAAAATACGAGATTCAATAATAGTCTCGCTTGGTTGCATTCGAAAAAGCTCAAAATCATGTAATAAAATGTTAACTTTCGAGTCTTTGACTCTACTAGTTCCCTCGTGCGTGATTTCAAGTGTTCGCCAAATGTCAAAAGCCGTTACGCACGTACAAATCCGATTGAACTCATTTTTGTCCAAAGCGCAAAATAAGGCATTCATAGCCTTTGCGTTTAAAGAAATCAAGAAAACTCTCATTCGAGTTTTCCAATAAGTGTAATCCAATCCATTAAACAACGGTGGACGAAAAACCGATAATCCCTCTTGAAAGCCATGAAGAGCCATTTCTCTCGGGTGTAAATCTGAAATGAGAAATACCAGGCTCTGATACCAATTGTTAGGATCAAGAGCACTAAGAGGGGGGGGGGTGAATTAGTGCAGCGGAAATCTTTCACTATTAAAATCGAAAGCTGCATTCGTTTGATAAAAACGATTTCGATGTAAAAGCCAATTCTAAGATTACTTTAACTGAAGATTAAGCGAGATGATGTTAAAGTAAATCTACAAAGGCAGTTTGCTGTTTATGATGAAAATCAGAATGCAAGCGCAAACTGAAATGCGACGTTCGTACGATAAAACCGGTTTACATCTAAATGCCAATTTTGAAGATACTGAACTTTGAGATACGTTTTATAAATGCGCAGAAGGCAGTTTGCAGTTATGATTGAAATCAAAACGTAAACTGAAATGTAATGATCGTACGAAAAAGCCGATTTACGTCGAAACGCAGATTCGGAAAGCTCTGAACTTAGAAACTCGTTCGTAAAAGCGCAGAAGGCAGTAGCTATTTAGGAGGTTTGCAGTAAAGATAAAATGCTCAAAGTAAATGCAAACCGAGATTTAGAGTGGTTCGGTCAATCTTGACCTACTCCACTTTTGGCTTCCTCCACCGACGAGGTCACCGACGTCAACTAGAGGCCTTCCTTCAATGGGCGAAGGCCAACCACCCTTTTACAGTTTCACTCCTTTTGATGGGCTTAGGATACAACCCTTACAGAAATATTCTCTCCTCTCTTTACAACTCAAAACTTTGAAGAACAGAGGGAGGAGAACTTTTGGCCTTTACAACAATTTTGAGCTCTAAGAATCATAGAAAAAGATCAAGATTTCGAGTGTAAGTTGTTTTCTTTCAGTGCTGAATGGGTGGGGTATTTATAGGCCCCAACCTAGTTCAAATTTGGAGCTCAAAACTGTCAATTCCTGGAATTCCGGGATCAGGCGGTTGCACCTCCTGACTAGGGCGGTTCCACCGCCTGGCAGAGCTCGAAGACTGAGCCTCTGGGCGGTGCCACCTCTGTTAGGGGCGGTTGCACCTCTCTGCCAGAGCTCGATGTCTGAGCTCAAGCGGTTGCACCTCCTGACTGGGGCGGTTGCACCGCCTGCCAAAGCTCGAAGACCAAGCTCAGGCGGTGCTACCTCCTGTCAGGGGAGGTTGCACCGCCCAATCTCGCTCGGAGACTGAGCCCTGGTGGTGCTACCTCCTGGCTGGGGTGGTTGCCCCGCCCAGTCTCCCTGGGAGACTTAGCCCAGGCGGTGCTATCTCCTGGCTTGGGCGGTTGCACCTCTCAGCAATCAGGGTCCGAATGGGTTGATCCATTCGGCATAATTTTGGTTTTTTAGGGGCCCAATTGCCCTAAGATTAAGTTATTGGGATCACCTCCCATTTCCAACTTAATCATTGTGCTAACTACGATATTTTCTAAGACGTTTACTGCAACTTTCTCCGGTGCGTCAATCGCTTCTTCCGGCGAACTTCCGTCGATCATCCGATGAACCCTCGGTGATGCTCCTGCGGACTTCCGGCAAACTCCTGGACTTGCGATGATCCACTTGGCGAGTTCCGACGAGCTTCTTTGGTAAGCTTATGGACTTCTCGGATTTGTTCCCGCAGAACCTCCAACGACTGTCCGAACTTCCGTCGAACTCCCAACGTGATCATTGTCTTGACTCCGGCGCAACTCCTACTGCATGTCTTACTTTCATCGTAGTTAATCCTGCACATGTAAACAAAACTTCGATCGAGACAGTTAATCCTAAGCAATTAACCAAGTTGTCCGGCATGTCATTGGTCCCTCGACGTTTCGTCCGATTCCTCGGCGCATCGTCCTTTCCTGCGGCCTATTGCCCAATCGGCCAGTTGGCTCCGCAACTCCGATATCCTTGGCACAATACCCGCTCTTCTTGGCCCGATGCCCGAGTCCACGCCCCGAAGCCTTCTGTCGATACGTCGACCGATCCACCGGCCCGACGTCCAATCTTCTGTCATGTTCCTCCGGCATAACATGATTTTCTTGCTTTAATTGTCTCATCCTGATCGAGGCATCCTGTGTCACTCAAAACGCAGATTAAATCATAAATATATATCAAGTAGTTTCATCATCAAAATACGAGATTCAACAATTCTAAGATCCCTTCCTAAGAGTTGGGACCCTAAAGTCACTGTTATTCAAGAGGCTAAAGATTTAAACAACTTCCCTCTTGAAGAACTAATCGGGTCATTAATGACCTATGAAATGACATGCAAGGCTCATGAAGAGCAAGAAGACATCATTCCAAAGAACAGGAAGGATATTGCACTTAGAACTTTAGATAAACACTTTAGAAAACTCAAGTGATGAGGACTGTGACGATGACTTGACACTTCTAACAAGGAAATTCAAAAAATTTATTAAGAGAAACAAGTTTAAAAATGGCACAAAAAATAAACTTGAACCCAAAAAGGACTAAGTTATTTGCTATGAGTACAAAAAGCCGGAACACTACAAAAGTGATTGTCCCCAAGCCAAGAAGAGAACATTAAAGAAGAAGGCGCTCAAAGCAACATGAGATGACTCGAGCGCGTCCGAAGAAGAGGAGTCCAACACTGAGCAAGTTGCTCATTATGCCTTAATGGCCATCGGAGAGGAGGTAACAAATTTAATTGATGCAGATTTATCATTTGATGAGTTATTAAATGTCTTCCATGACTTATTTGATGAATGCAAGATTATTAGTAGAAAATACAAATTGCTAAAAAAGGAGCATGATAGTCTTACTTGTAATTTTGATAAGTTGAAAACTGAATATCATGATAGTTTAGGTTCTTCTATAAAATGCTATAATCTAGAAACTATCCAAGAGGAAAACTTGCTACTTAAGGACACCTTGATGAAATTCGAGGTTGGTAGCAAGTCTTTGAACATGATCCTTACAAACAATGGTCACGTTCCCAAAAGAAGTGGAATCGGATTTGTGAGAAATCCTCATCAAAATCCAACCACCTTCATAAAAGGCCCCATCCTACATGTTCGACACCAAAGCAAATGCAACTTTTGTTGCAAACATGGACACAAAACGCATTATTGTCCATTCAAGAAAATTAGTCCGAAAAAATTAATTTGGGTTCCTAAAGGAACCATGATAAACTCTATGCAACATGACAAACAATGTAGATCAGTTTTTGAGGCACCCAAAAGTAAATGGGTACCTAAAAATTATCCTGTCTTGTAGAAACGTAAACCATCCCAAGCTGGGAGCAAGAAATAATATCATGCTCTTTGGATTCTCGATATTCATAACTCGAGATCCAAAAAGAACACGTGATGCTCCCTAGCCTAAATAACAAAAAGAGGATTAGAAAATTAAAATTACAAGAGCAATACAAACCTATTTGATCCCTCAGAATTGGAAACCCATGATTCTACCTTCACATATCCTCTAGATTTCCGAACCCATCAAATTGACTTGTTCGTTACTTTCAAATCCAACTATATCATGAACTTATGTCTTGTAAGCAAAGTTTGTCATGGACTTGCAAAGCTTATCAACTTGGATAAACTGTCATAAACATGAATACGACATTTGAAGTAGAGTATGCGCGTCACTAGATTTATCTTGATCGTGCAAAATTTCTCATCTTAAAATGAAAATTCTTACGTAATTACGTAAGTAAAGTTGACTGCTCCACAAATAAAAATTCTTCTCAAGTCAAAAACATTCAAAACAGACCACACAGCAGTCAAAACGAGTGCTCACTGCCTACAGGCAGTGGCACCACCCCAGCTGGCGGTAGCACCGCCGATTATCACGGGTTGCAAGCGGTTGCACCGCCCCAGCCAGCGGTGCAACCACCCGCAATCTTACCCCTTTTAAACCGAGCTAGGGCCGGCGGTGGAACCGACCCCAACTCACTCCCTTCCCCTCTTTACTCTTCCAAAGCTTCTCCACCTCTATTTCTCCCCTCTTAACATCCCAAATACTCCTCATTTCGAAGCAAAAGATCAACAATCTCTCCTTCTCTTGAAGATCTCACTTAAGGTATTCTCTAAGAAGCATCTAAATTCTATTTTTGATTCATTTACTCTTGCTTATTACTATCCTCTTAAATAACAGTAGTTATGGGCTCTAGAAGATCCTCAAGGGACAAAGGGAAGAGGAGATTAGTGGAAGACTTTGATCTTACCCTTTTCGATTCAAAATATCATGCTGAAAAATTTTCCTCTTTCGAATTTAGAAGTGTCAATAAGGGAAAACATATAGATTTAGATGAACTAAGAGACTTAGAGACAATCCAATGGTTTGCAAACATAGATCTACTCCCTATTTTACAAATTAGTGAACCCATCTATCCAAGACTTGTTAGACTGTTTTACAACAATCTACAAGTAGATGAAGAAGAAAGAATGTCTACCTATCTCTTAGGACAACACATCTCCATTATGGATAAATTCATTTGTGACATGATAGGCATTCCCATAAAAAGTAGAGGACTTTATTTTAGAGGATCGTGGGACAATGAAACAGTTGGGACAATATATGTTGAAGCCTTAGGAACAATTTTCGGTAATCTTAACTTAGTGATAGTTCCTAAAAGCTGTGAACATCTACTACCACTAAACACTAAAGTACTTCATCATATACTAACTAGCATCATTCTCCCTAAACAATACCATCATGATGAAGTAAGTCAAATGGAATTAGGAACCATGTATTGGATCATGAAAGGACATAACATTTGTTTTGGATACCTTATCCAACAAAACATGATAGAACTATCTAAGAGAGACATGATGCTTCTATATGGTGGTATAATCACTAGAATACTTAAAGCCTACGATGTTCCAATCCCACCCGACGAAGAAGTGATGAAAGTAGATAGGTTTAGCATAATAAACAAAAATCTACTTCATCGATTGAGATGTGTTTATAGAAACGATAATTGGGTTAGAATGCCTAGAAGAATTGATTCCCCTCAACTTGAACCAGAACCAGAACCCGAAACACCAGTCTTTAGGGGCACTTAATCTCCTCCGATCTATCCCTTTGAGGAAACACATCCATTTGAGCAAGCTCATGCATCATCTATCAAAGACATTGGGATTTGGATGGACCGATTTGAACAAAGACAAGATCGACTTGAACACTGGCAAGATCAAATCCTATCTGGACTGTAGCAAATTCATCGACAATTTGACTCTTTATTTAGGCACTTTAATTTTCCACCTCCTGAATAAGCTTGTATATATGGACAAAATAACCTCTTGTTGTAACAATTATGTTGTTGTAAACTATTTATATTACTCACCTTGATCACAATGCCTTGATGACTACTAATCTTTGATATGGTTACTTGATGTATTAATTTGTAAGAATATGCAGGGTTACGTTGCTCAATCTCGTTACTCATTGTCGGATTTCATGTTGAAATTAAATGTTTCTATAATGCCAACTTTGAAAACCTTGTGTCTTGATTTCAATGATATATGTGAAAGTAACATAGCCATGAAATTGATGTGTCATTTCCATGATGTTAATGTGACATAATATTACCATGATGTTGATGTATTGCCATGATGTTGATGTGTCCGAATGCATAAACTTGTTAAAATTATTCGGACTTTATTGATTGAATGATCAAATCACTTAATTGCCATTACATGCCTAAAATAACATGTTGGAAATTAATACAAAAATTTCCATAATAATGAGCATGTCTTCATAGTCTTGTCCGATTGCATGAAAGTGTTAAATTAAAATTTCAGTTCCAATCAGATTTCATGAATACATTATTCTCTTTCGGACTTTGATTCACATCATTGATTTTTGACAAATAGAATCATCTAGCAAATGCATATCTTTTAGACTTATCATGTGAAAAATATTCCCTTTGAGAAATAGATTTGATGATTCCTTCTTATAAAAGGAAGATATTTTTTTTGTGCAAGGATTTGATTCACATAAATATCCATATCCTTGTAAAGCATGCCTTAATATCCTATCGATTTGAACTTCACAAATGGCTTTCCTCCTTCATGCAAAAAAGATAATAACAAATAAAAAGGAAGAAGTTTTCACTCTCTATAAATAATCTCCATGTCATGTTTTTCTTGAGATGTTTGTATCCTATAAATGACATGAACCTACTTATGGCATCGCACATATATTTAAAAGTTGTTTATATCATTTTCCTTTTTGTTGATGACAAAGTTCGTTACTTTCAGTTTGCCTTTACATTCTGATTTTCATAATAACTGCAAACTGCCCTTATAGATTCGCTTTAACTGCATTTACTTTGAGCATATTATCTTTACTGCAAACCTCCTCAATAGCTTACTGCCTTCTGCGAATTTACGATCGTATTTCAAAGTTTAGTATTTTCCAAATCGATGTTTAGACGTAAATCAGTTTTATCGTACGAAGATCATATTTCAGTTTGCCTTTACATTCTGATTTTCATAATAACTGCAAACTACCCTTATAGATTCGCTTTAACTGCATCTTGCTTGATCACAAGTTAAAGTGATTTACGAATCGGCTTTTCTACCGAAATCGCTCTTATCGTACGAACACAATTTTAATCGTCGTAAGTTTTTCGCTGCACTAATTCACTCCCCCACCCCCCCCTCTTAGTGCTCTTGATCCTAACAATTTCAAATATATTTTTAAACACACACAAAGTCATATAATAATACTTCAATTGAGAGATAATATCATGATCATGCTTCCATCAATGAAAGTGTTCCTACCATTGGAAAATGATATCAATTGCCTCCATTTGTCTTGATAAAGATTAAGTCTTAATAGCATATGCTTTTGGAATAGTTATAATATTGTAATATTAGAATAACTATGAATTTGAAACGTTGATTAATTCACTTGGTGTTTTGTTTTATTTTTATTTTTTCTTTTTTTGGTGTTTTTTATATTGAATCTCAGATTTTGATAATGAAATCAATTGATAAATTCGGATGTTGCGGGAATCAACATGCTGATAAAACGGACAACACGTCGAAGGTTCGAACGATGCATCAAAAGTTCGTCGGAAGTTCAGATAAACAAACGACATGATAGACAATTGAGATTGCTTGTATTGTAATTGTTTAAGCCTTAATTGCCATAGTTATCTCTTAATTTGAGTTAATTTTGAGAGTAATCATACTAACTCAAATAGGAGTCAATTAGGACTTAATTAGGGTTGAATTGGGCCTATTGTTTGGCTAATTTAGTGACATAGAGCCACGTCAGGTGATGGAACCGCCGAAGGCTCGGCCTCTTAGGACTTGTTTGGGTGGTGGTACCGCCCAGACTAAATGGTCGTACCATTTGCAATTAATGTCGTCAGGTAGTGGTATCGCTAGAGCTCAATCTTCGAGGCTCTATTAGGCAATCGTATCGCTCAGACTGACGATAGTATCACTAGTTGTCAAAGGAGTAGACGGTGATATTTCCTAATACCCTAGAAACCCGAGATGAGACACTTTTTTGTTTTATTTTTTAAGTCATTTGGGGTCTATAAATACCCCAATATTTCATGCTTATAAAGCATAAAAAGTGAACAAAAGTCTTGAGATTTTGAGTTCTAAAAGTCTTGAATAAGTGCTAAGTGTCCTCCTCCTTAAGATTTGTGATTATTATTAGAGATATATAAGACTTGTAAAGATTATCTCCTAAACTTGTGAAAAAGAGAAAGACTTGTAAGAGGGTAGTTAGTCTTCACCCATTGAAAGAAGACCATTAGTAATCACAGGTGGTCTTGACGGAAGAGGAATTGGAAGTGGACGTAGGTCATAACGACCGAGCTACTATAAATGCGGTGTGCTCTTTTCCTTTGTTGTTTACTACTTACTGATTTTATTGCTCAGTCTATTTTATATTTACTCTAAGTCAAGCTCACTTTAGATATCGACTTTCATTGAACGTAATTTTTCAAAATCATCGAAAGTTTCCATAGCACTAATTCATGCCTCCCCCCCGCTTTTAGTGTCATTCACGATCCTGATAGTTGGTATCAGAGCCACATTTCTCTCTGTTTGGTTTAACACCCAAGAGATATGGCTTTATTTGTAATCTAGAGGGTCACTCTATCACTCGTCCTTCTATGTTCAATGGGACGGATTACATATATTGGAAAACTTACACGAGAATTTTTTTGATTTCTATGGATTTCGATTTATGGAATATCATTGAAAGTGGTTTTCAAATGCCTTCTAAACTAATGAATGAATGAAATGATTTGGAGAAAAAGACTTTCTCTTTGAATGCTAAAGCAATAAACGTTTTATTTTGTGCTCTAGACAAAAATGAATTTAATTAGATTTTTATATATGAAACTACACATGATATTTGATACATACTCGAAATCACACACGAAAGCACAAGTAGAGTTAAAGTGTCAAAAATTAATCTTTGATGTATAGTTATGAGTTATTTTAAATTAAACTAAGTGAGACCATTGGAGATATGTACACTCGTTTTACGAATATCGTCAATGGTTTAAAAGCACTTGGTAAAAGTTTTTTTAACTTTGAACTTACAAATAAAATACTAAGATCCATTCCAAAAAGTTGGGATTCAAAAGTAACAGCAATACAAGAAGTAAAAGACTTGAATAATTTTCCGTTTGAATAACTTATCGGGTCTCTAATGACCTATGAAATGACATGTAAGGCACATGATGAACATGAGAACAACCTTCCAAGGAACAAGAAGGACATAAGACTTAGAATAAAAAAAAATCACTTGGGAGAAAACTCAAGTGATGATGATGATGATGATGACTTGACACTTCTTACAAGAAAAATTAAAAAATTCTTAAAAATGAATAAAACAAAATAAAACACTATGAACAAAAATAAACTAAAAAAGGACACAATAATATGCTATGAACGCAAGAAGTTGGGGCACTTCAAAAATGAATGTCTCCAAATGAATAAGAAGCTACCAAAGAAGAAGAAAGTACTCAATATGACTTGGGACGATTTTAGTGCATCCGAAGATGATGAGCTAACCAACAAAGACAAAGTTGCAAACTACGCACTAATTGTTGAATCTCGGATTTTGGTGATGAAATCAATTGGTAAATTATTTAATTAAATCTATATGTTGAGAAAAGTGTGCAGGATTAACTATGATAGTGATCAAGGCATAAAGCAAAACGAAGTGTCGAAGTCAAGATCGAGATTTCGTTGGGAGTTCGAAAGTTCGTCGGAAGTCCGAAGGTTCGTCGGAAATGCTACCGGAATTGACTGAGAAGAAGCTTATCAAAACTCGCTAAGAAGATCGTCTTGAAGTATAGGAGTTTGCGGGAAGTCCGCTGGAAGATTGCCGAGAGATCATTGAAAGTTTGCTGGAAGATCATCGGAAGCTTGCCGGAAGAAACCTAGACTGATCGGGCTTGTTTTGTTTAGTGTATGCCTTAAAAATCATAGTTAGTACATAATTAGGTTTAGGTTTGGGAGGTAATCTCATTAACCCTATTAAGGGCCAACTGGGCTCATAATTGGATTGGTTTAGGCCAGATTCAAGGCTTAACCAGGTTGCTAGACCCTTTCTGATGGTGGCATCGCCAGACTGGGGTGGTGGAACCACCTAGGGAACGATCTCCCAAGTGGTTTGGGTAGTGGTACCACCTAGACTGAGCGATGGTACCACCGGTAGTTATTACTGCTAGGCGATGGTACCGTCATAGCTCAATATCTGAGACTATGTTAAGCGGTAGTATCGATAAACTAGGCAATGATACTGCCCAGTGTTAGAGTGTCAGGCGGTGGTACTATCAATACTCTGGAAATCTGGGATGAGATACTTTTTAGCTCCAATTTTGAAGCCATTGGGGCTTATAAATACCCCACCCTTTTCTACATGAAAGGGCAATGAAGTGATATCTAAATATGAAAAAATGTTTAAGTGTTGGGGTATAAAAGTGTAAGAGTCCTCTCTTTCTTTAGTTTTAGAATCATCTAAGAAGAGGTGTGAGGCTTGTAAGGGTTATCTCCTAAACTCATGAAAAGGAGAAAGCGTTATAAAGATGTGGTTGGTTTTTGCCTATTGAAGGAAGACCATTAGTGAAAGCCGGTGACCTCGACGGAGGAGGAATCGGAAGTGGATGTAGGTCACAATGACTGAACCACTATAAATTTTGGTATGTTCTTTCCTTATTGCTTATTCTCTTTACTACATTTTACTTTACTTCATTGCAAACTATCCAATCCCTTCTTCTCGACTCACTTGCAAACTTATTCGAGTCTAACTAAGGGTTTTCGTCGAACTTAGAATTTCATCGAACGAAGTTTTCTAAAATCATTGAAATTTGTCGTTTTTATCTACTGCACTAATTCACCCCTCCCCCTGTTAGTGTCATTCTTGATCTTAACAATTGGTATCAGAGCGAGGTCACTCTCATTTTGGTTTGAAACCCAAGAGAGATGGCATTTACTAGCAACCAAGAGGGTCACTCAATCACACATCTGCCCATATTCAATGGGACGGATTACACCTATTGGAGAACTAGAATGTGAATTTTTCTAATTTCTATGGATTTTGAGTTATGGAACATTGTGGAAAACAACTTTCAAAAGTCTTCTCTTCCAATGAACGATTAGAATAAGTTGGAGAAGAATACTTTCGCTTTAAATGCCAAGGCTATGAATGCCTTATTTTGCGTTTTAGATAAAAATGAGTTTAATCGAGTATCTATTTGTGAAACAACTTTCGATATTTGACATACACTCGAAATCACTCACGAGGGCACTAGTAGGGTAAAGGAGCCCAAAATTAATCTCTTAGTCCATACTTATGAATCGTATCGAATAAAACCAAGTGAGACCATTAGAAACATGTACACCCAGTTTATATATGCCATCAATGGTCTAAAAGGACTTGGTAAAAGTTTTTATAATTTTGAACTTGTTAACAAAATTTTAAGATCCCTCCCAAAGAGTTGAGATCCTAAAGTAACGGCAATTCAAGAAGTCAAGGACTTGAACAACTTTCTGCTCGAAGAACTTATTGAGTCCTTGATGACCTACGAAACGACTTGCAATGCTCATGAAGAGCTTGAGAATAACTTTTCAAAAAATAAGAAAGATATGACACTAAGAACTCATGAAGACCACTCAAAAGTAAATTCAAGTGATGAGGACTATGATGATGAGTTGGCACTCTTGACAAGAAAGTTCAAAAAATTCATAAAAAGAAATAAATCTAAAAATGACACTAAAAATAAAATTGAACCCAGTACACACTAATGAATAAGTTGAGACATTTCAAAAGCGAATGTCCCCAAGTGAAGAAAAAGCAACGAAAGAAGAAGGCGCTCAAAGCAACATGGGATGATTCTAGCGATTTCGAAGGCGAAGAACAAAGTAACAAGAAGATCGCCAACTACACACTAATGACTATCGAAGATGAGAAATGTTTCCTATCACAAGCTAGGAGCAAGAGATGGTACCTTAATAGTAGATGCTCAAGGCATATGACCGGAGATCCATCTAAATTCTTTAAGCTCACTAGCCTAGAGGAAGAGTATGTCACCTTCGGAGACAATAACAAGGGTAAAATCATTGGCAAAGGAACCATAGGTAACAAATTCTACTTTTTGATTGAAGATGTGCTGTTGGTTGATGGTTTAAAGCATAATCTTTTCAGCATTAGTCAATTATATGATAAAGGATACATTATTAGATTTGAATCCAATGCATGCATTATTGAAAAACCACACAAAAATATATCTATGATTGCCCTACAAAAAATAATGTATATACTGTTAGGAACGAGTCGGCACTAAGAGAGGGGGGGGGGGGGGAGTTAATTAGTACAGCGATAAAAATTACATCGGTTTGAAAATCTCATTGCGATTAAACCCATTTCAGAAAATGTTAACTTGAAAGCATGCAAAAGAGTGCAGTGGATGTAAAGCAAGTAAAGAAGGGTAGTTTGCAGTAAATGTAAATTGCAAGAAGTAAATGCAAACCGAGTTATAGTGGTTCGGTCGTTGTGACCTACATCCACTCTACCGATTCCTCTTCTGTCGAGGCAACCAGCAGCTACTAACGATCTTCCTTTAATAATCAAAGATCAACCTCCTTCTTACAACTATATTCTCCTTTTGCAGGCTCGGGAGAGAACCTTTACACTGCCTTTTTACAAAGTTTCCCTCACACTCTCCCTTAGAATGGTCTCTAAACTTTAGGAGGAGGGACTCTATACTTTTTAAGGATTTTCAACTCTGGAAATATAGAGTTTTTATTCACTTTTTTTGCTACTCCATGCAGGAATAGCTAGGGTATTTATAGACCCCAAATGGCTTTAAAAATGGAGCCAAAATTTAAATCCCCTAAAATTTTAGGGTACGGGCGGTAACACTGCCTGTTGAATCTCGGATTTTGATGATGAAACTAATTGATTGTGTTTAGATGTTTAACTGTATTTTGAGTGATGCAGGTCTACTCGATCAGGATTAGACAGTTAACGCAGGAGGAAATGACGTTGCGCCAGAGGAGATCACGTTAGGATATTGGATGGCAGAAGGTTTCGAACGTCGGGCATCGGGCCAAGAGAGGAATTACACCAAGGATATCGGGGTTGTGGAGGTCAACCACCGATTGGGCAACAAGCTGCAAGAGAGGACGATGCGCCGAAGAATCGGATGAAGCGGCAACCAATGACGTGCCGGGCAACAGAATGTCAATTCGCTTTGTAATAATTGTATAGATCGGAGTAGAGTTTTGACTTGTGTGTGCAGGATTAACTACGATAATGATAAAGACATAAAGCAAAACAAAGTGTCGGAGTCAAGCGCGAAGGATTTGTTGCGAGTTCGAGAGTTCGATGGAAGTCCGAAGGTTCGTCGGGAATGCTGCCGGAACTAGCCGAGAATGAGTAGGGAGCTTGCCGAAGGGTTTTTCGGAAGCTCACCGGAAGTTTCGTTGGAAGTTCACGGAGCTCACTGAGAAAGATCGGAGCTTGCCGAACAAGCTCATTGGAACTCGCCAAGATCAAATCGTGAAGTCTAGGAGCTTGCCGGGAGTCCGTAGAATGGTTTCCGAGAGTTCGTCGGAAGACCGTCGGAAGTTCGCCGGAAAAAGTCTTGACTTGCGGACTTTGTAATAGCTTAGAAAATGTCTTTAAATTGGTAGTTAGCACATTAATTAGGATTAGGATTAAGAGATAATCCTATATCCTGGTTAGGGTCCAACTGAGCCCAAAATTAGACTTGGTTTAGGCTAAATTTAAAGCCCAACCAGTGAACTGAAGGGTTTGGCGGTGGCACTGCCAGACTGGGCGGTTGCACCACCCAGTGTTGAATCTCGGATTTTGATGATGAAATCAATTAATGGGTTAATTAATCTAATCCATATTATTGAGTTAAGTGTGCAGGATTAACTACGATAACCAGAAAACACAAAGCAAGAATACCGGAGTCAAGATCGATGGACGTTTAAGAGTCCGAAGAATCGTCGGAGATGCTACCGGAACCAACCGAGAAGAAATCGGGAACCTATCAGAATTTTTGGAAGTTCGCCGAAGAGATCGTTAGAGGTTCACGGAGATCACCGAGAAGGCTCGGCTACTCGTTAAAGTCATCACAAGATCGGGAGCTTGATAGGAGTTCGTCGGAAGAAGCTCGTCGGAAAGCTCGCCGAAACAAGACTCGACGTTCGCGGTTGAAAGCTTGCATAGGATGTGTTTTTGTTATGTAGTTCACTTGTAATTAGGATTAGGATTAAGAGATAATCCTATATCCTGGTTAGGGGCCAACTGGGCCCAAAGTCAGATATGGTTTGGGCTAAAATTAAGCCAAACCAGTGAAATCGGAGAGCCAGGCGGTGGCACCGCCTGGCTCGGCGGTAGCACCATCTAGCATCCGAGAGCTGGGCGGTGACACCTCCTGGGCTGGGCGGTTGCACCTCCCAGCACCCGAACGCTGGGCGGTGGCACCACCAGTATCGGGAACCCAAAGAGAATTCAAATTTTGGAGCCCAAAATTTGAATCCTCTTGAGGCCTATAAATACCCCTCAAATCTCAGCTGAGGTTACAACTTTTGAGAAGCATTTTGATTGAGAGAAAAGTCTTAGAAAGTCTTAGCAAGTCTTGTTTTCAATTTGCTAGAGAGTTCTCCTCCTTCTTTCTTATTGAAAATTTGTAGGAGGTTGAACTGCTTGTAAAAGGTTGTAAGAGGGGTGTTTACCCTTCCATTTCAAGAGATTTGCTAGTGGAAGGTGGGAGCCTCATCGAAGAGGGGCATTGCAAGTGGAGTAGGTCATTTGACCGAACCACTCTAAAAATCGGCGTAATCTCTGGTTTGCATTTTATTATTGTCATTTACATTACTGCAAATCTTCTTACTGCTTTAGTTCCTTATTACCCTTGCTGCGCAACTTTAAGAATACGCTTTCAAGTTAAACTTTTCAAGTTCCATTCTTATCGTACGAAAGATTTTGTTAAAATCGAAGTTTTAATCCGCTGCACTAATTCACCCCCCCCCCCCCCTCTTAGTGCCGCTCCGATCCTAACAAGTTGTATCAGAGCGAGGTTATCTCTCATATTTGGTTTAATACCCAAGAGAGATGGCTTACTCCGGCATGCAAGAGGGCCACTCTATTGCACGACCACCTTTGTTTAATGGGTCGGATTACACATATTGGAAGACTCGCATGAGGATCTTTCTCATTTCTATGGACTTTGAGCTTTGGTCTATTGTTGAGAATGGATTTCAAAAATCTTCTCTTCCGATGAGCGAATGGAATGAATCGGAGAAGAAGGTTTTTACTTTAAATGCAAAGGCTATGAATGCCTTGTTTTGTGCATTAGACAAAAACGAATTTAATCATGTTTCAATGTGTGATTCGGCTTTTGATATTTGGAGAACTCTTGAGGTCACTCAAATCACAAGAACAGGAAGGATATGGCACTCAAATCACAAGAAGACCACTTGAAAGGAACATCAAGTGATGAGGACAGTGACAATGACATTGCACTTTTGACTCAAAAATTTAAAAAATATTTAAGAAAGAACAAACTTACAAATAATATAAAAAATAAATTTGAACAAAAGAATGACCAAGTGATTTGCTATGAATGCAAAAAACCGGGACACTACAAGAACGATTGTCCTCAAGCCAAAAAGAGGACATCAAAGAAGAAGGCGCTCAAGGCAACATGGGATGATTCAAGCGCGTCCGAAGAAGAGGAGTCCAACACCGAGCAAGTTGCTCATTACGCGCTAATGGCTTTAGAAGAAGAGGTATGTGATTTATTTAATGAAGATTTATCTTTTGAAGAACTCTCTATCGCTTTTCATGAATTATTTGATGAATGTAGAACTGTTAGCAAGAAGTTAAGTATCTTAAAGAAAGAGCATGCTTTGCTATAAGATAAGTTTGATAGTCTTCAAACTCCTCCATGCTCTAAGTGTGAGCATTTAGAAGCAATAAAAAATGAAAATTTGCTTCTTAAGGAAACCTTAAACAAGTTTAAGGTTGGTAGCAAAGGATTAGATATGATCCTTGCACACAAGGGTCACATCGCAAATAGAAATGGAATTGGATTTGTAAAAGGATTACATCAAAATCCTACCACTTTCATAAAAGGACCTACATTACATGTTTCCTCTTATATGAAATGCAACTTCTGTTGCAAATCCGGACATATTGCCTACAAATGTCCATTTAGGAAAATTAGTTCACAAAAATTAATATGGGTTCCTAAAGGAACTATAAAGGATTCAAAAATAAATAACAAGGTTAGTGGGTCAATTTTTGAGGCACCCAAAATCAAATGGGTACCTAAAAATCATCCTCTTTTGTAGACAAACCCACAAGCTAGGAGCAAGAGATGGTATCTCGATAGTGGATGCTCAAGACATATGATTGGAGACCCATCTCATTTCTCTATGCTCACTAGCAAAGAAGAAGGGTACGTCACCTTCGGAGACAACAACAAAGGCAAAATCATTGGCAAGGGAACTATTGGTAACAAATTTAGTTTTACCATTGATGATGTTTTACTAGTTGATGGATTAAAACATAATCTCTTGAGTATTAGTCAACTATGCGATAAAGGTTATATCGTTAGATTTGAATCAAATATGTGCATTATTGAAAAACCAAATCATAACATGACTATGATTGCTTTAAAACAAAATAATGTCTATACCATCAATCTTGATGAACTAAGTAATGAAATGTATTTCTCCGCCGTAAATGATGATGCTTGGCTTTGGCATAGGAGATTAGGTCATGCAAGCATGAAAACAATATCGAAAATCTCATCTCAAGAATTAGTACGAGGGATTCCGAATATGAAGTTTATTAAGTATAAGGTATGCGATGCATGTCAACTAGGCAAACAAATAAAAACAAGCTTCAAACCAAAAAATCAAATTAGCACCACTAGACCATTACAATTGATCCATTTGGATTTATTTGGACCAATTGATACAACAAGTCTAGGTGGAAGCAAATATGCTTTCGTGATTGTGGATGACTACTCTAGATACACTTGGACATATTTCTTAGCTCACAAAAGTGATTGCTTCAAGTGTTTCTCTAAATTTTGTAAACTCACTCAAAACGAAAAAGGCTTCATGATTTCATCAATTCGGAGTGATCACGGTGGTGAATTCCAAAACCGTGACTTTCAAAATTTTTGCGAAGTTAATGGGTACAATCACAACTTCTCAACTCCAAGAAATCCTCAACAAAATGGAGTAGTTGAAAGGAAAAATAGAAACCTACAAGAAATGGCAAGAACTATGTTAAATGAACATAGTTTACCCAAATATTTTTGGGCCGAAGCCGTAAATACGGCTTGTTACATCATGAATAGGGTCCTAAAAAGACCATCTCTATCAAAAACTCCCTATGAATTATAGAATAACAAAAAACCAAATATTTCTTATTTTAAAGTTTTTGGTTGTAAATGCTTCATTTTAAATGAAAAGGATGCCCTAGGTAAATTTGATGCTAAATCCGATGAAGGCATTTTTCTTGGTTACTCCTCCGTTTCTAAGGCCTTTCGTGTCTTTAACAAAAGGACCTTAGTAATAGAAGAGTCTATTCATGTAGTTTTTAATGAAATTTCTAATTTAAAGAAAAATGATTTTGATGATGATCTTGGTTTTGATAATCTGAATTTAAACGAACCCCCTCCTCAAAATAGCCATTTGAATGCATCTTCTTCCGAAATTTCTTTACCCAAAGAATGGAAGTATGTAGATGCTCATCCAAAGGAGCTAATTATAGGAGATACAACAAAAGGGGTTCAAACTCGTTCTTCTTTCAAGAATTTTTGTGCTAACGCCACTTTCCTTTCTCAAATTGAACCTAAATGCATTGACGAAGCCTTAAAAGATGATTTTTGGGTCATTGCAATGCAAGGAGAATTGAACCAATTTGAGAGGAATGAGGTATGGAAGCTTGTTCCTAGACCAAGTGACCACTTAGTCATAGGTACTAAGTGGGTCTTTAGAAACAAGCAAGACGAAAATGGTATCGTGGTTAGAAACAAGGCTAGATTAGTGGCCAAAGGTTTCAATCAAGAAGAAGGTATCGATTACGAAGAAACCTTCGCTCCCGTGGCTCGATTAGAAGCCAAAAGGATGCTCCTTGCCTATGCTAGTAGTAATAATTTTAAACTATTTCAAATGGATGTCAAAAGTGCTTTCTTGAATGGTTTTATTTCCGAAGAAATATATGTCGAACAACCTCCCGGATTTGAAAATTCTCTTCTTCCTAATCATGTATTCAAATTGACTAAAGCTCTCTATGGCTTGAAACAAGCTCCTAGAGCTTGGTATGAAAGGCTTAGTTCCTTTCTTATTTTAAATAATTTTACCAAAGGCAAGGTTGATACTACATTGTTTATTAAACATTTTGAAAATAATTTTCTTATTGTGCAAATTTATGTTGACGATATTATTTTTGGCTCTTCGGATGAATCACTATGTGAATCATTTGCCAAATGTATGAGTCATGAATTTGAAATGAGTTTAATGGGTGAATTAACTTTCTTTTTGGGATTACAAATCAAACAACTTAGTGATGGTATATTTCTTAACCAATCTAAATATACATTAGAATTGTTAAAACGATTTAACATGGATAATTCAAAAGCAATAAACACCCCTATGAGTACTGCGACTAAGTTAGATATGGATGAAAATAGTGAAAATTTCGATAAAAAAACATATAGGGGAATGATAGGTAGTCTACTCTACCTCACCGCGACTAGACCAGATATTATGTTTAGTGTAGGACTTTGAGCTAGGTTTCAATCTAAAGGAACTCCAAATTTAGGATTGTGGTATCCAAAATCTGAAAAATTTGATCTAATAGCTTATGCAGACGCCGATTTTGGCGGATGCAGGATCGATAGAAAAAGTACATCCGGAACATGCCAATTTTTAGGACATGCACTTGTTTCTTGGACTTCCAAGAAACAAAATTCAGTTGCACTATCTATGGCGGAAGCCGAATACATTGCTGCAAGTGCATGTTGTGCACAAGTCATTTGGATGAAAAATACATTAGAAGACTATGGAATTCACTTTAAAAACATTCCCATAAAATGTGATAATACTAGTGTCATATGTCTTACTAAAAATCCAATTCTGCACTCTAGAACTAAGCACATCGACGTTAGGCATCATTTCATACGCGATCATGTCCTTAACAATGATGTTGTTCTAGAATTCATTGACACAAAGCATCAATTAGCAGATATATTTACAAAAGCTTTGAATGAAGACCAATTTGAATTCATTAGAAGGGAATTAGGTATGTTAAATTGTCCCTAAGAATAAACTTGTTTGAATGGATTTTCCGTAAAGTTTTTCATTCTCTCTCCGTTCCTCGGTGACTTGTTAAATTATCTTATCCTATCTTGAGTCAAACAACGCTTCCATCTGATCAAAATTAATGATTTTATGATATTTTGAATCTCGAAATTGATTTTGATGGCTTGATTATGAGTTTCAAGTTGACGAATTGAATTTGAATGGATTTGTATTCGAATTATAATCTTGACTTATTGGAGTTACTACTTAAAATTTTTTTTTTTCTTATCCCAATCTCTTCTTTGTACATCTACAATTTTTGTTATTTATAAAAAGAAGAGATTTGATAATATGGATGAATGCTGAATTTTCCTTTAAGATGAACTCTGCGTAAATATTTCAGCATACTTAATTTTGAATGATAAAATCTTTGTATGATCAATGATAATATAGATGAGTGATGTATGATCAATGATAAAATCTTTGTATGATAAATTATGTGTTTCAAGTCTCATTCTCTTTTTGTTGATGACAAAGGGGGAGAAAAGTGATGACTTGTATCATTTTAATAGCATGACTTATATGAATTGCAAAAGCTTGTGTGATATGAATGTCTTATATGCCTTGCAAAATCCTTGAGAATATCACAAGATTGATTGATCATATTGAAAGCATGCCTTACATCGATATCATGAAATTCATGTTGAAAATCTTTATCTCCTATCGTAGTAAAAATTGTCCCATATCATTTGACTTATGATTTTCATCGAAGTTTCGCATTTACTATTGCTTAATGAGAATAACGATAAGTTCTATGGTTAGAACTTATCGGTTTATGCTTGAATTCAATGGATGAAATTCAAGTGTTTTCATCTTCTCATAATATGGCATATAGATAGGGGGAGTTATGTTTAACTCCGTCATCAATTGATTGTCATCATCAAAAAGGGGGAGATTGTTGAATCTCATATTTTGATGATGAAATCAATTGATGGGTTAATTAATCTAATCCATATTATTGAGTTAAGTGTGCAGGATTAACTACGATAACCAGAAAACACAAAGCAAGAATACCAGAGTCAAGATCGATGGACGTTTAAGAGTCCGAAGAATCGTCGGAGATGCTGCCGGAACCAACCGAGAAGAAATCGGGAACCTATCGGAATTTTCGGAAGTTCACCGAAGAGATCGTCGGAGGTTCACGGAGATCACTAAGAAGGCTCGGCTACTCGTTAAAGTCATCACAAGATCGGGAGCTTGATGGGAGTTCGTCGGAAGAAGCTCGTCGGAAAGCTCGCCGAAACAAGACTCGACGTTCGTGGTTGAAAGCTTGCTTAGGATGTGTTTTTGTTATGTAGTTCACTTGTAATTAGGATTAGGATTAAGAGATAATCCTATATCCTGGTTAGGGGCCAACTGGGCCCAAAGTCAGATATGGTTTGGGCTAAAATTAAGCCAAACCAGTGAAATCGGAGAGCCAGGCGGTGGCACCGCCTGGCTGGGCGGTAGCACCGTCCAGCACCCGAGAGCTGGGCGGTGACACCTCCTGGGCTGGGCGGTTGCACCTCCCAGCACCCGAACGCTGGGCGGTGGCAGCGCCAGTATCGGGAACCCAAAGAGAATTCAAATTTTGGAGCCCAAAATTTGAATCCTCTTGAGGCCTATAAATACCCCTCAAATCTCAGCTGAGGTTACAACTTTTGAGAAGCATTTTGATTGAGAGAAAAGTCTTAGCAAGTCTTGTTTTCAATTTGCTAGAGAGTTCTCCTCCTTCTTTCTTATTGAAAATTTGTAAGAGGTTGAACTGCTTGTAAAAGGTTGTAAGAGGGGTGTTTACCCTTCCATTTCAAGAGATTTGCTAGTGGAAGGTGGGAGCCTCATCGAAGAGGGACATCGCAAGTGGAGTAGGTCATTTGACCGAACCACTCTAAAAATCGACGTAATCTCTGGTTTACATTTTATTATTATCATTTACATTACTGCAAATCTTCTTACTGCTTTAGTTACTTATTACCCTTGCTGCGCAACTTTAAGAATACGTTTTCAAGTTAAACTTTTCAAGTTCCGTTCTTATCGTACGAAAGATTTTGTTAAAATCGAAGTTTTAATCCGCTGCACTAATTCACCCCCCCCCCTCTTAGTGTCGCTCCGATCCTAACACCCAACACCCGAGAGCTGGGAGGTGGCACCGCCCAGCACCCGAGAGCCAGGCGGTGGTACCGCCCAGCACCCAAGAGCCCGGCGGTGGCACCGCTTGGCAGGACGGTGGCACCGCTAGTCCACTGTCAATATCTAACACTGACAGGTGGTGGCACCGCCACTGACAGGCAGTGGCACCGCCAGCATCGGGAACCAAAGAGGATTCAAATTTTGGAGCCCAAATTTGAATCCTCTTGAGGCCTATAAATACCCCTCAAATCTCAGCTGAGACAACAACCTTTTGAGAAGCTAGAAGTTGAGAAAAGCTTTAGGAAAAGTCTTGTTTTCAATAGCTTGAGTGTTCACCTCCTTTCTTTTCATTGAAATCTTTGTAAAAGGGGTGAACCACTTGTAAGAGGTTGTAAGAGGGGTGTAAGAAGGAGGTTGATCTTTGCCTAGTAAAGGAAGATCATTAGTGGATGTCGGTGGCCTCGACGGAAGAGGAATCGGAGGAGTGGATGTAGGTCACGATTGACCGAACCACTATAAACTACCGTCTTCTCTGGTTTGCATTTACTTCTTGCTATTACCTTACTGCAAACCCCTTCAATAGCTTACTGCCTTCAAGTTAAAACGCAATTGAAACAGTTTCAAACGAAACGTTGCTTTTATAGTACGAAGTTTCCGAAAGTGTTTAAATCGTCGAAAGTTTATCATACTTTACCGTTACACTAATTCACCCCCACCCCCTCTTAGTGCCGCTCCAATCCTAACAATTGATATCAGAGCCCGGTATTTCTCATTTCGGATTTACACCCGAGAGAAATGGCTCTTTATGGTTTTCAAGAGGGCTTATCGGTTGTTCGTCCACCGTTGTTTAACGGATTAGACTACACTTATTGGAAAACTCGAATGAGAGTTTTTTTTATTTCTATGAATTTGGATTTATGGAATATCATTGAAAATGATTTTCAACTTCCCTCTAAACCGATAAACGAATGGTCGGATTTGGAGAAGAAGTATTTTTCTTTAAACGCAAAGGCTATGAATGCCTTATTTTGCGCTTTGGACAAAAATGAGTTCAATCGGATTTCAACGTGCGAAACGACTTTTGATATTTGGTGAACACTTGAAATCACGCACGAGGGAACTAGTAGAGTCAAAGACTCGAAAGTTAACATTTTAATGCATGATTTCGAGCTTTTTCGAATGAAGCCAAGCGAAACCATTGTTGACATGTACACTCGTTTTACAGATGTCGTCAATGGTTTACAAGCTCTTGGCAAATATTTCTCGAATTTTGAACTTGTTAGTAAAGTTTTACGATCACTTTCTAAAGCTTGGGAATCAAAAGTAACGGCAATACAAGAAACAAAAGATTTAAATATTTTTCCACTTGAAGAACTTATCGGCTCATTGATGACATATGAAATGGTGCGCAATGCACATGATGAACACAATCAATACTTGAACCACCTTCCAAAGAATAGGAAGGATTTGGAACTCCGGACAAATGAATACCACTTGAGCGATGACTCAAGTGATGAGGACAATGATGAACTTGAACTTCGAACACTAAATCTTAATAAGTTTATTAAACAAAAATCTAAAATAGACAATGAACTTGAACGAAGGAAGAGGCCAAAAAAGAGGAAGGCAACCAAGGATGAATCAAGAACTTCCAAAGGTGAAACAACGAATTGGGCTTTGACGGGCTTCGACTACAAGGTAAGTAACTCAACTCTCTTGAATTATTTTAAAATTACTTGAAGTTTTTCATGAGTGCTTAATTTAAATAGTAGGAATAGAAAATAAAAAATTATTTTTATTTTTAGCATTTTTGAAAAATTAAAAATTTAATCATGAAAAGTATATTGCTAAGGTTTCATACATGTTATGTTTTGAAATGTTGAATGATGTATGCAACATTAGGGATGATAACTATATGATATGTAATAATGCTTAGGATTAATCTATGCATGTGTATCTTGATGATTTTATGTCATGCATTAGTTTTTGAAGTAAATATTGATTTGAAACTCTCATTTTAAATTAACAATTGGATTAACATGTTTTTGGTTTAATCATTTTTATGACGAATTAAGATGACATTCTCATGACATATTAATATGACATAGTGCATGTACATCTATGTATGAATTTCTTGATAGTCTTTTGATGATAGATGTGATATCATTTTTGATGTGTTTGGTCTTGACGGCTTAATGACGAAACTTATGTTTTGATTTTAAATGATGATACATGTTTTCACAAAAAGACTTGAATACCCTCACATGAAATCAATTGTATGAAATAGAAATGAATTTTATATCCTATTGAGATTAATGAATTTATTTTACCAATCTTGTGAATCTCATGAAAATAAACATAATGAATATTTTGAAAATAAATGAGTGTATCATAAATTTGGTCTTAATGATTTCTCTTAAACATACTTTTTGAAATCATACTTGATAATGAATATCAAGATATTAAAAGAATGTTATCATGGAATCATGCTTGATAATTTATTTTACGAAATTTACCCTTCTATCTTGAATGTTGACATTTTTTTTAAAAAAAAGGGGGGCAAAGGCATGCTCATAAGAAGCAAATCACATGAATAGAAATTTATAAAAATGAAAAGTAATCCTCTATCTTATTGATTTTTCAATAAATCTATGCTTGTCATATATGAATTTATTGAATGTAATTTTGAGGATGATTTCAGATTTGACAAATGCTTGATTCGTATTTACAACATAAGATACATTTTAAATATGAATCATGCTTCAATCTTGTTAAATGCTTCAATCATTTTCTATCTCTAGAGTTCTCGATTTTGATGAAATACAAGTGATAAATTCATTTATGATATCTTGTAAATCACTTGAATTATGAATGAGTTTTTTTTTTATGTGTTAAAAGAATCACTTAAAATGAAAATGTTTTTCCCATCTTATCGAGATTAATGATTTCATGATATTGTGTGAATCTCGAAATTGATTTTGATGAAATAGTAATAATGTTATTCATGTTATGAATCTCAAAAATGATAATTTGATTATGATTTTTTTTATTAACTTGAATGAAATTTGGTTTTAACTGAATCATGAACTTTCCCTTGACTTCTTGACTTCAGAAGAAACATGATGATTACTTGATATTTGATACTTGAAATTTCTTGTGAAATGTGATCTTATTGAGATTTCTTATGCATGAAACAAATTGTTCTCCTTGCTACTTATTACCAAATGAATCATGATATCATTGCTATTATATCTCCTACGATTCATGTGTAGAGAAAGAATTTATAAATCATAATACAATGAGATTTCTTATGCAAAAATAAAGTGTTTTTGTGATTCTTTGCTAAAGAAAATAATTATTAAAATCGTGATCTTGATAATTATAACATGAAGTTCTTTATAAATCAAGATCGTTCATTATGCTCCCTCGATTTATCAAAAAGGAATTCTTCAAATGAAGTGTAACTTGTCTTTTGATTTCTAAGAATTCAATGAAGTGTCATATTGATATCTTGATACTTGGAATATTTTAAAATGTGATCTTGATAAGAATGTTTCAAGTTGCTCTTTGTGCTATATCTTTTCAAATGAATCATGAGCCTTGATATCATATATTTCATAATAATAAAAAAAAACAAGATTTCTTTGCCTTGTATGTCTTGTGTGATGATTGTATATCAATTTGCTTTATTATGAATTATATGAATCTTGATCGTGAACTTGTTAAGAAGAATTTTAATGAACCACGAATCATATCTTTGGTATTCACGAATTGATCCTTATTGATATCTTTCATGAATTCTTTGCATATTTGGCTTGTTGAATGGTTGAATTTTTTAGCCATTGAGTTCTCCCTTCTTTTTGACAATGACAAAGGGGGAGATAGATTGCTAGCACAATTCAAGAAAAAGGCAAAAAACTTCTCAAAAGAGAAGAAATTGATATCTTGAACATCACCGAAAATTGCTAGCTTGAAATGTCAAGAAAATGTAAAAAATTATTTACTTTCCTGCACATCTAAAGAGAAGATGCAAATGTAACACTTGCCAAATTGTTTACTTGCCTCATGTAAAACATTGTCTCTTGGTAGTTTGGCATTTTGCTAAGAAAGCAAAAATGACACTTCTCAAAAGAGAAGAAAGAGCTTGCTATCTTAAACATCACAAGCTTGCCTATCTTAAGAAACAAAAAATTTGCAAAAGTGCTATCTTACCAATCACAAGAAGCAAAACTTGCAACTTGTACATTGCAATAGGAAGCAAGAATCATGAGCTTACACAAGAAAGCTATCTTGTATTTGCTTTCGAAATTTTTGCTAGCTTGTATGTTGCAAAACTTGCTCACCTTTTCAAACACTTTGCTAGCTTGTACTTTGTAAAGGAAGCGAAAATAGCACTTCTCAAAAGAGAAGAAAGAACTTATTATCTTGAACATCACAAAAATTTGCTACCTTGCATGATGTAAAATTTGCTAAGATCACTATCTCATGGTAGTCTAAAGAGAAGCAATTAGTTGTTATCTCAAGAAAAGCAAACATGCTAAACTTACACATCTTTAATTGCTAGATTGCATGATGATAAAATTTGATACTATATTTTTCATGCAATATATGAAACTTTTTTTCTCTAAACACATAAGAGTAGGAACTGTTAGGATCAAGAGCACTAAGAGGGGGGGGGGGGGATGAATTAGTGCAGCAGAAAACCTTCTACGATAGAAATCGTGTTCGTTCGATAAAAGTGATTTTGGTAGGAAAGTCGATTCGTAAATCACTTTAACTTTTGAATAAGCGAGATGCAGCAAAGATATAAGTGCAGTTTGCAGTTATGGTTCAAATCAGATAGTAGGCGCAAACTGAAATATGATATTTGTACGAAAAAACTGATTTACGTCTAAATGCTGATTTGTAAATCACTTGATTAAGCGAGATGCAGTTAAAGCAAGGATATAAAGGCAGTTTGCAGTTATGATAGAAATCAAAACGTAAACACAAAATGAAACATGATGATCGTACGATAAAACTGATTTACATCTAAACGCCGATTCGGAAAGTGCAAAGCTTGAAACCCGATCGTATATGCGCAGAGAGTAGTAAGCTTTTGAAGAGATTTGCAGTAAGGATAAGATGCTCAAAGTAAATGCAAACCGAGATTTAGAGTGGTTCGGTCAATTTTGACCTACTCCACTTTTGGCTTCCTCCACCGACGAGGTCACTGACGTCAACTAGAGGCCTTCCATCAATAGGCGAAGGCCAACCACCCTTTTACAGTTTCACTCCTTTTGACGGGCTTAGGAGACAACCCTTACAGAATTTTCTCTCCTCTCTTTAAAGATCAGAACTTGGAAGAAAAGAGGGAGAAGAACTTTTGGCCTTTACAACAATTTTGAGCTCTAAGAATCACAGAATAAGATCAGGATTTCGATGTATTTTTCGTTGCCTTTCAGTGCTGAATGGGTGGGGTATTTATAGGCCCCAACCCAGTTTGAATTTGGAGCTCAAAACTGTCAATTCCTGGAATTCCGGGATCTAGCGGTTGCACCGCCTGACTAAGGCGGTTGTACCGCCTGGCAAAGCTCGAAGACTGAGTCTCTGGGCGGTGCCACCTCTGTCAGGGGCGGTTGCACCTCCTGCTAGAGCTCGAAGATCGAGCTCAGGCGGTGCTACCGCCTGACTAGGGCGGTTGCACCGCTCAACTAGAGCTCGGAGATTGAGCCCAGGCGGTGCCACCTCTTGGCTGGGGCGGTTGCATCGCCCAGTCTCGCTCGGAGACTGAGCCCAAGCGGTGCCACCATCTGGCTTGGGCGGTTCAACCGCCTGGCAGAAATTAGGGTCCGAATGGGTTGATCCATTCGGCCCAATTTGGGTTTTTCAGGGGCCCAATTGCCCCAAGATTAAGTTAATGGGATCACCTCCCATTTGCAACTTAATCATTATGCTAACTACGATATTTCCTAAGACATTTACTGCAACATGCTCCAGTGCATCAATCGCTTCTTCCGGCGAGCTTTCGGCGAACTTCCGTCGATCATCCGATGAACCCTCAGTGATGCTCCTATGGACTTCCGGCAAACTTCTGGACTTGCGACCATCCACTTGGCGAGTTCCGACGAGCTTCTTTGGCAAGCTCATTGACTTCTCGAATTTGTTCCCGCAGAACATCCGACGATTGTCCGAACTTCCGTCGAACTCTCGAACTCCTAACGTGATCATTGTCTTGACTCCGGCGCAACTCCTGTTGCATATCTTATTTTCATCGTAGTTAATCCTGCACACTTATCTCAACATATAGATTAGATAACAAATGACAATTGACTTCATCATCAAAATCCGAGATTCAACAATCTCCCCCTTTTTGATGATGACAATCAATTGATAATGGAGTTAACCTTAACTCCCCTTGTCTATATGCCATACTTGAGATAAGTCATTCTCGAATTCAAAACCTTTGAATTCAAGAGACATATTGATAAGTTAAAATCATTTAAACTTATCAATACTCCCATCATGATTCCCATCATGATGTTTCTCTCTGAAGATGATGTCAAGGCTTGACATTCATTTTCAAATTTTACATAACAGGTTTGAATGATGGTAATAGTAGAAATTCATTATATTGTAAGATATCAACGTGTAAAACTGCGAAGTAAGATTTTGATATCATTACATGATACAAACAAGGCATAATGCAAATTATAGCAATCATAGCATCAATTCATATATCTCTTGGTGATGCAAGCATGGCATTAATACTCATATATTTCTCCTCCTTTGTCATCAACAAAAAGCATGGTAATTGTGATAGTAGGAGAACATTAAGCGAATTTTGAGCATAAGTGTGATAGTTGTTCATGCCTTTACATGTTATTTTCCAAGCATATAAAGGAAAGCATGATACATAGATTGCTTTGAATACTTCTTCCTTTTTATTTGTTATAATCTCTTTGCATGAAGGAGGAAGGCTATTTGTGAAGTTAAAATCGATGAGAGATTAAATCATGCTTCATTTTTACAAGGATCAAGATATGTATGTGAAACAAATCTTTGCAAGTAAAAACACTATCATCTATATTTCAAGATGGAATTTATAAGCAGGAATCATTTCATCAAATCCATTTCAGAAAAATATTTTTCATAAGTGTATGAGAAAATCCGATTGTTAGGATACCAATTGTTAAACGAATCCGAAAATGAAATTAACACTTTCATGCATTCGGACAAGACTATGCTATTGATTTTCAAATACAATCATGAAGACAAAACATGCTTATTGTTATGGAAATTTTTGTATTCAACACATAATTTCCAACATGTTATTTAGGTATGTAATGGCAATTAAGTGATTTGATCATTCAATAAAGTCCAAAAGATAATTTTAACTAGTTTATGTATTCGGACACATCAACATTCCTAATTCTCTTCTTATGAAATCAAATTGTTCTTCACTTAGAGGTTTTGTAGAAATATCAGCTAGTTGATGTTTTATATTATGGCAATATAATAACATGATGCATCAACTGCATTGGTATATCATTTTCTTAAATCATATTTATCATGGAAACCAAAACATTTAATTTCAATGTAAAATCCGACAGTGAGTAACGAGATTAAACAATGAGTGATGTTCGTAACTCTGCTCACAAACAAATACATCAGGTAACCATATCAAAGATCAAGGCACAGGGCATTGTGATGAGTAACATAAAGAGTTTACAATAATAATAGGTGATTGTGTTCATATAAACACGTACAAGCTCATTCAGGAGGTGGAAAATTAAAGTGCCTAAATAAAGAGTCAAATTGTCGATGAATTTGCTGCAGCTCAGATAGGATTTGATCTTGTCGATGTTCGAGCCGTTCTTGTCTTTGTTCAAATCGGTCCATTCGAATCCCAATATCTTTGACAGATGATGTATGAGTTTGCTCAAATGAATATGTTTCCTCAAAGGGACAGATCGGAGGAGATTGAGTACCCCTAAAGACTGGTGTTTCCGGTTCTGGTTCAGGTTGAGGGGGATCGGTTCTTCTAGGCATTCTAACCCAGTTACCGTTTCTATAAACACATCTTAATCGGTGAAGTAGATTTTTATTTATTATGCTAAACCTATCTACTTTTATTACTTCTTCTTCCGGTGGTATTGGAATATCGTAGGCTTTCAGTATTCTAGTGATTATACCACCATATGGAAGCATCATGTCTTTCTTATATAGTTCTAACATGTTTTGCTGGATAAGATAACCAAGACAGATGTCATGTCCTTTCATGATCCAATACATAGTCCCTAATTCTATTTGGCTTACTTCATTATGATGGTATTGTTTAGGGAGAATGATGCTAGTTAGGATATGATGAAGTACCTTTGTGTTTAGTGGCAGTAGATGTTCACAACTTTTAGGAACAAATGCTAAGTTGGGATTGGCGAAAATTGTTCCTAAGGCTTCAACATATGTTGTCCCAACAATTTCATCATCCCATGATCCTCTAAAGTAAAGTCCTCTATTTTTTATGGGAATGCCTATCATGTCGCAAATGAATTTATCCGTAATGGAGATGTGTTGTCCTAAGAGATAAGTAGACATTCTTTCTTCTTCATCTACTTGTATATTGTTGTAAAACAATCTAACAAGTCTTGGATAGATGGGTTCACTAATTTATAAAATAGGGAGTAGATCTAAGTTTGCAAACCATTGGATTGTCTCTAAGTCTCTTAGTTCATTTAAATCTACATGTTTTCCCTTATTGACACTCCTAAGTTCGAAAGAGGAAAACTTTTCAGCATGATATTTTGAATCGAAAAGGGTAAGATCAAAATCTTCCACTAATCTCCTCTTCCCTTTGTCCCTTGAGGATCTTCTAGACCCCATAACTACTGCTATTTAAGAGGATAGTAATGAGCAAGAGTAAATGAATCAAAAACAGAATTGAAGGGGTTCTTAGAGAATACCTTAGTGAGATCTTCAATAGAAGGAGAGATTGTTGATCATTTGCTTCAAAATGAGGAGTATTTGAGATGCTATGAGGGGTGAAATAGAGGTGGCGAAGCTTTGGAAGAGTAAAGAGGGGAAGGGAGTGAGTTGGGGTCGGTTCCACCGCCGGCCCTAGCTCGGGTTAAAAAGAGGCAGAATTGCGGGCGGTTGCACCGCTGGCTGGGGCGGTGCAATCGCTTGCAACACGTGATAGCCGGAGGTGCTACCTCCAGTTGGGGCGGTGCCACCGCCTGTAGGCGGTGAGCACTTGTTCTGAACGTAGTGTGATCTAATTTGAATGTTTTTGATTTGAGAAGAATTTTCATTCAGAGCAATCAACTTTACTTACGTAATTACGTAAGAATTTTCATTGTAAGATAAGAAATTTTGCATGATCAAGATAGATCTTGTGACGTGCATACTCTAAATGTCGTGTACATATTTGTGACAGATTGTTCAGTTTGGTAAGCCTTGCAAGTTCATGACAAACTTAGTAAGTTCATGATATAGTTGGATTTGAAAGTAACGAACGGATGAAATCAATGAGTTTGAAAATCTAGAGGATATGTGAAGTGAGAATCATGGGTTTCCAATTCTGAGAGATCAAATAGGATTGTATCTATATCACATTTGTAATTCTAACCTTCTAATCCTCTTATGTTATTTAGGCTAGAGGGCATCGCGAGTTCTTTTTGGATCTCGGGTTATGAATATCGAGAATCCAAAGAGCAGGATATTATTTCTTGCTCCCAGCTTAAGATGTTTTATGTCTTTACAAGAAGGGATGATCTTTAGGTACCCATTTGCTTTTGGGTGCCTCAAAAATAGATCTACATTGTTTATCATATTGCATAGAATTTATCATGGTTCCTTTAGGAACCCAAATTAATTTGTTCGGACTAATTTTCTTGAATGGATAATAATGCGTTTTGTGTCCAAGTTTGCAACAAAAGTTGCATTTGCTTTGGTGTCGAACATATAAGATGAGGCCTTTTATGAAGGTGGTTGGATTTTGATGAGGACTTCTCACAAATCCGATTCCACTTCTTTTGGGAACTTGACCCTTGTTTGCAAGGATCATGTTCAAAGACTTGCTACCAACCTCGAATTTCATCAAGGTGTCCTTAAGTAGCAAGTTTTCCTTTTAGAGAGTTTCTAGATCATGGCATTTTATGCATGAACCTAAACTATCATGATATTCAGATTTTAACTTATCGAAATTACAAGTAAGACTATCATGCTCCTTTTTTAGAAATTTGTATTTTCTACTAATAATCTTGCATTCATCAAATAAGTCATGGAAGGCATTTAATAATTCATCAAATGATAAATCTGCATCTATTAAATTCGTTACCTCCTCTCCGATGGCCATTAAGGCATAATGAGCAACTTGCTCGGTGTTGGACTCCTCTTCTTCGGACGCGCTCGAGTCATCCCATGTTGCTTTGAGCGCCTTCTTCTTTGATGTCTCTTTTTGACTTGGGGACAATCACTCTTGTAGTGTCCCGGCTTTTTGCACTCATAGCAAATAACTTGGTCCTTCTTGGGTTCAAGTTTATTTTTTGTATCATTCTTAAACTTATTTATTTTAATGAATTTTATAAATTTTCTTGTTAGAAGTGTCAAGTCATCGTCACAGTCCTCATCACTCGGGTTTTCTCTCAAGTGGTCTTCTGAAGTTCTAAGTGCCATATCCTTCCTGTTCTTTGGAAGGATGTCTTCTTGCTCTTCATGAGCTTTGCAAGTCATCTCGTAGGTCATTAATGACCCAATTAGTTCTTCAAGAGGGAAGTTGTTTAGATCTTTCGCCTCTTGAATAGCAGTGACTTTAGGATCCCAACTCTTAGGAAGGGATCTTAGAATCTTATTTACGAGCTCAAAATCTAAAAAACTTTTTCCGAGTCCTTTTAGACCGTTGACGACATCCGTGAAACGGGTAAACATATCGCCAGTAGTCTCACTCGGTTTCATCCGGAAAAGTTTGAAAGAATGTAACAGAAGATTGATTTTTGACTCTTTCACTCTACTTGTGCCTTCGTGAGTCACTTCGAGTGTGTGCCAAATATCAAATGCGGTTTCACAAGTCGAAACACGGTTAAACTTGTTTTTATCAAGTGCACAAAATAAGGCATTCATACCCATTGCATTAAGAGCGAAAGCCTTCTTCTCCAATTCATTCCAATCGATTATTGGAAGAGAAGACTTTGAAAATCCATTTTCGATAAGATTCCAAAGTTCAAAATCCATAGAAATAAGAAAGATACTCATTCAAGTCTTCCAATAGGTGTAGTCCGTCCCATTGAACATGGGTGGACGTGTAATAGAATGGCCCTCTTGGTTTCCGGCGGATGCCATCTCTCTTGAGTTTTAATCAGTTTGAGAGTTAACCCCGCTTTGATACCAATTGTTAGGATCAAGAGCACTAAGAGGGGGGGGGGGGGTGAATTAGTGCAGCGGAAAACCTTCTACGATAAAAATCGCGTTCGTTCGATAAAAGTGATTTCAGTAGGAAAACTGATTCGTAAATCACTTTAACTTTTGAATAAGCGAGATGCAGCAAAGATATAAGTGCAGTTTGCAGTTATGGTTCAAATCAAATAGTAGGCGCAAACTGAAATATGATATTCTTACGAAAAAACTTATTTACGTCTAAATGCTGATTCGTAAATCACTTGATTAAGCGAGATGCAGTTAAAGCAAGGATATAAAGGCAGTTTGCAGTTATGATAGAAATCAAAACGTAAACGCAAAATGAAATATGATGATCATACGATAAAACTGATTTACGTCTAAACGCCGATTCAGAAAGTGCAAAGCTTGAAACCCAATCGTATATGCGTAGAAAGCAGTAATCTTTTGAGGAGATTTGCAGTAAGGATAAGATGCTCAAAGTAAATGCAAACCGAGATTTAGAGTGGTTCGGTCAATCTTGACCTACTCCACTTTTGGCTTCCTCCACCGACGAGGTCACCGACGTCAACTAGAGGCCTTCCTTCAATAGGCGAAGGCCAACCACCCTTTTACAGTTTCACTCCTTTTGAAGGGCTTAGGAGACAACCCTTATAGAATTTTCTCTCCTCTCTTTAAAGATCAGAACTTGGAAGAAAAGAGGGAGAAGAACTGTTGGCCTTTTCAACAATTTTGAGCTCTAAGAATCACATAATAAGAATAGGATTTCGGTGTATTTTTTGTTGCCTTTCAGTGCTGAATGGGTGGGGTATTTATAGGCCCCAACCCAGTTTGAATTTGGAGCTCAAAACTGTCAATTCCTGGAATTCCGGGATCTGGCGGTTACACTGCCTGACTGAGGCGGTTGCACCGCCTGGCAGAGCTCGATGACTGAGTCTCTGGGCGGTGCCACCTCTGTCAGTGGCGGTTGCACCTCTTGCCAGAGCTCGAAGACCGAGCTCAGGCAGTGCCACCGCTTGATTGGGGCGGTTGCACCGCTCAGCCAGAGCTCGGAGACTGAGCCCAGGCGGTGCCACCTCTTGGCTGGGGCGATTGCACAGCCCAGTCTCACTCGGAGACTGATCCTAGGCGGTGCCACCGCCTGGCTTGGGCGGTTCAACTGCTTGGCAGAAATCGGGGTCCGAATGGGTTGATCCATTCGGCCCAATTTGGGTTTTTCAGGGGCCCAATTGCCCCAAGATTAAGTTAATGGGATCACCTCTCATTTCTAACTTAATCATTATGCTAACTACGATATTTTCTAAGACATTTACTGCAACTTGCTCCGGTGCGTCAATCGCTTCTTCCGGCGAGCTTCCGGCGAACTTCCGTCGATCATCCGATTAACCCTCGGTGATGCGCATGCGGACTTCCGGCAAACTCCTGGACTTGCGACGATCCACTTGGCGAGTTCCGACGAGCTTCTTTTGCAAGCTCATGGACTTCTCGGATTTGTTCCCACAGAACCTCCGACGACTGTCCGAACTTCCGTCGAACTCTCGAACTCCCAACGTGATCATTGTCTTGACTCCGGCGTAACTCTTGTTGCATATCTTATTTTCATCGTAGTTAATCCTGCACACTTATCTCAACATATAGATTAGATAACAAATGACAATTGACTTCATCATCAAAATCCAAGATTCAACAGGAACTTCTCCTTTTTGTTGATGACAACGGGGGAGAAGTATATTGATGACTTCATGCATTGAATTAAATATTTTATATATATTTGCATGATGGTTTAAATGTTTTTCATAACATGTGATGAATGTTATTTGGATTTGGGATAATCCAAGTGTTCTATCAATGGCATATTGATAGGGGGAGTTTGGTTAAACTCCGGGGAGTTAAGGTTAACTCAATTAGTCATCAATTAGTTGTCATCATCAAAAAGGGGGAGATTGTTGAATCTCAGATTTTGATGATGAAACTAATTGATTGTGTTTAGATGTTTAACTACATTTTGAGTGATGCAGGTCTACTCGATCAGGATTAAACAGTTAACGCAGGAGGAATTGACGTTGCGCCGGAGGAGATCACGTTAGGATATTGGATGGCAGAAGGCTTCGGACGTCGGGCATCGGGCTAAGAGCGGAATTACGCCAAGGATATCAGGGTTGCGGAGGTCAACCGCCGATTGGGCAAAAAGCCGCAAGAGAGGACGATGCGCCGAAGAATCGGACGAAGCGACAACCAATGACGTGCTGGGCAACAAAATGTCAATTCGCTTTGTAATAATTGTCTAGATCGGAGTAGAGTTTTGACTTGTGTGTGTAGGATTAACTATGATAACGATGAAGACATAAAGTGAAACAAAGTGTCAGAGTCAAGCGCGAAGGATTTGTTGCGAGTTCGAGATTTCGACGGAAGTCCGAAAGTTCGTCGAGAATGCTGCCGAAACTAGCCGAGAATGAGTAGGGAGCTTGCCGAAGGGTTTTTCGGAAGCTCGCCGGAATGTTCGTTGGAAGTTCGCGGAGCTCACCGAGAAAGATCGGAGCTTGCCGAAGAAGCTCGTTGGAACTCGCCAAGATCAAATCGTGAAGTCTAGGAGCTTGTCAGGAGTCCGTAGAATGGTTTCCGAGAGTTCGTCGGAAGTCTGTCGGAAGTTCGTCGGAAGCTCGCTGGAAAATGTCTTGACTTGCAGACTTTGTAATAGCTTAGAAAATATCTTTAAATTCGTAGTTAGCACATTAATTAGGATTAGGATTAAGAGATAATCCTATATCCTGGTTACGGGCCAACTGAGCCCAAAATTAGACTTGGTTTAGGCTAAATTTAAAGCCCAACCAGTGAACCGAAGGGTTTCGCGGTGGCACCGCCGAGCACCCGAGAGCCAAGCGATGGCACCGCTTGGGCAGGGCGGTGGCACCGCTTGGCTGGACGGTGGCACCGCCAGTCCACTGTCAGTGTCTGACACTACAAGCGGTGGCATCGCTAGCATCGGGAACCAAAGAGGATTCAAATTTTGGAGCCCAAATTTGAATCCTCTTGAGGCCTATAAATACCTCTCAAATCTTTACTGAGACAACAACGTTTTGAGAAGCTAGAAGTTGAGAAAAGATTTAGGAAAAGTCTTGTTTTCAATAGCTTGAGTGTTCACCTCCTTTCTTTTCATTGAAATCTTTGTAAAAGGGGTGAACCACTTGTAAGAGGTTGTAAGAAGGAGGTTGATCTTCGCCTAGTAAAGGAAGATCGTTAGTGGATGCCGGTGGCCTCGACGGAAGAGGAATCGGAGGAGTGGATGTAGGTCACGATTGACCGAACCACTATAAACTACCATCTTCTTTGGTTTGCATTTACTTCCTACTAATACCTTACTGCAAACCCCTTCAATAGCTTACTGCCTTCAAGTTAAAATGCAATCAAAACGGTTTCAAACGAAACGTTGCTTTTATAGTACGAAGTTTCCGAAAGTGTTTAAATCGTCGAAAGTTTATCATACTTTTATTGAATCTCGTATTTTGATGATGAAACTACTTGATATATGTTTATGATTTAATCTGTGTTTTGAGTGACACAGGATGCTTCGATCAGGATGAGACAATTAAAGCAGAAAAATCATGTTGTGCCGCAGGAACATGTCAAAAGATTGGACGTCGGGCCGGTGGATCGATCGACGTATCGATAGAAGGCTTCGGGCCATGGACTTGAGCATCGAGCCAAGAAGAGTAGGTATTATGCCAAGGATATTGGAGTTGCGGCATCAATTGGCCGATTGGGCAATAGGCTACAAGAAAGGACGATGCGCCGAAGAATCGGACGAAGCGTCGAGGGACCAATGACATGCCGGACAACTTGGTTAATTGCTTAGGATTAATTGTCTCAATCGAAGTTTTATTTTAAGTATGCAGGATTAACTACGATGAAAGTAAGATATGCAGTAGGAGTTGCGCCGGAGTCAAGACAATGATCACGTTGGGAGTTCGAGAGTTTGACGGAAGTTCGGACAGTCGTCGGAGGTTCTGTGGGAACAAATCCGAGAAGTCCATGAGCTTGCCAAAGAAGCTCGTCGGAACTCGCCAAGTGGATCGTCGCAAGTCCAGGAGTTTGCCAGAAGTCCATAGGAGCATCACCGAGGGTTCATCGGATGATCGATGGAAGTTCACCGGAAGCTCGCCGAAAGAAGCGATTGACGCACCGGAGCAAGTTGCAGTAAATATCTTAGGAAAAATCGTAGTTAGCACAATGATTAAGTTGGAAATGGGAGGTGATCCCATTAACTTAATCTTGGGGCAATTGGGCCCCTAAAAACACCCAAATTGGGCCGAATGGATCAACCCATTTAGACCCTGATTTCTGCCAGGCGGTTCAACCGCCTCAGTCAGGCGGTGGCACCGCTTGAGCTCAGTCTTTAAGCTCTGGCAGGAGGTGCAACCGCCCCTGACAGAGGTGGCATCGCCTGGGCTCGGTCTCCGAGCTCTGGCTGAGCAGTGCAATCGCCTCAGTTAGGAGGTGGCACCGCCTGATCTCGGTCTTCGAGCTCTGGCAGGAGGTGCAACCACCCCTAACAGGAGGTGGCACCACCTAGAGGCTCAGTCTTCGAGCTCTGCCAGGCGGTGCAACCGCTCTAGTCAAGCGGTGCAACCGCCAGATCCCAGAATTCCGGGAATTGACAGTTTTGAGCTCCAAATTCAAACTGGGTTGGGGCCTATAAATACCTCACCCATTCAGCACTGAAAGGCAACATACATACACCGAAATCCTAATCTTATTCTGTGATTCTTAGAGCTCAAAATTGTTGTAAAGGCCAAAAGTTCTTCTTCCTCTTTTCTTCCAAGTTCTGATCTTTAAAGAGAGGAGAGAAAATTCTGTAAGGGTTGTCTCGTAAGCCCGTCAAAAGGAGTGAAACTGTAAAAGGGTGGTTGGCCTTCGCCTATTGAAGGAAGGCCTCTAGTTGACGTCGGTGACCTCGTCGGTGGAGGAAGCCAAAAGTGGAGTAGGTCAAGATTGACCGAACCACTCTAAATCTCGGTTTGCATTTACTTTGAGCATCTTATCTTTACTGCAAACCTCCTCAATAGCTTACTGCCTTCTATGCTTTTACGAACGTGTTTCAAAGTTCAGTGCTTTCCGAATCGGCGTTTAGACGCAAATCAGTTTTATCGTACGAACATCATATTTCAGTTTGCGCTTACGTTCTGATTTCCATCATAACTGCAAACTGCCTTTATATCTTTGCTTTAACTGCATCTCGTTTCATCTCAAGTTAAAGTGGTTTATGAATCAGCTTTCATACCAAAATAGCTTTTATCGTACGAACGTCGTATTTCAGTTTGTGCTTATATTCTGATTTTCATCATAACTGCAAACTGCCTTCATAGATTTACTTTAACGTCATCTCGCTTGATCTTAAGTTAAAGTAATCTTAGAATCGACTTTCATACCGAAATCACTCTTATCGCATGAACGCGATTTTAATCGTCGAAAGTTTTCTGTTGCACTAATTCACCCCCCCCCCCTCTTAGTGTCGCTCCGATCCTAACACTGCCTACACTGGGCAGTACCACTGCCTATAGCCTGACACTGGATGGTACCATCACCTAGTCTGGTGGTACCACTGCTTAGAAGACTGTGTTTGGGCGGTACCATTGCCTGACATAGTCTCATAAACTATGCCACGACGGTTTCACCTATTTGGTCACTATTTGGGCCTTTCTCTTGGACAAATGTCCCCTAATTGGGTTGGCCCAATTATAATCCCAATTATGTGTTAACTATGAATTTTAAAATATTTACTAAGCTAAACAAAGTCCATAAGTCTAGGTTTCTTCCGGAGATCTTTCGGCGAACTTTTGACGATCTCTCGGCAATGTTCCAACGAACTCCCGGCAAGCTCCTAGACTCCACGATGATCTTCTTAATAAGTTTCGACGAGCTTCTTTAGCAAGCTCCTAGACTTCTCAGTTAATTCCAGTAAAACTTTCGACGAACGTTCGAACTTCCGACGAACTCTCAAACTCCCAACGAAATCTCGTTCTTGACTCCGGGACTTCATTTTGCTTTATGTCCTGCTATCATAGTTAATCCTGCACACATAAAACATACTTTGATCTAGACAATTATTACTAAGCATGAATCATGTTGTTTGGCATGTCATTGGTCCATAAATGCTTCATCCGATTCTTCAGCGCATCGTCCTCTCTTGCGAACTATTGCCCAATCGGCCAGTTAACCTTTGCAACTCCGATATCCTTGGTGCAATATCAGCTCTTCTTAGCCTGATGCCCGAATCTATTGCTCGATGCCTTTTGTCGATACGTCAACCGATCCTCTGGCTCGACGTCCAATCTTCTAACAGATTTTCCTCTGGCCCAACATGATTCTTCCTACTTTAATCATCCTGATCAAAGCATCCTACGTCACTCAAAACACAGATCAAATCATAAACATTTATCAATTGGTTTCATCATCAAAATCTGAGATTCAACAATCTCCCCCTTTTTGATGATGATAACCAATTGATGATGAAGTTAACCTTAACTCCGGGAGTTTAATCAAATTCCCGCTATTAATATACCATATTGATAGAACTCTTGGATTCAAAAATCTAAGCAACATGTTATCATAAAACTTATGCATAACATCATACTTCTCTCCCTTTGTCATTAACAAAAAGGAGAAGTTCAACTATCAAGTATTTGAAATATAAGTTTAAATTATTGCATACTAAACATAATCTCCATTTTAATTATTATGCAAGCTAGCAAATTTAGCAAGTTCTACATCATATTAGAACATGTATGCTATCAAGTTTTAGATATGCAAGGTAGTGAGATAGCAAGTTTAAAACATACAAGCTAGCAAATATTTTTTTTATTTTTTTTCATTTTAGAAGGTGTAAGCTAGCAATATTTCGAAGCAAATGCAAGATAACTTTCTTGTTGAAGTGTGCAAGCTAGCGATTCTTGCTTCCTTTTATAATGTGTAAGTTGCAAGTTTTGCTTCTTGAGATAGGCAAGATAGCAACACTATTGCTTCTCTTGAGATTGCAAGATAGCATTTCTTGCTTTTAAGATGAGCAAACTAAAAAGTTTTGCCTCTTTTTGTGATATGTACATTTGCAATTTTTGTTTCTCTTTAGATGTGCAAGCAAGTAAGCAAGCTATCTCCCCATTTGTCATTATCAAAAAGAAGGGAAGAATATAATTTTGTATCTCTTTTTTCTTTTATAATAATTTTCAAATCATGATAAAGATAAAGTGTCATTCTTATTGCAATATGCTATAATTGAGATAAACCTTAAATTCAAATTGAATTCAAGTCAAAGCAATTTTAAATATGATTCACATCATATGCAATACATCATATCATCGTAATAAAATCATAAGTATTGCATGCATCATTCCAAATCATAAATATTTCATATTATGATGGTATCAAATATTGAGAAATCAAGATGATGATTCATATAAGAAGTATCACAAGTTATAATCGAGAGAAAAAAAAATCATCATTCATTTTCAACTCATTCAATTTGTCAAAACAACATTTCTTGGGTATTCATGATACCAAAACATATTTTCAAATCTTCAATATATAACATGTATAATTTCAAAAAATTAAAAGGAGAAGGGAAGAATTCGAAGGTACAAAGATTTCAACCATGTTATAAACAAATGAAAGATCATGAATCCAAAATTCCATGAATCATTTTGACAATTCTCCTTTTAAATAATCAAAATGATCATCAAAATCACTTTTTGAAAATTTCAATGAAGGCAACATAGATAGATTCACACGAGAACTTGATTCATGCATAGTGTCTCAATTTTTCATAAATCATAAAAAATTTAGAGTATCAAGTGACGAAGTCATGATTCGTGTGACAAAAAAAAAAGTCGAATCATGCATTCAAACCATTACTACTTCAACTCATCATACATAGTTTAAAAAATGTAAAATAATCAAATATGATACAAACATTTTTTTTTCAAAATGCATTCCCTTTTTGGTTGTTTCATTTTAAGTTGTTTGCTTCATAGAAGCATGCCTTTTTCATTTATGCCAAATCGAAGCATATATAATCATTTAAACCAAAAAATAAATTTCCTCATCATGACAAAAAATATAACACATTAAACATAAGGCTTCTTTAAACAAGCGATTTGGTTTATCATTTTGATTCCAATGATAATATAATTTTCTTTTAATGTGTTTCATTTTGTGTGATTGATTTCATATTAGGATGCTTAAGTTTTTCGTATGAAAACCATACATCATAGTTTAAAATCGAAAGAGCAAGAAAAATCATAGAAATCATTAAGATCAATAAAAATCATTATGATACAAATTATAACTTCATTACATCATTAAAACATGATTTCATAAAGCATTTTCCATCAAAATCATTTTGTTTGTTGTAGTTATGCATTTTTCTTTTTAGGTGAATCTAACTTTTCATGCTTAGTTTTCTATACAAAAGTCATGCATCATCATTTATAATCGAAAGACAATATGAAAATTATTATATTTTCATAAAACATGCAATTATCATGATCATTTTTTCAAAATAAGCTAGAAAAAGAAAAGCATGATCCCTAATTTTTTGTATTTTTTTATAACATGTAATTTTCAAGAAAAATATATATAATTTTTCTAAACTAAATTAAAAATAACTCATGCTAAAGCATCATGTAATTTCGAAATAAATTAAAAGAATTTTGGTTACCTCGTCATCGAAAGTCGATAAGGCGTAGTTTGCCACATCACCTTTATTGATTTTCTTCTCATCTTCGGAGGAGCTTAATTCATCCCAAAGTGCTTCATTCTTCTTGCATTCATAGTAAGTAGTTGCGTTCTTTTTATTCTTTAATTTTTGTTTCATGAACTTTTTAAATTTCATAGTGAGGAGTTCAAGTTCATCATCACTTAAGCTTATGCTAGAGTGGTCTTCGATTGTTCTAAGTCTGAAATCCTTCCTGTTCTTTAGAAGGTTGTTCTTAAATTCGTTTTGTGTATTGTGTGCCATTTCATATGTCAACAATGAACCAAAAAGTTCTTCAAGTGAAAAATTATTAAGATCTTTTGCCTCTTGTATTGCAGTTACTTTCGGATCCCAACTCTTATTAAGAGAACGTAAAATTTTATTTACAAGTTCAAAATCTGAAAAACTTCTACCAAGTGCTTTTAAACCATTGACGACATCCGTAAAATGGTTGTACATGTCTTCAATGGTTTCGCTTAGTTTCATATAAAACGGTTCAAAATCGTATATTAAAAGATTAACTTTAGAATCTTTTACTCTACTTATGCCTTCGTGTGTGATTTCGAGAGTGTGCCATATATTGAAAGTCGTTTCGCACATAAAAATTCGATTGAATTTCTTTTTATCTAAAGCGCAAAATAGAGCACTCATAGCTCTAGCATTTAAAGAAAAAGTCTTCTTCTCCAAATCATTCCAATGGTTCATTGGAAGAGAAGACTTTCGAAAACTGCTTTCGATAATATTCCATAAATTCAAATACAAAGAAAGTAAGAAAACTCTCATTCGAGTTTTCTAATATGTGTAGTCCGTCCCATTGAACATGGGAAGAGGAATGAGAGAGTGACCATCTTAAAGCCGAAAAGATCCATTTCTATTTGGGTGTTAAACCAAATATGAAAAACGAGACTCTGATACCAACTATTAGGAACGAGCCGACACTAAGAGGGGGGGGGGGGGGGTGAATTAGTGCAGCGGTAAAAATTACATCAATTTGAAAATCTCATTACGATTAAACTCGTTTTGGAATATGTTAACTTGAAAGCATGCGGAAGAGTGCAGTGGATGTAAAGCAAGTAAAGAAGGGTAGTTTACAGTAAATGTAAATTGCAAGAAGTAAATGCAAATCGAGTTATAGCAGTTCGGTCGTTGTGACCTACATCCACTTCACATATTCCTCTTCCGTCGAGGCCACCGGCATCTACTAACGATCTTCCTTTAATAGACAAAGATCAACCTTCTTCTTACAACTTTATTCTCCTTTTGCAAGCTTAGGAGAGAACCTTTACACCCCCTTTTTACAAAGCTTCCCTCACATTCTCCCTTAGAATAGTCTCTAAACTTTAGGAGGAGGGACTCTATACTTTACAAGGGTTTTCAACACTAGAAACATAGAGTGTTTATTCACTTTTCTTGCTACTCCATGCAGGAATAGCTAAGGTATTTATAGACCCCAAATGACTTCAAAAATGGAGCCAAAATTCAAATCCCTTGAAATTTCAAGGTACGGGCGGTACCACCGACTATACTGAGCGGTACTATTGCCCAGTTTAGCGATACCACCACCTATAAGACTGTGTCTATGCGGTACCCCCACCTAATACAGTCTCAGAGACTGTATCATGACGGTTTCACCTATTTGGTCACTGTTTGGGCCTTTCTCTTGGCTTAACATACCCCAAACTTGGCCTAACTATCCCCTAATTTGGTTAGCCCAATTTTTATCCCAATTATATGCTAACCATGAATTTTAAGACATTTACTAAGCTAAATAAAGTCTGTAAGTCTAGGTTTTTTCTGATGAACTTCCGACGATCTCTCAGCAATGTTCCAGCGGACTCCAAACAAGCTCTTGGACTTCACGACATTCTTTTTAATAAGTTCCGATGAGCTTCTTTGGCATGCTCCTAGACTTCTTAGTCAATTTTGGCAGAACATCCGACGAACGTCTAGATTTTTGACAAACTCTAAACTCCCAACGAAATCATGTTCTTGACTCTAGGACTTTATTTTTCTTTATGCCTTGTTATCATAGTTAATCCTATACACATAAAACACACTTCGATCTAGACAATTCTTACGAACCATGAATCATGTTGTTCGGCATGTCATTGGTCTATGGACGCTTCGTTTGATTCTTCGGTGCATCATCCTCTCAAGCGGCCTATTGCCCAATCAGCCAGTTGACCTCCACAACTCCGATATCCTTGGCGCAATATCCGCTCTTCTTGGCTCGATGCTTGAATCCATGGCCTGAAGCCTTTTGTCGATACGTCAACCGATCCTTCAGCTCGACCTCTAATCTCCTGACATATTTTCCTCTGGCCCAACATGATTCTTCCTGCTTTAATTGTCTCATCCTGATCAAAACATCCTGCGTCACTCAAAACGCAGATCAAATCAGAAACACTTATCAATTGGTTTCATCATCAAAATTCGAGATTCAACATACACTATCGATATTGATGATCTTTGTAATGAAATATGTTTTTCGGTTTTGAATGATGACGCTTAGTTTTGGCATGGGAGATTAGGTCATGCTAGCATGAAACTGATCTCTTAAATCTTATCTAGAGAACTTGTAAGAGGTATTCCAAACATTCAGTTTGTTAACGATAATATGTAATGATGCTTGTCAATTAAGAAAACAAATAAAAGGTAGTTTCAAATCAAAGAATCAAATAAGCACCTCTAGACCATTACAATCGATCCATATGGGTTTGTTTGGACCAATTAATACAACAAGCTTAGGAGGTAGCAAATACGCCTTTGTAATTGTAGACGATTATAGTAGATACACTTGGACATACTTCTTGGCACACAAAAGTGATTGCTTTAGGTATTTTTTTAAGTTTTGTAAACTTGTTCAAAATAAAAAAGGCTTTATGATTTCATCAATTTAGAGTGATCATGGTGGTGAATTTCAAAATCGTAATTTTTAAATTTTTTATGAATCTAGTGCATACAACCATAATATCTCTACTTTGAGAAATCCTCAATAAAATAGAATAGTAAAAAGAAAAAAATAGGAGTTTACAAGAAATGGCAAGAACCATGTTGAACGAACAAAGCCTACCCAAATATTTTTAGGCCGACGCCGTTAAAGACTGCATGCTATATCATGAATAGGGTTCTAATAAGATCATTACCTTCCAAAACTCCTTCTAAATTATGGAATAATAAAAAACCCAACATTTTATATTTTAAAGTTTTTGGTTGTAAATATTTTATTTTGAATAAAAAAGATGCCTTAGGAAAATTTGATACAAAATCTGATAAAAGCATTTTTCTTAGTTATTCTTCTATTTCAAAATTCTTTCATATCTTTAATAAAAGAACTTTGGTTATAGAAAAGTCTATACATGTTCTCTTTGATGAAGTCTTCGAATGTAAGAAAAACGATTTTGATAATGATCTTAATTTTGATGCTTTGAATTTAAATAAACCCTCTACTCCAACTAACAACTTATTTACATCTTCTTCTGAAACATCCTTACCTAAGGAATGGAAGTATGTAGATGCTCATCCTAAGGATTTAAACTTGTTCTTCCTTTAAAAATTTTTGTGCCAACGCTGCTTTTCTTTCTCAAATTAAACTGAAATGTATTGACGAAGCTTTAAAAGATTATTCATGGGTTATTGTAGTGTAAGAAGAGTTGAACCAATTTGAGAGAAATGATGTGTGGAAGCTTGTTTCAAGACCTAGTGACCATTTAGTTGTTAGTACTAAATGGATCTTTAGAAACAAGCAAGATGAATTTGGTATCGTGGTTAAAAATAAGGCTAGATTAGTGGCCAAGAGTTTCAACTAAAAAGAATGTATCAATTATGAAGAAACATTCGCTCCTGTGGCAATATTAGAAGCTATAAGGATGCTCTTTGCCTATGCTAGTAATAATAATTTTAAGTTATTTCAAATGGATGTTAAAAGTGCTTTCTTAAAAGGCTTTATTTCCGAAGAAGTGTATGTTGAACAACCACCTGGATTTGAGAACTCTCTTTTTCCTAATCATGTGTTTAAGTTAACTAAAGCTCTATATGGAATAAAATAAGCCTCGAGGGCTTGGTATGAGAGACTTAGCTCCTTTCTTATCTAAAATGATTTCTCTAAATGCAATGTCGATACTACATTGTTTATTAAAAATTTTGAAAGTAACTTTTTATTGTTCAAATTTTTGTTAATGATATTATTTTTTGTTCTACAAATGAGTCTTTATGTGAATCATTTACCAAGAGTATGAGCCAAGAGTTTAAAATGAGTTTAATGGATGAACTAACTTTCTTTTTAGGCTTACAAATCAAACAACTTAGTAATGATATTTTTCTTAATCAAACCAAATATGCATTAGAATTGCTAAAACGGTTTCATATGGATGGTTCAAAAGCTATCAAAACTCCTATAAGTACCTCCACTAAGTTAGACATGGACGAAAGTGTAGAAAGATTTGAAAAAAAAACTTATAGAGGTATGATAGGTAGTTTACTATACCTCACTGCAACTAGATCGGATATCAAGTTTAGCGTTGGACTTTATACTAGATTTCAATCTAATCCTAAGCTATCTCATCTTAAAGTAGTTAAAAAAATTCTTAAATATCTTAAAGGAACCCTAATCTAGGATTATGGTATCCAAAATCCAAAAACTTTGAATTAATTGCTTATGCTAATGCAGATTTTGTTGCATGTAGAGAAGATAGAAAAAGCACATTCTAAACATATCAATTCTTAGGTCATGCAGTTGTTTGTTGGTCTTCCAAGAAATAAAACTTGGTTGCATTATCTACAACCAAAGCGAAGTATATAGCAGTTGGTGCATGTTGTGCATAAGTTCTAAAATGATTTCTCTAAAGGCAAGGTTGATACTACATTATTTATTAAAAATTTTGAAAGTGACTTTCTTATTGTTCAAATTTTTGTTAATTATATTATTTTTGGTTCTACAAATGAGTCCTTATCCGAATCATTTGCCAAGAGTATGAGCCAAGAGTTTGAAATGAGTTTAATGGGTGAACTAACTTTCTTTTTAGGCTTACAAATCAAATAACTTAGTGATGATATTTTTCTTAGTCAAACCAAATATGCATTAGAATTGCTAAAACGGTTTCAAATGGATGGTTCAAAAGCTATCAATACTCCTATAAGTACCTCCACTAAGTTAGACATGGATGAAAGTGTAGAAAGATTTGAAAAAAAAACTTATAGAGGTATGATAGGTGGTTTACTATACCTCACTACAACTAGACCGAATATCAAGTTTAGCGTAGGACTTTGTACTAGATTTCAATTTAATCCTAAGCTATCTCATCTTAAAGTAGTTAAAAAAGTTCTTAAATGTCTTAAAGGAACCCCAAATCTAGGATTATGGTATCTAAAATCCAAAAACTTTGAATTAATTGCTTATGCTAATGTAGATTTTGCTGCATGTAGAGAAGATAGAAAAAGCACATCCTGAACATATCAATTCTTAGGTCATGTAGTTGTTTGTTGGTCTTCCAAGAAATAAAACTTGGTTGCATTATCTACAACCAAAGCGGAGTATATAGCAGTTGGTGCATGTTGTGCACAAGTTATATGGATGAAAAATACATTAGAAGATTATAAGATTCACCTTAAGAATATTATCATAAAATATGATAACACCAGTGCAATATGTTTAACAAAAAATCTCATTCAACACTCTAGAACTAATAATATTGATATTAGGCATCATTTCATAAGAGATCATGTTAATAACTATGATATATCTTTAGAGTTTATTGATATGAAACATCAATTAGCCGATATTTTTATAAAACTTTTAAATGAAAAACAATTTGGTTTCATTAAAAGAGAGTTAAAGATGTTAAATTATTCGAATGCATGAGTTTGTTGTATATCTTTTTCGGACTTTCTCGATTTTTTAAATAAAGCTCTCATGAAATTATTTCATTTTGTAAATAAGGTTTTCATGAAATCTGGAATATTAATTTACTTGGTATCAAATTTATTTCATACCCTTGCTCCATCACTTAATGATTTTTGATATACTTGGTCCCTTCACTCATGGATTTCATTGACAAATACATCTCTCATGGATTTTATTTGTGGATTTTCGATCATTCATTTGATGCTCTTTTCCCATGAATTCTTCCTTACTCTTCTTATGAAAGAAAAATTTTTATGGACTTTTAGTATATGATGATCACTTGCAATAATAAGGATTTGATTTTGTACGGGCATCTTGATCCTTTTATTGAATCCTTTCTCTTTGTTAAAATAGAAGCTTGATTTGATGAAACACATTTATTGTTTTGGATTTGACTTGGACCAATTTCTTTCATGAATTTGGTTCTTGATGAATTCCTCCCTTATGCTTCTTCCTCTTTTTCTTATGTTTTATGACAAAGAAAGAAACTTGCACATCACAAGAACCAAAAAGCTTTTGCACATCTAATGTAAAAATGTTAGCTTATCCATTTTAAAAATCAAAAGTAGTTATCATGCAAAGTTTTTGCTTACATTCCTTTTTGGCTTAGATAAATTAGTGTCGAACTTGCTTGAATTTTTTTAACAAACTTGTATTGTTGAATGGTTCTCCTTTTTGTTGATGACAAAGGGAGAGAAAAGTGGCAAATTGATAACAAATTGGCATTATGAATGTTTGAAATAATGTGTAAAATATATCTTATCGTAAATGCTTGAATGTTTTGTGAATGCTTGAAATATGATTGGAATTGTCAAATACATCTCAACACATCGCAAATACTTGAAACATATCAAAATGTATTTCATATGCATCATATGTATCGTAGATACTTGAAATGTTTCATGAATGCTTGATAAATGTCTATCATTATGAAATGGTATCATGAGCTTATTGAATCTCGGATTTTGATGATGAAATCAATTGATAAGTGTTTATGACTTGATCTGTGTTTTGAGTGATGTAAGATGCTTTGATCAGGATGAGACAATTAAAGTAGGAAAAATCATGTTGGGCCGGAGGAAAATATGTTAGAAGATTGGACATTGAGCCGGAGGCTCGGTCAACATATCGATAGAAGGCTTTGGGCCATGGATTCGGGCATCGGGCCAAGAAGAGCAGATATTGTGCCAAGGATATTAGAGTTGTAGAGATCAACTGGCCGATTGGGCAATAGGCCGCAAGAGAGGACGATGCGCCAAAAAATCAAACGAAGCGTCGATGGACCAATGACATGCCAAACAACATGATTCATGCTTAGTAATAATTGTCTAGATCGAAGTGTGTTTTATGTGTGCAGGATTAACTATGATAGCAACGCATAAAGCAAATTGAAGTCCTGGAGTCAAGAACGCGATTTCGTTGGGAAGTCGAGAGTTCATCGAAAGTTTGGACATTCGTTGGAAGTTCTGCCGGAATTGACCAAGAAGTCCAAGAATTTGCCAAAGAAGCTTGTCGGAACTCGCTAAGATGATTATCGTGAAGTCCAAGAGCTTGCCAGGAGTCTGTTGGAACATTGCTGAGAGATCGTCGAAAGTTCGCCGGAAGATCGTCGGAAGCTCGTTGTAAGAAACTTAGACTTACAAACTTTATTTAGCTTAGTAATTGTCTTAAAATTCATAGTTAGTACATAATTGGGATTAAAATTGGGCTAACCCAATTAAGAGATAGTTGGGCCAAGTTTGGGCTGTGTTGGGACAAGAGAAAGGCCCAAACAGTGAACAAATAGGTGAAACCGTCATGGCACAGTCTCCGAGATTATCAAGCAATGGTACCACCCAGACATAGTCTTCTAGGTGGCGGTACTGCCAGACTGGGAGGTGGTACCACCCAATGTTAGACTGCAGGTGGTGGTACCACCCAATGTAGGTGGTGGTACCGCCCGTACCCTGAAATTTTGGTGATTTGAATTTTGACTTCATTTTTAAAGCCATTTGGGGTCTATAAATACCCTAACTATTCCTGCATGGAGAAGCAAGAAAAGTGAATAAAAATTCTATGTCTTTAGAGTTGAAAACCCTTGTAAAGTATAGAGTCCCTCCTCCTAAAGTTTAGAGACCATTCTAAGGGAGAGTGTGAGGGAAGCTTTGTAAAAAGGGGGTGTGAAGGTTCTCTCCTGAGCCTGCAAAAAGAGAATAGAGTTGTAAACAGGAGGTTGATCTTTGCCTATTAAAGGAAGATCATTAGTGGATGCCGGTGGCCTCGACGGAAGGGGAATCAGCGGAGTGGATGTAGGTCACGGCGACCGAACCACTATAAAAACTTGGTTTGCATTTCTATTCTTGCTATTTACCTTCACTGTAAACTACTTACTTGCTTTACTTCTATTACGCTTACCAATATGATTTCAAAGTTAACATCTCTCTTAAATGATTTTCGTCGAAATCGGTTTGAATCGAATGAAGATTTTTTAAACCGACATAATCTTTCAGTTGCACTAATTCACCCCCCCCTCTTAGTGCCGACTCATTCCTAACAGTTGGTATCAGAGCCTCATTTTTCTCATTTGGTTTAACACCTAAAGAGAAATAGCTTTTTTTTACTTTTAAGAGGGTCGCTCTCTCATTCATCCTCCCTTATTCAATGGGACGGAATACACATATTGGAAAACTCGAATGAGAGATTTCTTGCTTTCGTTGAATCTCAATTTATGGAATATAATTGAATTTGATTTTAAAAAATATTTTCTTCCAATGAACGATTGGAATGAGTTGGAGAAGAAGACTTTCTCTTTAAATGCAAAGGCTATGAATGCCTTATTTTACGCCTTAGAGAAAAATAAATTCAATTTGATTTCTACTTGCGAAACGCTTTTAACTTTTGGCATACACTTGAAATTACACACGAAGGCACTACTAGAGTTAAAGATTTTAAAGTCAATCTTTTAATATATGATTTTGAATTGTTTCATATAAAACCAAGCAAAACCGTTGTTGACATGTACACCCGTTTTACGGATGTCATCAATGGTTAAAAGCACTTGATAGAAGTTTTTTGGATTTTGAACTTGTAAACAAAATTTTACATTCTCTTAATAAGAGTTGGAATCTGAAAGTAACCGTAATACAAGAGGCAAAAAATCTTAATAATTTTTTACTTGAAGAACTTTTTAGTTCATTGATGACATATGAAATGGTGCACAATGCACAAAACGAACTTAAAAACAACCTTCCAAAGAACAAGAAGGATTTCAGACTTAGAATAATTGAAGACCACTTGAGCATAAGCTCAAGTGATGGTGAACTTGAATTCGAGAAGAAAATCAACAAAGGCTAGGTGGCAAACTACACCTTAACAGCTTTCGATAATGAGGTAACCAAAACCTCTTTGCCTTATTTTAAAATTACTTGGTGCTTTTTCATGAGTTGTTTTTAAATTAGTTAGTAAAAAATAAAAAATCAAAATTACAAAAAGGTTATATCATGCTTCATTTTATTTTGAGAAAATGATCACAAAAATTACATGTTTTATGATAAATGAACAAAATATTAATCTAATGCTTGTAGACCTAGTAAGATTAACTTTATGTATGTGTTTAAGAAGCATGAATATGTATCTAAATTGATGATTTCTGAATGTGATTAAAAATGCTTCATGTTTAGTGAAATCATGCTTGATGATTTAATAATGCATAATATTTATGCTTAATGAATTTATATTTCGAAATTATGCATGATGATTCTTGTAATTTATGGCTTATCGATTTTTACCGTAATGAAAGTTGCTTTTTTAGTTTTAAAAATGGTGCATGTTTTGATTTGGCATAAATGAAAAAGGCATGCTTATATAAAATAATGTAAGTATCATGCTTGATGATTTTATATTTAATTATGTATGATGATTTAAAGTAATAATGATTTTTGGGTAATTTATGGTTTATTGATCTTGATGATTTCCATGAATAGATTTGCTCTTTCAATTCTAAACTATGATATATGGCTTTCATATGAAAAACCTAAGCATCCTAATATGAAATCAATCACATAAAATGAAACACTTAAAAAAAAAATATTATCATTAGAATCAAAATGATAAACCAAATTGTTTGTTTAAAGAATCTATTAGGACTCTAGCTAGGAGAGTCCTAATTGACAGGGACATTCTATTAGGACTCTAGCTAGGAGAGTCATAATTGAGAGGGACATTCATGTAGGAGGTTTTTTTTTAGAGAAGAATTAGGAGTTGTAAGGGAATAGGAGTCTTGAGTAGGAGTCCTATTAGGAGTTGGTTAGAAGTAAGAGTCTTAAGTAGGAGTTAGGGTTTAGAAGCCCTATAAATAGCCATGTATTCCTTCTCTTTTCTTAAGCAATAGATGAATCTGTTTTGCAGCCTTTGAGCAGCAACTTGGAGGGAGGAACCCCTATAGAGTTCCAAGGAGGCCGATCCCCTAAAGAGATTAACCCCAAGTTTAGAATCTGCAAGGGTTCTAACACCTGGTATCAGAGCAGCGTTCTTGGCATCTCACTGCCATCCATCAACCCTCCACAACTGTCCAAAGCAATTCCCACAATTGCTTAAAAGATCGTCGCCAAATTCCGCCATCATCTCCACCACCGCGGATCATCTTGTGAATTGCAACAGGTTCTGGTTTCCTACCTTACAGCTGCTGCAATTTAGTTATCCCTATCCGAAAATCCAAAAAAAAAAAAAATTGTTCCTATATTGCTGCATAAACTTTTCGTCACAAAGTTTTCATCTCTACAACAAAAGATACATTGCAGAATTTCAGCCGCATAGCACTGTTTGTTTGATCTTGATACTATATTTTCTCTGTCATATAAACTAAGATATTACTATCAATTCCCTCCTCAAATCTCTCAAATTTTTGGTAGAGATTTCATCGAGAAACCGTTGTTTCTTCGACGATAATTTTGCTCTTACAAGACAACACAATTCTGCAGCAAACTTTCACTGATTTCTATCGAACCTATACATGCCTTTAACCCGTCAATAAAAGAGAGAGAGATCTTAACATCACAGATTTGGAGTCATATACTATGACATCTGAGGAGGCAATCAATGCTAAATTTGAAGCCTTTGAGGCATAAATGGAGGATAAGATTTGGACTCTCCTTACCGAATTCAGTTTGGGCCGACCACCAAGCCCGAAGAAATCACATCAAGGAGAGAGCTCTAACCAATCACATCATGCCCAAAGAGATGACTTCCAAGAGAGGGGAGGCTCTATGACCAACCCCAACTATTCGCGCATGAGAGTGGACTTCCCTAGATGGGAAGAAGGAGACCCAATTGGTTGGATCTCGCGCGCAGAGCGATATTTCCAGTACCATAAAACTGCGGATGCATCCATGGCAGAAATTGCAGCTATACATCTTGAAGGGGATGCCATATAATGGTTTGACTAGTTTGAACACACTTATGGAGTCCTTTCATGGCGACAATTCAAAGAAGGACTACTGATCCGCTTTAGACCAACTTATTACGAGAACATTGACGGACAACTAGCAAAGATCCGACAAACCTCCACCATTCAGGAGTACCAAACCAGGTTTGAAAGATTATCTAATCAAACTCTTGATTGGTCTGAAAAACAACTATTGGGGACCTTTATTGAGGGCTTAAAGCCGGAGATCCGGGGAGAAGTTAAGGCCCGACAACCATACACGCTTATGGCAGTCATCTCTTTCACACGACTTCAAGAGGAGCGATTGAACCATGAAGCCTAGAGGACTAGGATCACTCCACGACCTATAATACTAAAGCCCTTAGCCCCCCCTACTATCAACCGAGTCCCTGCACCGAAAAGGTTAACAAGAGAAGAACTTCGGGAGCGATCTGCGAAGGGGTTATGTTGGCATTCCGACGAGCCATGGAGCCGCGAGCATCGCTGTAAAAAAGGTAGACTTCTTATGATTGAACCAGTAGAAAAAGAGGTCATTGAATATCTAGAATAGAGCCTTGAACATGAAGAAGAAGATATGGAAGAAGAGCTACAGCCGACCGACATTACGGTACACGCACTAACCGGCTACTCAAATCTGCAAACGATGAAAGCTGGAGGCCTTCTCAAACAATAGCCGATCACTGTTCTCATCGACATGGGTAGCACTAATAACTTCCTGAATAGTAAGGTTGCTGCTTGGATGACGCTGCATATTGAAGGTTGCAGCAAGTTCGATGTAAAGGTTGCCGACGGCAGAATCCTAAAGTGCGACCAAAGATGCCCGCAGGTGAAACTATTACTACAAGACCAAGAAATTATCACCGATTTCTTCCTCCTACCAATCGATTACTATGGGGCAGTGCTTGGTATAGAATGGCTGACTACACTAGGTGATGTCTCTTGGAACTTTTCTAAATTAATTATGAAATTCTACTGTAAGGGCAAACAGATCATCCTACGCGAGAAGCGCGGAAGCAACGTTACCACTGTTTCGACCCAACAAATGGAGAAAGTTTTACACAAGGTAAATGGTGGCTTTTTGATGCATCTCTAGCCATAACCAGAAGAGAAGAAAATAGAAATTGAAGATCAAAATCTTGCCTAATTGCTTACTGAATTTGCCGACATATTTGCTGAACCGCGCGGTCTTCCTCCTTCTTGGCAACCTGACCATCGAATTCCAATCCTTCCGGGCAAGCCACCAGCGAACACTCGACCGTACTGATATCCTCACCTCCAGAAAGATGAAATTGAAAAGATTGTAAAGGAGATGCTTGAAACAGGGGTGATTCGGCCAAGTTGCAGCCCCTATTCCTCACTAGTGCTACTTGTACGCAAGAAGGACGGAACTTGGCGGATGTGCATCGACTATCGAGCTTTAAATGGCATCACCGTCAAGGACAAGTACCCAATACCAGTGGTAGATGAACTTCTTGATGAATTGAAAGGAGTTCGAGTCTTCACGAAGTTGGACCTCGGATCCGGTTACCACCAAATTCGGGTATACGACGATGACATTCCAAAAACTGCATTTCGCACACATGATGGCCATTATGAATTCTTGGTAATGCCTTTTGGACTCACTAATGCTCCTTCAACCTTTTAAAGTCTTATAAATGATATATTTCAGAGCTTTCTTCGTAAATTTGTGCTGGTATTTTTTGATGATATTCTCATTTACAGCCCTTCTCTTGAGACTCACTTTCAGCATTTACGGATTGTTTTGACGATCCTTCGGGAGAATACTCTTTTTGTTAAGCAACCAAAGTGCAGCTTTCTCCAGCAAAAAGTAGAGTACCTTGGGCATATAATATCAGAAGGAGTGGCGGTAGACCCAACAAAAATTGAGGCAATGCAAGGCTGGCCGAAACCTACAAACGTGAAATTACTGTGGGGGTTTCTTGGACTAACGGGTTACTACTGAAAATTTGTTAAGGACTATGGGAAGATCAGTGCACCACTCACTTCTTTACTAAAAAAAGATGCTCTCCAATGGTCGGACAAAGCCTCTGCTGCCTTCGACAAACTTAAAGCAGCCATGACAACGACGCCGATGCTTGCGCTACCAGATTTCAATAGACCCTTCATCATTGAGGCCGACGCATCTGGAGTCGGAATTGGAGTCATTCTCATGCAAAATGGTCGATTACTCGCATATACTAGCAAGACATTATCTCCCTCCCATCAAAACATGTCAATATATGATAAGGAGATGCTTGCCATTGTACACGCAGTAACGAGGTGGAGACCCTACCTGATCGGCCGGCGATTTCAAATTAAAACTGACCATAAAAGTCTCAAGTACTTTTTGGAACAAAAGATATCATCCCCTGAGTAGCAAAAATGGGTAAACAAACTTCTTGGATTTGATTATGAAATTATTTACAAAAAGGGGAAAGAAAACGTTATTGCAGATGCACTCTCACGGCTACCTGAACAAGCTAAGGTTTCAGCTATCTCCCTTCCTACCACCGGTCTCCTCGAGGACATTAGGGAAGAATGGAAGAAGGATCCAGAGATCAGCAACATCATAAAAAAATTGGAGGAGGATCCAAGTGCAATAGCGCACTACACTTGGGATTCGAGGGATCTAGCTACAAAGGTCACATTGTGCTTATACCTGACTCCCCTTGCATCGCAATCATCTTGCATGAAATGCACTCCATACCTTCAGCAGGGCACTTTGGATTCCTAAGAACCTACAAAAGAGTGAAGCAAAATTTTTATTGGAGAGGGATGAAAAAAATTATTGCTGAATATGTGGCACAATGTGATGTATGTCAACAGCACAAGGGTGAAACTGTGGCAAATCCAGGGAAGCTACAACCACTACCCATACCAGACTCAGTGTGGACTGACATCTCCATGGACTTCATTGAAGGGCTGCCATCTTCCAAAGGTAAAAGCACGATTCTCGTGGTGGTTGATCAACTTACGAAATATGCTCATTTTTGTGCTGTGAGAAATCCCTACACTATTGCTAGTATTGCCCAGATTTTCATAGAAAATATTGTTAAACTGCATGGGATGCCAAGGTCCATCGTAAGTGATCGTGACAGGATCTTCACTAGTAAATTTTGGACCGAGTTATTTCAGTTACAAGGCACCAAACTCAAGATGAGCACAGCGTATCATCCACAAACTGACGGCCAAACAAAGGTGGTAAATAGGTGCTAAGAGACGTACCTCCGGTGTTTCACTAGCGACCGACCAAAAGAGTGGGCGAAATGGCTTCCCTGGGCCGAATGGTGGTATAATACTACATATCATTCATCTACAAAATGTGCCCCTTATGAAGCATTGTATAGTCGACCAGCCCCTGTGATTCCAAAGTATGTAATTGGCTCGGGCAAGGTAGATCAGGTTGACCAAGAATTGATTGATAGGGACAAACTCTTACAACTGTTAAAAGATAATCTCTCTACTGCTCAAGCCTGAATGAAGCAGCAAGCCGACACACGACGAAGTGAAAGAGAATTTTCAGAGGGAGATTGGGTTTATCTTCGCCTACAACCATACAAGCAACTCTCTATCAACACTCGAGCCTCCATGAAGCTATCCTCACATTTTTATGGGCCCTATCAGATCACAGAGCATATTGGAGCTGTGGCGTACAGACTTAAATTACCTTAGGATGCCAAAATTCACCATGTCTTCCACATATCATGCCTAAAGCCCAAGTTGGGAGAACACAAGTCACCCCAGATCCAACTGCCCAACACAACTGAGGATGGAGTTATTCAAGCCCAACTACAAGCCATCCTCGATCGCAGGATCGTGATGCGTCGCCGACATCCCTCTACTGAAGTACTAGTACATTGGAATAATCTACCACTTGAAGACGCCACATGGGAACCATATGAGGAGCTGAAGACCCAGTTCCCTGAGTTCATGGAATCTCAGCCTTGAGGACAAGGCTGATTTGAAGAGGGCAGGTCTGTTAGGACTCTAGCTAGGAAAGTCCTAATTGAGAGGGACATTCTGTTAGGACTCTAGCTAGGAGAGTCCTAATTGAGAGGGACATTCATGTAGGAGGTTTTTTCTTAGAGAAGAATTAGGAGTTGTAAGGGAATAGGAGTCTTGAGTAGGAGTCCTATTAGGAGTTGGTTAGAAGTAAGAGTCTTAAGTAGGAGTCCTATTAAGAGTTAGGGTTTATAAGCCCTATAAATAGCCATGTATTCCTTCTCTTTTCTTAAACAATAGATGAATCTTTTCTGTAGCCTTTGAGCAGCAACTTGGAGGGAGGAACCCCTATAGAGTTCCAAGGAGGCTGATCCCCTAAAGAGATCAACCCCAAGTTTAGAATCTGCAAGGGTTCTAACAGAATCCTTATGTTTAATGTGTTATTTTTTTGCTCATGATGATGAAATTTATTTTTCGATCGTAAACGATAATGCATGCTTTGATATCGCATAAAAAAAACTTGCCCATGCTTGTGTGAAATAAATCAAATAAAAAAAAAGGTGGAAGGAAAATATTTTTCTTAAAGAATTTCTCAATCCCTACTTTATCGATCTTTCAAAAAATGATATCAATGAATGTATGTTTGTTATATTTTGAATCTCTTGAAAATGATTTTGAGTTAACAATTTGAATTTGAATGAGCTTTTATCTTGATTTTTCAAGATTTATAACTTAAGATTTCCTATGCATGAATCAAGTTCTCATATGAATCTATTTACGTTGCCTTCATTGAACTTTCCAAAAAGTGATTTTGATGATTTTGATGATTTGAATTTGAATGAGTTTTATCCAAATCATGATCTTGGTTTCTTGGAATTACTTAAGATTTTTTGAATCAATATCTCTTCTTTGTACTCTTACGATTTTTTCTTTGTATTTTATTTAAAGAAGAGATTTACTATATGAATTATGTCTTTTGGTATTCAAATGGTCTTATCTTTCATGACATGATTTCTTTGTATTTATGACTTGTATGTCTTGTAATAATTGAAATATTTTACACCATTATGTTCTTCCCTTCTTCTTTCTTGTTTACAATGACAAAAGGGGGAGAAGTTACGATCATGCATGGTAGTATGTAATTTGACAAATTGAAACCATCATGATATGAAATATCTATGACTCGGAATGATGCATGTAGTACTTATGATTTCATTATGATGATGAATATGATGTATTGCATATGATGTGAATCATGATTAAAATTGTGTTGACTTGAATTCTAGGTTTATCTCAATTATGGGATATTGCAATAAGAATGACACTTTATCTTTCTCATAATTTAAAAATTGATGAATTGCACCATTGTATTATTATTCCCCTCTTTTTGCCAATGACAAAGGGGGAGAAAGAATTGCTGACTTGCACTTCTCAAAAGAGAAGAAAGAATGATGCTATCATGTGAATTTTGCTAAGTTACACTTTTCAAGAAAATGCAAAAATGATGCTATCTTGTATATTAAAAAATTTACTAGTTTGAACATCAGAAGGAAAAGCAAATATGCTAACTTGCACATCATTAAATTTGCTAGCTTGTATGTTGTAAAACTTGCATATCTCTAAAAACTGATTGTTGCACTCTTCCATTTTATCGATGACAAAGGGAGAGAAGTTATAATGATAATCATGCATGCAATGATGTATTTGGATATTTTGGTTATGCATGATTTTATAATGCATGCAATAATATGATAAATTGGTTATTTCAATACTTATGTTGCATGTAATGTTGAAATACTATGATTTCAAAGTTTCTATCAATATGGCATATTGATAGGGGGAGTTTGTTTAAACTCCGGGAGTTAAGGGTAACTCCGTCAATCAATTGGTTGTCATCATTAAAAAGGGAGAGATTGTTGAATTTCATATTTTGATGATGAAACCAATTAATAAGTGTTTATGATTTGATATGCGTTTTGAGTGACGCAGGATACTTCGATCAGGATGAGACAATTAAAGTAGGAAGAATCATGTTGGGTCGGAGGAAAACATGTCAGAAGATTGGATGTCGAGTCGGAGGATCGGTCGGCGTATCGACAGAAGGCTTCGGGATATGGATTCGAGCATCAGGCTAAGAAGAGTGGATATTGCATAAGGATATCAGAGTTACGGAGGTTAACAGACCGATTGGGCAATAGGCCACAAGAGAGGACGATGCACCATAGAATCAAACGAAGCGTCGATGGACCAATGACATGCCGGACAATATGATTCATGTTTAGTAATAATTATCTAGATCGAAATATGTTTTATGTGTGCAGGATTAACTACAATACCAAGGCATAAAGCAAAATGAAGTCCCAGAGTCAAGAACGCGATTTCGTTGCGAGTTCGAGAGTTCATTAGAAGTCCGGACGTTCATCGAAAGTTCTGCTAGAATTGAACAAGAAATCTAGGAGCTTGCTAAAGAAGCTTGTCAGAACTCGCTAAGAAGATCGTCGTGAAGTCCAGGAGCTTGTTGGGAGTCCATTAGAACATTGCCGAGAGATCGTCGGAAGTTCGCCGGAAGATCATCAGAAGCTTGCCGGAAGAAACCTAGACTTACGAACTTTGTTTAGCTTAGTAAATATCTTAAAATTTATAGTTGACACATAATTGGGATTAGAATTGGGCCAACGTAATTAGAGGATAGTTGGGCCAAGTTTGGGTAGTGTTGGGCCAAGAGAAAGGCACAAATAGTGACCAAACAAGTGAAACCATCATGGCACAGTCTTCGAGACTGTCAAGCAGTTGTACCACTAGTTTGGATGGTGGTACTGCCCAGACACAGTCTTCTAGGTGGTGGTACCGCCAAATTGGGCGGTGGTACCACCCATACCTAGAAATTTCGGGGATTTAAATTTTGGCTCCATTTTTGAAGCAATTTAGGGTCTATAAATATCCTAGCGATTCCTACTTGGAGAAGCAAGAAAAGTGAACAAAAACTCTATGTTTCAAGAGTTGAAAACCCTTGTAAATTATAGAGTCCCTCGTCCTAAATTTTAGAGACCATTCTAAGGGAGAGTGTGAGGGAAGCTTTGTAAAAAGGGGGTATAAAGGTTCTCTCCTGAGCTTGCAAAAAGAGAATAGAGTTGTAAGAATGAGGATGATCTTTGCCTATTAAAGGAAGATCATTAGTGGATGCCGGTGGCTTCGACGAAAGGGGAATCAGCGGAATGGATGTAGGTCACGACGATCGAACCACTATAAAAACTTGGTTTGCATTTCTATTTTTGTTATTTACCTTCACTGCAAACTACTTACTTGATTTACTTCCATTATGCTTACGAATACGATTTCAAAGTTAACATATCTCTGAAGTGATTTTTGTCGAAATCGGTTTGAATCGAACGAAGATTTTTTAAACTGACGTAATCTTTCCATTGCACTAATTCAACCCCCCTCTTAGTGCTAACTCATTCCTAATAGTTGGTATCAAAGCTTCATTTTTCTCATTTGGTTTAACAACTAAAGAGAAATGGCTTTTTTTGGCTTTCAAAAGGGTCACTCACTCATTCGTCCTCCCTTGTTCAATGGGATGGAATACACATATTGGAAAACTCGAATGAGAGTTTGTTTGCTTTCCTTGAATCTCGATTTATGGAATATAGTCGAATTTAGTTGTTTACACATATTGGAAAACTCGTTCCTAATAACATCACTAAGTTGTTTCATTTGTAAGCCTAAAAAGAAAGTTAGTTTACCCACTAAACTCATTTCAAACTCTTGGGTCATGCTCTTGGTAAATGATTTGCATAAGGATTCATTTGTAGAACAAAAAATAATATCATCAACATAAATTTGAACAATAAGAAAGTTATTTTTAAAATTTTTAATAAACAATGTAGTATCGACTTTAACTTTAGAGAAATTATTTTAGATAAGAAATGAGCTAAGTCTCTTATACCAAGCCCTCGGGGCTTGTTTTAATCCATATAGAGCTTTAGTTAACTTAAACATATGATTAGGAAAAAGTGAGTTCTCAAATCTGGGTGCTTGTTCAATTTACACTTCTTCGGAAATAAAGCCATTTAAGAAAGCACTTTTAACATCTATTTGAAATAACTTCAATTTATTACTACTAGCATAGGCAAGGAGGATCCTTATTGCATCTAACCTTGCCATAGGAGCAAAAGTTTCTTTACAATCGATACCTTCTTCTTGTTTGAAACCCTTGGCCATTAATCTAGCCTTGTTTCTTGTTGAATCTCATATTTTGATGATAAAACCAATTGATAAGTACTTATGATTTGAACTGTGTTTTGAGTGACACAGGATGCTTTGATTAGGATGAGATAATTAAAGCAGGAAGAATAATATTGGGCCGGAGAAAAACATGTCAGAAGATTGGACGTCGTGATGGAGGATCAGTTGACATATCAACAGAAGGCTTTGGGCCATAGATTCGGGCATCGGGCCAAGAAGAGTGGATATTACGCTAAGGATATCAGAGTTACGGAGGTCAACTAGCCGATTGGGCAATAGATCGCAAGAGAGGACGATGCGTCGAAGAATCAAACGAAGCGTCGAAGGACCAATGATATGCTAGACAACATGATTCATGATTAGTAATAATTGTCTAGATCAAAGTGTATTTTATATGTGCAGGATTAACTACGATAGCATGGAATAAAGCAAAATGAAGTCCCGGAGTTATGAACGCGATTTTGATAGGAGTTCGAGAGTTCATCAGATGTCCGGACGTTCGTCGGTAGTTCTGCCAGAATTGACCGAGAAGTCATAGAGCTTGCCAAAGAAGCTCATCGGAACTCGTCAAGAAGATCGTCATGAAGTCCAAGAGCTTGCCGGGAGTCCATAAGAACATTGCCGAGAGATCGTCGGAAGTTAGCTGGAAGATCACCGGAAGCTCGCCGGAAGAAACTGGATTTATTTTGCTTAGAATATGTCTTAGGAATCATGGTTAGCACATAATCAGAGTTGGGATTAGAAGGTAATCCCATCAACTCTATTAGGGGCCAATTGGGCCCAAAGTTGGGCTAGTTTGGGCCAGATTCAAGGCCCAACTAGGATGCTGAAAGACTAGCTGGTGGTTGCATTGCTTGGGGAACAACACCCTAGGAATTCTGGGAGTTGGTACCGCCAACAGTAAATGCTGCCAGCGGTGGTACCACCACTCCTGTCAGGTGGTCGTACCACCCAATGTTAGACTAACACTGGCGGTGGTACCGTCCGTACCTAGGAAACTCGGGATGAGGTGTTTTTAGGCTCTAAGTTTGAATCAACTTGTAAATACCCCTCTCATCCCTGGTTAAAACACACAAGCACAGAGAGTTTAAAAGTGATAAAACACTATAGAAATCTCTTGAGAAATCCTCTCCTCTAGCTTAAATTTAGAATTTTGTTTAGAGAGGAGTGTGTGCTTGTAAAGGTTGTCTCCTAGACCAGTGAAAAGGAGAAGAGGGGTGTAAGAAGGAGGTTGATCTTCGCCTATTAAAGGAATATCGATAGTGGATGCCGATGGCCTTGATGGAAGAGGAATTGGCGGAGTGGATGTAGGTCACGATGACTAAACCACTATAAAAATCTGATTTTCCTTTTCTTTTATGCAATTTATCTTACTGCAAACCTCCTTACTTGCTTACTACTTTTAATACGTTTATGAATACGTTTTTAAGTTAACATCTTCCGAAATTGGTTTTCAATATATGAAGAATTTTTCAGAACCGACGTTTTTACCACTGTACTAATTCACCAACCCCACCCCCCCCCCCCCCCCCCCCCCCCGCCCTCTCTCTCTTAGTGTCGACTCGTTCCGAACATTTCTAACCGTGATACCAAATTTATCTTACTTATTTCTAAAGACTCATTTAGTAAAAATAACTAAATAGTCACTAGGTCTTGGAACAAGCTTCTACATCTCCTTTCTCTCAAATTCGTTCAACTCTTCTTACATTGCGATAACCCATGAATCATCTTTCAAGGTTTTGTCAATGCATTTTTGTTCAATTTGAGAAAGAAAAGTGGCATTGGCAAAAAAAAATTTTAAAGAAGAATGAGTTTGAACACCCTTTGATGTATCTCCTATTATTAGCTCCTTAGGATGAGAATCTACATACTTCCATTCTTTAGGTAAGGGGATGTTTCGGAAGAAGATGTATCCAAGTTGCTAGTTGGAGGAGAGATTTTATTCAAATTCAAACATCAAAATTAATATCATCATCAAAATTATTTTTCTTAAATTTGAAAACTTCATTAAAGATAACATGAATAGACACTTCTATAACCAAGGTTCTTTTATTAAAGATACGAAAGATTTTAGAAATAGAAGAATAACCAAGAAAAATGTCTTCATCAGATTTTGCATCAAACATTCCTAAGGCATCTTTTTCATTCAAGATAAAATATTTACAACCGAAAACTTTAAAATATGAAATATTAGTTTTTTTGTTTTCTATAGTTCATAAGGAAATTTGGAAAGTAATGGGCTTACTAGAATCCTATTCATGACATAGCATGCCATATTAACGGCTTAGGCTTAGGCTATATTCGTTTAATATAGTTCTTGTCATTTCTTGTACACTCCTAATTTTTTCTTTCTACTACTTCATTTTGTTGAGGATTTCTCGGAGTAGAGAAATTGTGGTTGTATAAACTAGATTTACAAAATTTTTGAAAATCACGGTTTCGAAATTCATCACCGTGATCGCTCCGAATTGATGAAATCATAAAGTCTTTTTCATTTTGAAATAGTTTACAAAACTTGGAAAAACACTTAAAACAATCATTTTTGTGTGCCAAGAAGTATGTCCAAGTGTATCTACTATAATCGCCTACATTTACAAACACGTATTTGCTACCTCCTAGGCTTGTTGTATCAATTGGTCCAAACAAATCCATATGGATCAATTATAATTGTCCAGAGGTGCTTATTTGATCCTTTGATTTGAAACTACCTTTTATTTGTTTTTCTAATTAACATGCATCACATACATTATCTTTCACAAACTTAATCTTAGGAATGCCTCTTACAAGTTCTCTAGATGAGATTTGAGAAATTAGTTACATGCTAGCATGACCTAATCTCCTATGACAAAGCTAAGTATCGTCATTCAAAACCGAAAAACATATTTTATTACAAAGATCATCAATGTCAATAGTGTATATATTATTTTATTTTAGGATAATCATAGATGTATTTTTGTGTGGTTGTTCAATAATGCAAGCATTGGATTCAAATCTAATGATGAATCATTTATCACACAATTGACGAATGCTCAAAAGATTATGCTTTAAGCCATCAATCAACAACCAATCTTTAATCAAAAAGTTAGATTTGTAACCTATGGTTCTTTTGCCAATGATTTTACCCTTGTTGTTGTCTCTGAAGGTGATATACCCTTTGTCTAAGCTAGTGATCTTAAAGAATTTAGATGGATCTCTGGTCATGTGCCTTGAGCATCCACTATCAAGGTACTATCTCTTTCTCCTAGCTTATGATGGTAAATATTTCTACAAAAAATGATGATTTTTAGGTAACCATTTGACCTTGGGTACGTCAAAAATCAATATACTCAACTTATCATTTTGTATAGAGTTTTTTACAGTCCTTTTAGGAACCCAAATCAATTTGTGTGAACTATATCTCTTAAATGGACATTTGTAAGTAACATGTCCGAGTTTGCAACAAAAGTTGTATTTGGTGGGGGGGGGGGGGGGATACATGCAAGGTAGGACCTTTAATAAAGGTGATTGGATTTTGGTGAGAGCTACCCACAAATCCGATTTTGCCTCTTCTATGAATGTGACCCTTATTGGCAAGGATCATGTTCAAGGACTTGCTACCAACCTTAAACTTTTCTAGAGTTTCTTTGAGTAGCAAGTTTTCCTTCTCAAGTGCCTATAAGTGTTCACACTTAGTGCATGGAGGCAACGAAGGACTATCATGCTTAAATTTTTCAAATTTAGTATTTAAAAGGGCATGCTCCTTTTTCAAACAATTAAACTTTTTTCTCATTATTCTACATTCATCCAACAAATCATGAAAATCACTTAAAAGCTCATTTAAAGATAAATTTGTATCTAATAAACCACTTACCTCATCTCCGATAGCCATTAGTGCGTAGTTGGCAGTTTTCTTATTGCTTTGTTCTTTATTTTCGGAATCGCTCGAGTCATCCCACGTTGCTTTGAGTGCCTTCTTCTTCTTTGGTTGTTTCTTCTTTATTTGGGGACATTCACTTTTGAAATGTCTTGGCTTCTTGCATTCGTAGTATATAATTTGTTCTTTCTTAGGTTCAATTTTATTTTTAGTGTTATTTTTAGATTTATTTCTTTTTATGAATTTTTGAACTTTTTTGTCAAGAGTCCCAAGTCATCATTATAGTCCTAATCACTTGAACTACCTTTCAAGTGGTCTTCATAAGTTCTTAGTATCATATCCTTCCTGTTCTTTGGAAGGTTATTCTCAAGCTCTTCTTGAGCATTACAAGTCATCTTATAGGTTATTAATGACCCAATAAGTTCTTCGAGAGGGAAATTATTCAAATCCTTGACCTCTTGAATGCCCATTACTTTAGGGCCCCAATGCTTTGGAAGGGATTTTAATATTTTATTAACAAGTTCAAAGTTAGAAAAACTTTTATCAAGTGCTTTTAGACCATTGACAACGTCTGTAAACTGGGTGTACATGTCTCCAATGGTCTCACTTGGTTTCATCCAAAACAATTCATAAGTATGGGCTAAAAGATTTATTTTGGACTCATTTACTCTAGTAGTGCCTTTGTAAGTGATTTCAAGTGTGTACCAAATATCAAAAGTCGTTTCACAAATAGACATTTAATTGAACTCATTTTTATCTAAAGCGTAAAACAAGGCATTCATAGCCTTAGCATTTAAAGAGAATGTCTTCTTCTCCAACTCATCCAATCATTCATTGGAAGAGAAGACTTTTAAAAGTCATTTTTCATAATGTTTCATAACTCAAAATCCATAGAAATTAGAAAATTTCTCATTCTAGTTTTTTAATATATGTAATCTGACCCATTGAACATGGGTGGACGTGTAATTGAATGACCCTCTTGGTTGTTGGCAAATGTCATCTCTCTTATATTTTAAACCAAAATAAGAGTGACCTCACTCTGATACCAATTGTTAGGATCAAGAATAGTACTAAGAGGGGGGGGGGGTGAATTAGTGCAGCGGATAAAAATGATCAATTTAAGTGATTTCGAAAACTTCGTACGATGAAAAAACTTTAGTTCAATGAGAACTATTTTGAAAAGTCATTTGGCTCTTGTAAGTGAGTAGAGAAGAGGTGATTGGATAATTTATAATGAAGTAAAATAGAATGTAGCACAAATAAAGAAAAATAAGCAGTAAGGAAAGAACACACCGGAATTTATAGTGGTTTGGTCATTGTGACCTACATCCACTTCTGATTCCTCCTCCGTTGAGGTCACCAGCATCCACTAATGGTCTTGCTTCAATAGGTGAAGACTAACCATCTCTTTACAGTGTTTTCTAGATAACCTTTACAAGCCTCACACCTCGTCTTAGATGATTACAAAGCTAAAGAGAGGGACGAGGAGGACTCTTTGCACTTTTACAACACTTTTACACCCCAACACTTTAAAATTTTTTCACATTATAATTGCATTTTGTTGCCCTTTTATATAGAAAAGGGTGGGGTATTTATAGGCCCCAATGACTTCAAAATTGGAGCCAAAAAGTGTTTCATTTTAGGTTTTAAGGGTACTAGCAGTACCATCGCCTACAACACTAACACTAGGTAGTACCACCGTCAAGTATGATGATACTACCACCTAACAGAGCCTCAGAGACTGGGCTCTAGCGGTACCACCACCTAGTAGTAATAACTATTGGTGATACCTCTACCCAGACCACCTAGGAGGCTGAGCCTCAGGCGGTTCCACTGCCCACCCTAGGCGGTGCCACCGCCTAACAAGGTTCAGCAACATATTTGGGCCTTGAATCCAGCCCAAACCAGTCCAATTATGTGCTCAGTTGGCCCTTAATAGGGTAAATAGGATTATCTCCTAAACCTAACCCTATTTATGTGTTAACTATGATTTTTAAGACATACACTAAACAAAACAAGCCCGGTAACTCTTGGTTTCTTTCGACAAGCTTCCAATGATCTTCCGATGGACTTTCGATGATCTCTCGGCAATCTTCCAGCAAACTTCTAGCAAGCTCCTAGACTTCATGATGATCTTCTTGCGAGTTCTGATTAGCTTCTTCTTGGTCAATTCCGGTAGCATTTCCAATGAACCTCCGGACTTTCGACGAACTCTCAAACTCCCAACAAAATCTCGATCTTGACTTTGGCACTTTGTTTTATTTTATACCTTGATCACTATCGTAGTTAATCCTACAAACTTTTCTCAATATATAGATTGGATTAAATAATTTATCAATTGATTTCATTATCAAAATCTGAGATTCAACAATTGGGGCATGGCCCCAAACATCAGTATAAATAACTTCAAAATATTTAGAGCAAGATATGGAAGATATTCCAAAAGGGAGTCTATAAATTTTATTACTAAAATAGGCATCACAATGAGTTATAATGCTACTAGTTTTAAGAGTAGGAAGAGAATAACGAGAAAGTAATTTTTGTTGGATCGAGGATAAAGGATGACCAAGACGATGATGCCACACATCAATTGGAGCTACAATGAAAGAGTAAGCAATGGCCTGGGTGATTTGTGGAACTGATGGCCATGCATAAATATTATCCTTATTCTGGCCTTGGACTAAGGATGCCCACATGCTCAAAATCCTTAATAAGAAAGAAGTTAGGAAAGAATTCAATTGAGGTATTATTTTGTTTGCAGAATTGAGAAATGAAAATGAGATTTTGTTTGATGTGAGATGCACACAAAATATTATCAAATATAAAATTTGTGTAATGTGAATTAAGCATTGTGGAACTAGTATGAGTAATGGAAATTCCTTTACTATAACCGATGATGATGTCTTCATTTCCACATAATTGTTGCGGATGGATAAGTTCTATAGATCAAAGGTGATATGATGAGATGCTCTAGAGTCTATAATCTAATTATGTTGACTAGTATTTGGAGTAGTCGTGAGATTTGCTTGAGGCCAATGTGATGGAGGAGGAAGTTTGGGTCGTGATCGATAGACTTTTGCAGAGTAGCCAACTTTATCACATAATTGGCAAATAACTCTTTGTTGATTTGTATGGCAGGATGCTAGGGCTGGGGATAATTGAAGTAGTCGCCTTGATAGTTATGAATAAAATATTGATGATGTGGAGGAGGGAGGGGGGGGGGGGGGGGGGGGGGGGGTGGGGGGTTTATTTAGAGCTCACAAGTTTAGGAGGCATTCTGGCCAAACCTTTGTTGACGATCTTGTTATACTAATTGCCCCTCTTCTTGGATTTTTTAACTGACTTGAGTTGTGATTGATGGTCTTGGCAATTTGTCCTCACGCTTGAGATATATCTCATAGTCAGTTAATTTATCATAGAGTTCTTTAAATGACATCGGTGAGTCACATATACATATTGCTATTGCCAGTTCCTTATACTCGTCTCCTAGGCCGTTAAGGGTATGGACAATGATTTCTTCATCATTGAGGGAATGACCTATCAGGGCCAAGTTATTGATGATAACTTTTATATTTTATAGATAATTGATAATAGTACTTCTCTCTTGTTTTATTTGTATGAGACTGGATAGGAGACTAAGCATGCGAGGACGTGAATGATTTGCCAAGGTGGTTTGTAACTTGTACTAAGCTTCGACATTAGTGTCACATAAAGATATGAGTGGGGCAAAGGATTTAGCAATTGTGGTCTGGATTTGGTACTAGATTGGGTGCTTCTGGGATGTTAGCATTACTAGTGGACAACGAAGAGAGTCATCGACATAGCCCAGTAAATCATAGCCAAATAGGATATTAGAAAATTGTGCAAATCAGGGTTCGTAGTTGCCACCTTTAGATAACTTGAAGGGGATGAGAGCTGTAGCATTGATGGAGATAAGGCCTATATGTTGAGGAGTGCTATGGTTCCTTGTGGGAATAGTAACTAGAGCGTCAGAGGTAGACGATGAAGACATATTGAGGATATGTACCAATCGGAGGGAGCAAGGGGAGTCTTCAGCTATAGAAGGAGGGTGAGAAGATGGCTTGATATGCTGTTGAGAGATTGGACGGTGATCAGGATGGGATGAGGAACTCTGCCACAGTGTCGGGTAGGGAACTATTTCTGCTTTGATGTAGTATAGTTCCTGGGAATGATTGCAAGAGTAGCTCAGCATATTGTCATTGTCATCTTCTTCTTCTTCTTTGCACCAGCAAACTCGAGATCCAATTCTCCTTTTAGTGATGACCTTGGCTTCTCTTTCTCTTTGCTCGCAGCATCTCGATCATTCTTCTTGGAGAGTGTACCTCCTATATGTTTGCTCTTAAGCTTTACTATGACCTGTGGCTTACTATTGATGTAGATCGACACTCTCATCTAGTATCTTTTCTAGTGCATTTGAGTAGCTCATCTTCTTTGCACCAAATATTTGGGCTGCTACATTGACTCTTCCCGTAAGGGATGATGATAGCATTGTTCCTTGCTTCTCTTTGCACTAAGGGAGAAGAAAGAGGAATGTTGCATTAAGGGGAAGTGGAGAGGAGCCCTCGACAGTGGAAGTGTTTGGCCATAGTCCGCCACAGCGATCATTGCAATCTGTGAGAGATTTACAGTTCTTACCATAGATCTGTGAGAGATCTACAGTTCTTGCCACAGATCTATGAGAAATCTATAGTTCTTATCGTAGATCTATGTAAAATATGTAGTTCTTCAAATAGATTTGTGAGAGATTAAGGCAGATATGTGAGAGATCTATAGTTCTTGTTGTAGATCTGTTAGAGATCTATAGTTCTTAAGAGACCTATAGATCTGCATAATATTAAGGCTATGGCTTCAGGGAGTCAGTGAGGAGGGTCAGTAGCTACAAATGCCACGGTGCACGTTAGAGAGGGAGCTGATCATGGTCCACACCAAGTGCGACAACCAGTTGACCCACTATTCCAAATGCTGCTCATTGAGGCAGAGAAGGAGTTCGGGTACATCATTATTGGGCTGCTCGAGCTCCCCTATAGCATTGAGCTCTTCCAAAAGGTGTTGTGCGAGGTGGAGGAGGACGTAGTGGAGCTGCACTCACCTCGATGTAATTGTGCCAAAGGCCATTTCTAAGGCGTTATTGTGATGTAGAGTGGGCCCAACGCACGCAAGTACCTCCAACGGAAGGCTTCGGTTAGAGGAGGAGGTCAAGCTTCGGTTAGTCATAGGGAGGTGGTTCATTATTGCTACCGAGGATAATGCCAAGGATGACGGGGAGCAGCGCAACGTAGACGATGGCAGGCTCGCGGCGACAGGTGATCACGAGAGTGACGATCATGAAGAAGGGGTCATCGCGCTGACAGCCTGTAGGAACCAAAGGGAGGCATTGCAGCAAATGATGAAGAAGCAAAAGATGGCGCCAAGTAGAGAAGAAAGGGGTCCGCTGGCAGATTAGGTGTTCTGGGACAAGATGTAATGACAGAAAAATGTGACTAGATGCATCCGATGGCCGATTTCAGAGTTAGGGAGAACGTCAACACAGATAGGGTAGTCAGAGGATGTCCCACTTGGGTAGAGAGCAGGTAGGCAATAGTAAGTGCTACGACGAGTTGTAGCGAGTGGGCAGCTATTAGGACTCTAGCTAGGAGAATCCTAATAAAGAGGGGCTTTCATGTAAAATCTACCTAAGCTGACCACTATTAAAGAGGTGAAGAGGTTGGCTAGGGTTAGGATAATGTTTCTTAGAGAAGAATTAGGAGTTGTAAAGGAATAGGAGTCTTGAGTAGGAGTCCTATTAGGAGTTAGAGTTTAGAAGCTCTATAAATAGCTATATATTTCTCCTCTTTTGATAAGCAATAGATGAATCTTTTTTGCAGCCTTTGAGCAGCAACTTGGAGGGAGGAACTCCTATAGAGTTCCAAGGAGACCGATCCCCTAAAGAGATCAACCCCAAGTTTAGAATTTGCAAGGGTTCTATCACCTGGTATCAGAGCAGCATTCTTGGCATCTAGCTGCCCTTCCACAGTCATCTAAAGCAATTCTCACAATTGCTTAAAAGATCATCGCCAAATTCCGTCATCATCTCCACCACCGCGGATCATTCTTTGATCTCCCTGTTAATTGTAACAAGTTTCTGGTTTCCTACCTTACTACTACTGCAATTTAGTTTTTGCTGCATAAAAAATTTAGTTATCCTTATTCAAAAATCTAAAAAAAAAATTGTTCCTATATTGCTGCATAAACTTTTCGTCGTAAAGTTTTCATCTCTATGACAAAACATACATTACAGAATTCCAGCGGCATAGAACAATTTGTTTGATCTTGCTAATGCGTTTTTTTAATCCAAATCTCTACAAAATTTTTATGACAACTTTGACACTTCCTAACAATGGATTTTCCTTTAGTTTCGTCAAAAAATTCTCAATATAAACCACTGATCTTTTATGTCCAATCAGTTATACTTGAAAATCTATGCTGTAAAAAATTGTAGCCGCATATTGTTGCCCTAACCGATATATTTGTAATCCTTTTTTAATAAAATTTCTTATACACTTTATTGATTATCTTGGCTTCTATCTAAGATTAATCTCTTAAGGAATTCATCTCTAAAAACATTCTTATGTTGCTGCAAATTTTCATCGCAAACCGCTGAAATTTTTTGACGAGAATTCTGCTATCGCGACTTGCACCAATTTCCTTGCTGTTATAGTGCCAAAATTTTCTTGATTAAATTGGATGTCCTTGTTGTCATATTAACTGAGATTTTGCTATCAATTCTCTCCTCAAATCTATCAGTTTTTTCTAAAAATTTCGTCGAGAAACCGCTGTTTCTTTGATGACAATTTTGTTCATACAAGGCAACACATACCTGCAGCAACTTCCACTGATGTCTATCAAAACTTTGCTGCCATCTACCACAGATCTAAAACTTTTTTCCTAACCTTTATCCACTTCCATCACAGCCCTAAAACTCTACTAAACCATACCCTCAAACTGCACCCAAAACAGCCATAAAATAAGCCTAAATCGTAGCCTAAATCCATCGATCCACCAACCCTTTCGACCATCAATTCTCTCAACCTATACATGTATTTAACTCGAAAACAAAAGAGAAATCTTAACATCACATATTTGGAGGCATATACTATGGCATCTGAGGAGGCAATCAATGCTAAATTTGAAGCCTTCGAGGCACGAATGGAGGATAAGATTCAGATGCTCTTTACCGAACTCAGATTGGGCCGGCCACCAAGCCCGAAGAAATCACATCAAGGAGAGAGCTCTGCCCAATCACACTAAGCCCGAAGAGATGACTTCCAAGGGAGGGGAGGCTCTATGACCGACCCCAACTATCCATGCATGAGGGTGGACTACCCTAGATGGGAAGAAGGAGACCCGATTGGTTGGATCTCGCGCACAGAGCGATATTTTCAGTACCACAAAATCGTGGATGCATCTATGGTGGAAATTATAGCTATACATCTAGAAGGGGATGCCATATAGGGTTTGACTAGTTTGAATACACTAATGGAGTCCTCTCATGGTGACAATTTAAAAAAGGACTGCTGATCCACTTCGGACCGACCAATTACAAGAACGTTGATGGACAACTAGCAAAGATCCGACAAACCTCCACCATTCAGGAGTACCAAACTAGGTTTGAAATGTTATCTAATCAAACTCATGAATGGTCTGAAAAATAGCTATTGGGGACCTTCATTTAGGGCTTGAGGCCAAAGATCTGGGGAGAAGTTAAAATACGACAACCGTACATGCTTATGGCAGCCATCTCTTTCACACGATTTCAAGAGGAGCCATTGAACCATAAAGCCTGAAGGACTAGGGTCACTCCTCAACTAGCAATACTGAAGCCCTCAACCCCCTCTACTATCAACCGAGTCCTTACACCAAAAAGGTTGACAAGAGAAGAGCTTCGGGAGCAATATACGAACGGGTTATGTTGGCACTGCGATGAGTCGTGGAGCCACGAGCATCGCTGTAGAAAAGGGAGACTTCTTATGATTGAACCAGTATAAGAAGAGGTCATAAAATATCTAGAAAAGAGCCTTAAACAAGAAGAAGAAGATGTGGAAGAAGAGCCACTACCGACCGACGTTACGGTACACACACTTGCCGGCTACTCAAACCCGCAAATGATGAAAGTTGGAGGCCTTCTCAAACAACAACCGATCACTATTCTTATCGACATGGGCAGCACTAATAACTTCCTAAACAGCAAGGTTGCTGCTCGGATGGCGCTTCACATTGAAGGTTGTAGCAAGTTCGACATAAAGGTCATCGACGGAAGAATCCTAAAGTGCGACCAACGAATAGAGAAAGTTTTGCACAAGGTAAATGGTGGCTTTTTGATGCATCTCCAGCAGCAATTAGAGGGGAAGAAAATAGAAATTGAAGATCATAATCTTGCTCAATTGCTTGCTGAATTTGCCAACATTTTTGCTGAACCGTGCGTTCTTCCTCCTATGCGGCAACATGACCATAGGATTCCAATCCTTCCGGGCAAGCCACTAGCAAACACTCAGCCATACCGATATCCTCATCTCTAAAAGAATGAAATTGAAAATATCGTAAAGGAGATGCTTGAAACAGGGGTGGTTCGGCCAAGTTGCAGCCCCTATTCCTCACTGGTGCTACTTGCATGCAAGAAGGACGGAACTTGACGGATGTGCATCTACTACCGAGATTTAAATGGCATCACTGTCAAGGACAAATACCCTATTCTAGTAGTAAATGAATTTATGGATAAAAGGGAGCATGAATCTTCAAAAAGCTAGACCTTTGATCCAGTAATCATCAAATACGAGTGTGCGAAGAAGACATACCGAAAACCACTTTTCAAACACACAATGACCACTATGAATTTTTGCTTTCTTCAACAAAAGATGGAATATCTTAGGCATATCATATCAGAGAAAAGTGTGGTGGTGGACCCCTCCATAATTCAAGCAATGTAAAACTAGCCAATCCCGAGGAACATAAAATTGTTACATAGCTTTCTAGGTTTAACAGGCTACTCCCGTAAGTTCATGAAAAACGATGGAAAGATCAGTGAACCACTTACTTCCTTGCTAAAAAAAGATGCTTTCCAATAGTTGGACAAAGCCACCACCACCTTTGACGAACTTAAAGTCGTAATGATGATAGTGCCCGACTTCAGCAAGACTTTTGTTATTGAAGCTGATGCCTCTGGAGTCAAAATTGGTGTTGTACTAATGCAAGATGGCCGCCCCCTCACTTATACTAGTAAGACATTATCTCCTTCCCATCTCAAAATTACTATTTACGATAAGTAGATGCTCATGATTGTGCATGCTGTGGCCAAGTAGAGTCCTTACTTGATCGGCCGATATTTTCAATTAAAACCGACCATAGAAGCCTCAAGTACTTTTTGGAGCAAAAGATATCATCCTCTGAGCAGCAAAAATAGGTAACCAAACTTCTTGGATTTGATTATGAAATTATTTACAAAAAAGGGAAAGAAAACGTTGTTGCATATGCACTTTCACGGCTACTTGAGCAAGCTAAGGTTTCAGCCATCTCCCTTCCTACCACCAGCTTCCTCGAGGACATTAGGGAAGAATGGAAGAAGAATCTAAAAATCAACAACATCATAAAAAAACTGGAGGAGGATCCAAGAGCAATAGCCTACTACACTTGGGATTCGAGGGATCTACGCTACAAAGGTCACATTGTGCTTATACTTGACTCCCCTTGCATCAAAATCATCCTGCATGAAATGCACTCCACACCTTTAGCAGGGTACTCCGAATTCCTAAGAACCTACAAAAGAGTGAAGCAAATTTTTTATTGGAGAGGGATGAAAAAAATTATTGCTGAATATGTAACACAATATGATGTATGTCAACAGCACAAGAGTGAAATAGTGGCAAGTCTATGGAAGCTACAACCACTACCCATACCAGACTCGGTGTGGACTGACATCTCCATGGACTTCATCGAAGGGCTGCCACCTTCTAAAGAGTTATTCCAGATGTAGGGCACTAAATTAAAAGAGAGTACGACATATCACCCACAAATCGATGACTAGACGGAAGTGGTGAATAGGTGCTTGAAGACATACCAAAGCCATCCACCAAATATGACTACCGAAGGAGAACTCCAGACCCAGTCGAGTGCTTGATTTATCGACAAATCATGACTTGACGATGACGATCCACTACTGAATCGCTAATACAATGGGCGAACTTACTAGCAGAAGGCTCCACTTGGGAGAACTATGATGACTTGAAGATCAAATTCCTAGAGTTCATGGAATCTCAACCTCGAAGACAAGTCTGATTTGAAGAGGGTGTGTCTGTTAGAACTCTAGCTAGAAGAGTCCTAATAGAGAGGGGCATTCATGTAAAACCTACCTAAGTCGACCCCTATTAAAGAGGTGAAGAGGCCGGCTAAGGTTAGGAGGTTGTTTCTTAGAGAAGAATTAGGAGTTGTAAAGGAATGGGAGTCTTGAGTAGGAGTCCAATTAGGAGTTGGTTAGAAGTAGGAATCTTAAGTAGGAGTCCTATTAGGAGTTAGGGTTTAGAAGCCCTATAAATAGCCATGTATTCCTCCTCTTTTGATAAGCAATAGATGATTCTTTTATGCAGCCTTTAAACAGCAACTTGGAGGGAGAAACCCCTATAGAGTTCCAAGGAGGCCGATGTTAGGATCAAGAGCGTGAATTAGTGCAGCGAAAAACTTTCACGATTTCAGAAAATTGTTCGTTTCGTTTAAAACTGAGTCCGACGAAAATGGTTTCGATTCAATCAGTTTCGAAGAGAAGTTGAACTTGAAAGCTTTCATAAAATTGGAAGAGAAAATTAAGGAGGTTTGTAGTAAAGTAAATTGCGCAAATGAAAAGCAAACCAGAATTTAGAGTGGTTCGGTCAAGGTGACCTACATCTACTTTCGGATTCCTCCTCTAACGAGGTCATCAGCATCCATTAAAGGCTTTCCTTCAATAGGTGAAGACCAAATATCTCTTTACAGCACTTTCTCCTTTTCCCAGGTTTAGGAGACAACCCTTATAAGTCTCACTCCTCTTTCTTGGATGGTTACAAGGCTAAGAGATGAAGGAGGAGAACTCTAACTTTTATAACACTTTTATGACTTAAGAATTTAAGATTAAGCCAATACATTCGTGCCCTTTCATGCAGAAAAGGGTGAGATTTTTATAGGATCCAATGGCTTCAAAATTGGAGGCAAAAAGTGTCACATCCCTGGAATTCGGGGTACGAGCGGTACTACCACTATTACTGGGCGGTACTACTGTCGCTGATTTTACTCAGGGCAGTACCACCGCCGAACAGGGGTGGTGCTACCGCTCACAGCACTACTGCCAGTAGTACCACAATTGAGAAATCCAGGGGCATGGCCTTCCAAGCGGTGCCACCACCGACCATTTTTTCAGGGGTTGAATTGGTAGCTCACTTTGGCCCAATTTAGCCTTGTTAAGGACCCAATTGGCCCCTAACCTCCTAATACTAACTTAATTTATGCTCTAACTATGATAATTAAGACATAATTTATAATACTTCTTATTCTGGTGCGTCAATTGCTCTTCCGACGAGCTTCCGGCGTACTTCCGGCGAACATCCGACGAACTCTCGGCAATGTTCCGGTAGACTCCTGGCAAGCTCCTGGACTTTACAATGATTTTCTTAGCGAGTTTCGACGAGCTTCCTTGGCAAGCTCCTGGACTTCTCGGTTGGTTCTGGTATAACTTCTAATAAACGTCCGGACTTTCGTCGAACTTTCGAACTCCCAATGAGATCTCTGACTTCATCATCAAAATCCGAGATTCAATAATCTCCCCCATTTTTTATGATGACAATCAATTGATGATAGAGTTAACCTTAACTCCTCCTATCTATATGCCATATTTGAGAAAAGATATTCTTGGCAAGCTCCTAGACTTCTCGGTTGGTTCTGGTACAACTTCTAATAAACGTCCGGACTTTCGTCGAACTTTCGAACTCCCAATGAGATCTCTGACTTCATCATCAAAATCCGAGATTCAATAATCTCCCCCATTTTTTATGATGACAATCAATTGATGATAGAGTTAACCTTAACTCCTCCTATCTATATGTCATATTTGAGAAAAGACATTCTTGAATTCAATACCTTTGAATTCAAGAAACAAACTGATAAGATAAGTTCATTAAACTTATCAACATGCACATCATGATTCCTATCATGATCTAATATTTTCAAAATACGATGCCAAGTATTTCTCAAAATGATGTCAAGGCATGACATCCATTTTCAAGTATGATATTTCAAATATGAAAGATGACAAAGATAGCAATTCATCATTCTATGGCAAAATATCAATTACAAAATAGCAAGTTAAGCTCTAGATATCTTATCATAATGAAAGAAATTTATCAAGCAAACATTTCAAGTATATATGATGAAATACATTGCATATATTTGTCATCAATTTATCATATTTTGGTATTATTTCTCTCCCTCTATCATAAACAAAATGAAGAACAATTCAACAATACAAGTGTGGTAAAAAAAATCAAGCAAGTTTCATACTCAAAAGTTCTCATCATTAAATGTTATTAATATTAAAACGATAGATTCCAACAACTTCTCCCTCTTTGTCATCACATTTTGCATGAAGAAGAGGAAAGATGGTAAGGGGAGAATCTATTAAGAACTAAATTTGTGAAATAATTTGAATTAAGTCGAAAAACGAGAAATAAGTTTTCATTAAAACATGCTTTCATTTTGCCAAAGAGAATGGATTCATAAAAAGGATCAAGATATCCATATGAAATCAAATCTCCACAAAAATTATCACACAAATGCTTTCATTATCACACACGAGAAGGGATTCGTTAAAACATGTTTTCATTACCACACACAAATTCATCTTTCAAGGATTAAGATATCCATTGGAATTCCTTCAATTTTCATGAGAAGAATTTATGGGAGAGGAGTATCACATGAAGGAGAAATTCACGAATAAAACATCATAGTGAGAAGAGCATTACATCAAATTCATTTCTCATTAAAAATTCATAAGAGTGAAATCTGTGAGAGATGCATTTGTCAATGATTTTCATGAATCAAACATCAAGATATGTATAAACACTTCATGCATTTATAAAATGTTTTGTCATAGCCTTTCATCACTACTTGTATGAGGTAATATCATTAGTGCTTGTAGCACTCAAAAATGAAGAATCCAATATTGCATCATGTATGATTAAAACTTCTCAATATTCAATAGAGATCATAATCATCATAGAAATTTTCAGCATCAAAACATAAAATTCCAACATTAAAGTAAATAGCATTTACAACATCAAGGTAAACAATTTTTAGCATCAAAAGAGGAGAAGAGTTAAGTGAGTGATCCAAAGAATCAAGAAAGTCCGAAAATGAAATTTGACAAATTCATGCATTCGGGCAAATTAACATTTCTAATTCTCTTCTAATAAAATCAAATTATTCTTCACTTAAGGGCTTTATAAAAATATTGGCTAATTGATGTTTCGTATCAATAAACTCTAATATTACATCATGATTATTAATATGATCTCATATAAAGTGATGTCTAATATCAATATGTTTAGTTCTAGAGTGTTGAATAGGATTTTTTATTACACATATTACACTTGTGTTATTACATTTTATGGGAATGTTTTTAAGATGAATCTTATAATTTTCTAAAGTATTTTTCATCCACACAACTTGTGCACAACATGCACTAGCTATAATGTACTCGGCTTCGGGTATACATAGTGCAACCGGATTTTGTTTCTTGGAAGACCAAGAAACAAGTGCGTTTCCTAAAATTTAACATGTTCCGGATGTACTTTTTCTATCTAATATACATCCTGCAAAATCCGCATCAGCATAAGCAATTAGATCAAAGTTCTCAGATTTTGGATACCATAATCCTAGATTTATGGTTCCTTTAAGGTATCTAAGTATTCTCTTAACTGCTTTAAGATGATATATCTTAAAATTAGATTAAAACCTAGCACAAAATCCTACACTAAACATGATATCCGGTCTAGTTGCAGTGAGGTATAGTAAACTTCCTATCATACCCCTATAAGCTTTTTGATCAAAGCTTTCTCCACTTTCATCAATGTCTAACTTAGTGGAGGTGCTCATAGGAGTATTGATAGCCTTTGAGCTATCCATATTAAACCTTTTGTAGCAAATCTAAAGTATATTTTGCTTGACTAAGAAAAATACCATTACTTAGTTGTTCGATTTGTAAGCCTAAAAAGAAAGTTAATTCCCCCATCAAACTCATTTCAAATTCAAAACTCATACTTTTAGCAAATGACTCACATAGAGATTCGTTCGTGGAAATGAAAATAATATCATCAATATAAATTTGAATAATAAAAAAATTATTTTTAAAATTTTTGATAAACAATGTAGTATCGACATTGTCTTTAAAAAAATTATTTTCGATAAGAGATGAGCTAAGTCTCTTATACTGAGCCCTTGGGGCTTGTTTCAATCCATAGAGAGCTTTAGTCAATTTAAACACATGATTAGGGAGATTATCATTCTCAAATCTGGGAGGTTGTTCAACATAAATTTCTTCGAAAATAAAGCCATTAAGAAATGAACTTTTAACATCTATTTGAAACAACTTAAAATTATTACTACTAACATAGGCAATGAGCATCCTTATGGCTTCTAATCGTGCCATAGGAGCGAAGGTCTCTTCATAATAGATCCCTTCTTCTTGGTTGAAACCTTTGGCTACTAATCTAGCCTTGTTTCTAACCATGATACCAAATTCATCTTGCTTGTTTCTAAAGACACATTTAGTACCAATAACTAAATGGTCATTTGGCCTAGGAACAAGCTTTTACACCTCATTTCTCTCAAATTAATTTAACTCATCTTGCATTACGATGACCCATGAATCATCTTTCAAGGTCTCATCAATGCATTTAGGTTCAATTTTGGAGAGAAAAGCAGCGTTTGCACAAAAATTCTTAAGAGAGGAATGAGTTTGAACCCCTTTAGATGTGTCTCCTATGATTACTCTGTTAGGACTCTAGCTTGGAGAGTCCTAATTGAGAGGGACATTCATGTAAAACTATTAGGACTCTAGCTAGGAGAGTCCTAATTGAGAGGGACATTCTATTAGGACTCTAGCTAGGAGAGTCCTAATTGTGAGGGGCATTCATGTAGGAGGTATTTTCTTAGAGAAGAATTAGGAGTTGTAAGGGAATAGGAGTCTTGACTAGGAGTCCTATTAGGAGTTGGTTATAAGTAAGAGTCTTAAGTAGGAGTCCTATTAGGAGTTAGGGTTTAGAAGCCCTATAAATAGCCATGTATTCCTTCTTTTTTCTTAAGCTATAGATGAATCTTTTCTGCAGCCTTTGAGCAGTAACTTGGAGGGAGGAACCCCTATAGAGTTCCAAGGAGGCCGATCCCCTAAAGAGATTAACCCCAAGTTTAGAATCTGCAAGGGTTCTAACATACTCCTTAGGATGAGCATCTACATACTTTCAATCCTTGGGTAAGAATGTTTCGGAAGTATATGTATCTAAGTTACAAGTTGGAGAAAGGGTTTCATTTAAATTCAAAGCATCAAAATTAACATCATCATAAAAATCATTTTTCTTAACTTCAGAAACCTCATTAAAAACAACATGAATAGATTCTTCTATAATCAAAGTTCTTTTATTAAAGATACGAAATACTTTAGAAATAGAAGAATTGCCAAGAAAAATTCCTTCATCGGATTTAGCATCAAATTTTCCTAATATATTTGTTTCATTCAAAATAAAACACTTACACCCAAAAACTTTAAAATATGAAACATTGGGTTTTTTATTGTTCCACAACTCATAAGGAGTTTTGGTGAGTAAGGGTCTTACTAGAACTCTATTCACGACATAGCATATCGTGTTTACGGCTTCGGCCCAAAAATATTTGGGTAGGCTATGTTCATTCAACATGATTCTTGTCATTTCTTGTAAATTTCTATTCTTTCTTTCTACTTCTCCATTTTGTTAAGGATTTTTTGGAGTCTCAGAAGTTGTGGTTGTATCCATTAAATTCATAAAATTCTTGAAAATCATGGTTTTTAAATTCACCACCGTGATCACTTCGAATTGATGAAATCATAAAACCCTTTTCATTTTGAACAAGTTTACAAAACTTAGAGAAATACCTAAAGTATTCACTTTTGTGTGCCAAAAAATAAGTCTATGTATATCTACTATAGTCATCCATGATGACAAATGTGTATTTACTATCTCCTAGGCTTGATATAGCAATTGGTCTGAACAAGTCCATATGGATCAATTGCAAATGTCTAGAGGTGCTTATTTGGTTCTTAGGTTTGAAGCTACCTTTTATTTGTTTTCCTAGTTAACATGCATCACATACATTATCTTTGACCAACTTAATATGAGGAATTCCTCTTATAAGTTCTTTAAATGAAATTTGAGTGATTAGTTTCATGCTAGCATAATCTAATCTCCTATGCCAAAGCCAAGCATCGTCATTCAAAACTGAAAAACACATTTCATTGCAAAGATTATTAATGTCAATAGTGTATACGTTATTTTATTTTAGTGCAATCATATATGTGTTTTTGTATTGTTTTTCAATAATTCAAGCATTAGATTCAAATTTAATAATGTATCTTTTATCACACAATTGACTAATGCTCAAATGGTTATAGTTTAAGCCATCAACTAACAACATATCTTTAATAGAAAAGATGGATTTGTTACATATGGTTCCTTTGCAAACGATTTTACCCTTGTTGTTGTCTCCGAAGGTGACATATCTTTCGTCTATTCTAGTGAGTTCAGAGAATTGAGATGGATCTCTAGTCATATGCCTTGAGCATCCACTATCAAGGTATCATCTCTTGCTCCTAGCTTGTGATGGTGTATTTTTCTACAAAAAGAGATGATTTTTAGGTACCCATTTGACCTTGGAAGCCTCAAAAATCGATCTACATAGCTTATCATTTTACATTGAGTTATTTGAGATTCTTTTAGGAACCAAATCAATTTGTGTGGACTACGTTTCTTAAATGGCAATGATAAGCTATATGCCAAAATTTGTAATAAAAGTTATATTTCTTTTGGGGTGAAACATGCAAACTAGGGCCTTTAACAAAGGTGGTTGGATTTTGGTGAGAGCTACTCATAAATCCGATTCCACCTTTTATATGAATGTGACCCTTATTGGTAAGGATCATGTTCAATGACTTGCTACCAACCTCAAATTTCTTCAAAGTTTCTTTGAGTAGCAAGTTTTCCTTTTGAAGTATTTCTAGTTCATGGCATTTTATGTAGGAAGCTAAGCTATTTTCATGCTTAATCTTTACTCTATCAAAGTCGCTAATAAGAGAAGCATGTTCCTTTTTCAAAGAGTTGTACTTTTTACTCAAGGTTCTACATTCATAAAATAATTCATGAAAAGCACTGAAAGCTCATCGAAAGTTAAATTTGCGTCTAATGAACTTGTTACCTCATCTCCAATAGCCATTAGTGCATAGTAAGCAACTTGCTCGGTGTTGGTTGGCTCCTCTTCTTCCGAAGCACTTGAGTCGTCCTATGTAGCTTTGAGAGCCTTCTTCTTTGATTGCCTCCTCTTTGTTCTTTCTTAGGTTTAAATTTAATTTTAGTATCATTTTTAAATTTATTTTTTTATGAACCTTTTGAACTTCTTTATTAAGAGTGTCACGTCATCATCAAAGTCTTCATCACTTGAGTTTTCTTTCAAGTGGTCTTCTTGTGTTCTTAGTACTATATCTTTCCTGTTCTTTAGAAGGGTGTCCTTAAGCTCTTTATGAGCTTTACATGTCATTTCATAGATCATTAGTGACTCAATTAGTTCTTCAAAAGAAAAATTATTTAGATCTTTGGCCTCTTGAATGACCGTTACTTTAAGGTCCCAACTTTTTAAAAGGGATCTTAAAATGTTATTAACAAGTTCAAAATCCGAGAAACTTTTACTAAGTCCTTTTAGACCATTGACGACATCCGTAAATCGGGTGTATATGTCTCCAATGGTCTCACTCAGTTTCATTCAAAACAACTCATAAGAATGCACTAAAAGATTAATTTTTGACTCCTTCACTCTACTAGTGCCTTCATGAGTCACTTCGAGTGTGTGCCAAATGTCAAAAGTTATTTCACAAATCGATACTCAATTAAACTCGTTTTTATCTAATGTACAAAATAAGGAATTCATAGCCTTTGCGTTTAAAACGAAAGTCTTCTTCTCCAACTCATTCCAATAGTTCATTGGAAGAGAAGACTTTTGAAAGCCATTTTTTACAATATTTCATAATTTGAAATCTATTGAAATTAGGAAAATCCTCATTCTAGTCTTCCAATATATGTAATTTGTCCCATTGAATATGGGCGGACGTGTAATTGAATGGTCCTCTAGGTTGTTAGCAAATGTCATTTCTCTTGGGTTTAAAATCAAATGAGAGTGAACCTTGCTCTGATACCAATTGTTAGGGTTAAGAGCAGCACTAAGAGGGGGGTTAATTAGTGCAACGAAAAACTTTCGTAATTTTAGAAAATTGTTTATTTCGTTTAAAACTGATTCCGACGAAAATGGTTTCAATTCAATCAGTTTCAGAGAGAAGTTGAACTTGAAAGCTTTTGTAAAAGTGCAAGAGAAGATTAAGGAGGTTTGCAGTAAAGTAAATTGTACAAATGAAAAGCAAACCAAAATTTAGAGTGGTTCGGTCAAGGTAACCTACATCCACTTTCGGATTCCTCCTCCAACGAGGTCACCGACATCCATTAAAGACCTTCCTTCAATAGGTGAATACCGAACACCTCTTTATAGCACTTTCTCATTTTCCCAGATTTATGAGACAACCCTTATAAGTCTCACTTCTCTTTCTTGGATGGTTACAAGGCTAAGAGATGAAAGAGGAGAACTCTAACTTTTACAACACTTTTATGAATAAAAAATTCAAGATTAAGCCAATACTTTCATGTCCTTTCATGCAGAAAAGGGTAAGATTTTTATAGGCCCCAATGGCTTCAAAATTAGAGCCAAAAAGTGTCACATCCTCGGAATTCGGTGTACTGGCGGTACCACTGCCATTACTAGGCGGTACTACCACCACTAATTTCACTCTAGGTGGTACCACCGCCAAACAAGGGTGGTACCACCATTGGCAACACTACTGTTGGTGGTACCACCACCTAGTCTGGGTGGTACCACCGCTCAGAAATCCAAGGGCACTACCTTCCAAGCGATGCCACCGCTGACCATGTTTTCAGGGGCTGAATTGGCAGCTCAATTCAGCCCTATTAAGGGCCCAGTTGGCCCCTAATTAAGCTAATATGATCACCTCCCAATCCTAACTTAATTTATGCTCTAACTACAATAATTAAGATATAATTTACAGTGCTTCTTGTTCTGGTGCGTCAATTGCTCTTCCGGTGAGCTTCCGACATACTTCCGTTGAACATCCGACGAACTCTCGGCAATGTTCCAGCGGACTCCCGGCAAGCTCTTGGACTTTACGATGATCTTCTTAGTGAGTTCCGATGAGCGCCTTTGGTAAGCTCCTGGACTTCTCGGTTGGTTCCGGCAGAATTTCCGACGAATGTTAGGAGTTCCGTCGAACTCTCGAACTCCTAATGAGATCTCGATCGTGACTCCGGCACAACACCTGTTTTATGTCTTACTGCTATCATAGTTAATCCTACACACTTTTCTCAACATATATATTAGATTAAACAAATTACAATTGACTTTATCATCAAAATCCGAGATTAAACAACTGATCCCCTAAAGATATCAATCCCAAGTTTAGAATCTGCAAGGGTTCTAACAATAGCGTAGAGCGACAGTGGGAGAAGACAGTCGCTATCCACCGAGGAAGTGTCACAGTAGCCACAAGGAAGAAAGTGATGGTTGTAGGACAGCCTTCGTTGCTTTATATTAATATCGTCGGAGGTGCACCGAGGTAGAGGAGAGAAGGTTCTCAGCGTCGACTCAATGGAACAAGAGGAGATCTTGCTAAAGCAAGAGTGGCTCTGATACCATGATAGAATAAATGATGAAGAAGATGTTTTTTTTGTTTGATATATACTCTCTATTTATACATGTTAGAAGGGAGGATTTTCCCCAACAAAGTAGCAAGATTTTCTCATGCAGTTGGAAAAATCTTAGTTGCTATTAATTTAAAGAATCTTAATGCCTTTAGGATTTTGATAAGACCCTAAAGTCTTATCGTAGGCTCTGATACCAAATGATAAGACCCTAAAGTCTTATCGTCGAAGAAAAATGGGAGAAATGGGGATGATAATGATCACTTCGAGGGGATCGACCTCCTTGATCACTTCGAGGGGATCGGCCTCCTAGGGTTTGTCAAAAGACAGAATAGTATTTTTCATTGATTACTGAAAAGAAGCAGTTATATCCCTATTTATAGAGTTCTACCCAAAGTCCATCAGGACTTGAACTTTAATAATAAATAAATATTAAATAAACCTCTACTTGACTCTAATTGAACCAAACCGACTCAATAAATAACTGAATTAAATAGACTCAATAAACATTATTCAAAAGCTCAGAAAAAGGGTCCTAATAGTTCCTCCCTCTTCAAATCAGCCTTGTCCTCAAGGCTGAGCAGCATCAATCTCGGGGAGCTTCTTTTTCAGCACTAGCCATAGACTATCTGCAACGCATCACAACCCGTTGATCAAGTAAGTATGATCTCCACTTTTTGATAGTGTAAGCAACGGGTCGGTCTTTCAGTGTAGTAATTGTTGCACGAAACTTCTGGCCCTGTATAATCAATTTTATCTTTGAACCTTTGCTATCACAAGTGAAAATCTGTCCATCAACGATCTTTACTTCGAATCTATCATAGTCTTCAATGTGATGGGCCAATCGGTCAACAGTCTCATTGTCCATAAAATTGTTAGTGCTACTAGTATAAATCAAAACTATAACAGGCTGATGTTCTAGAGTTTTACCAACTTCCATAGTTTGCGGGTTAGAGTAGTCGGCTAATGCATGCATTATATATATGGTAGATCCAACATCTTCATTAGAATTTATACCTTCATGATCGGAGTCGACATTCTTAGCTTTCGGTTCCTCTCCAATTGGTTCAATCATCAGAAGTTGCCCTTGTTTACATCGGTGCTCCATACTCTATTTTTCATCATAATACAAACCCCTTGCTGATCTTTCCTTGCTAAATTTTTTCTCATATAGATTTGCAAATGAGATCGCAGCTATCATAGTGCAGGGTTGACGAGCCTTAACTTCACACCGGATCTCTGGAATAAGCCTTTCAATAAATGTATCAATAAGTTATCGGTCTGACCAATCTCTAGCTTGATTTGACAATCTTTCAAACCTACTCTGATATTCTAACACTGTAGAAGTCTAACGAATTTTAGCGAGCTGGCAATCAATATTCTCATATTCGGATGGGCCAAAGCGAACAAGAAGCCCTCTTTTAAACTGCTCCCAAGAAGGAACTCCATGAAAAGTTTCATACCAATCGTACCACTGGAGTACATCTCCCTTGAGCTGGATTGAGGCCACTTCTACCTTGGATTCTTCTGGGGTTCTGTGAAAACGGAAAAAATTTTCTGCCTTAGAGATTCAATTGGTCGGATCTCCATCTTTCCACCTCGGAAATTCCATCTTCATGTGTGAGAAATTTGTGTCACAATCTTGTGGTCCTTTTCCTGTATTTTCAGATCTGTGCAACGTAGAACTTGAGCCCCCATTTTGTTGAAATTTGCTAAGTCTCTCCAGTAGGCTCTTTTTGAAATCATTAAGTGATTCTTGCAGTCGGTTCTCAATTCTGATTTCCAATGCTTCCATTTGTGCTTTCACCGAGTTATCAGTGGCCATTGCATTAGACTGCAAATCTATAATCTCAACTTTTATTTTTGGTGTCGGTCAAGGGCATCAATCACTGCCCTATTCGGTGCTGCTGTTGTGACGCAGTCGGTGGCAACACTATGAGAATGAAGGGTTGCTGCGAGGATGCAGGGATGTGGCTGCGGTCGCCACGTGGGAAGCAGCGATACTTGTTGCGGTCGCTGCATAGAGGGATCGCTGTTGCTGAGGGCTTGGAGGCAGCGATGGTGGTGCGACTAGGGCAGCACCGCCAAGGGCTCACCGCTGCGATGGCTGTGACGGCGCGGATGGAAGGCAGCGTTGCTATGTTTCTGTCACACTATGGAAGGAGGCGCTGGTGAGAGGCAACGATGCTTGTTGCAGTCGCTGCATGGAGGGATCGCTGCTACTAAGGGCTGGGAGGCAGCGATGGTGATGTGGTTGGGGGCAGCGCTGGCAAGGACTCGCCGCTGCGGTGGCTGCGATGGAGGAAGAGTTGCTGTCCTGTGTTTTTGTCACTGTGTGAGATGAGAGCGCCGAGGCTGAAAGGCAACGGTTGTGACTGTTGTGACCCTAGGAAGCAATCATTGAGCAGTCGGGTTGAGGCTGCGGTGATGCCAACCAACAACTGTAGCAGCGGAGGCAGAATAAGAGGGAGGTGGCGTTGAAGCGGCCAGGGTTGAGGCTGCAGTGGTGGCAACCGGCGGCTGCGGCAAAGATGCAGAGCAAGGGGGCTGCAGCAACGGTGCAGATCGAGGGGGCTGAGGTGAAGGCTGCGATGGCTGGCAGCAGTAGTCATGGCAGGCTAGGCGGTGAGCGGTGTCGTCGCTGGCTGGGCAGTAGTGGCGACGGTGGTGGCAACCGGCGTTCGTAGCAGCAAGAGGATTGCCTTGTTTCTCGGTCACAAGGGGGCAGAGCAAGGGGGAGTGGCGGCGGTCGTTCTCGCCTGAGCCAGGGGGAGCGACGGTTGGGAGGCGAGCAGCGGTAACCGCACGATGGCTGGCAGTGGTGGTGGGTCGGCTGGAAGGCGACAGCGCTCGAGGCGTGGCTGCGATCGACGAGGGGCTGCGGCAACAGAGGAAGCTCTATTTCTGCAACCACTGTAAGGAGGGGTTGCGGCAACCGACGGCTACGGCTGCGGTGCCGGCGGTCCTTCTCACTCGAGCGAGATGGGGACGCAAGGAGAAGAGGTCGTTGGCCGGGTGATCGAGCGGCGGCGATGCAGTTGGGAAAAGTGGTGGTGACGCGGTTGGGAACAAGGGCAACCCGTGAGTTGCCCTATTTCGGTCGCCGCGAGGAGGGCGACAATCGGCGGCTGCGGCTACGACCCAAGGGGAGGCGGGCGACGGTGGAGAGGCAGCGGTGGTGGCGTGGCTGGGAGCAGCGTTACCAACGATCGCCAATGAGGAAAGGTCGAGCGGCTGCGCTGCGACGCAAGGGGAGGCGGGCGGCAACAGTAGGGCTGGGATGGACGCTAGCAGCGTCGTCTCCTAGCCGGGGAACAGCAGCGGCGGTGGTCACCGGCCAGGAAGCGGGGCAATGGTGGACGCTGGTCGGAGAGCAGCAGCGGCGGGTGGGCTAGCCGGAAGCAGGGGACGCAGGGGTGGCTGCGGTTTCTTCTTCCTCTCGTGTTTTTCCTTTTTTTTTTTTTTTTTTGAATGAGATGGGGCAGCGAGGAGGTCGAGCAGTGGTCGAAGGTTGTTGGCCAGGGAAACAGCGACAACGGTGAAGAAAGAGTTGCCTTGTAGTAGTGGTGGGGAAGAAGGGAAGCAAGGCTACGGCAGGCTGCGCCAAGGATCGTTGCTCTGATACCAAATGATAAGATCCTAAAGTCTTATCGTAGGCTCTGATACCAAATGATAAGACCCTAAAGGTCTTATCATAGGCTCTGATACCAAATGATAAGACCCTAAAGTCTTATCGTCGAAGAAATGAGAGAAATGGGGATGATAATGATCACTTCGAGGGGATCGACCTCCTTGATCACTTCGAGGGGATCGGCCCTCCTTGATCGCTTCGAGGGGATCGGCCCTCCTTGATCACTTCGAGGGGATCGGCCTCCTAGGGTTTGTCAAAAGATAGAATAGTATTTTTCATTGATTACTGAAAAGAAGCAGTTACATCCCTATTTATAGAGTTCTACCCAGAGTTCATCAGGACTTGAACTCTAATAATAAATAAATATTAAATAAACCTCTACTTGACTCTAATTGAACCAAACCGACTCAATAAATAATTGGATTAAATAGACTCAATAAATATTATTCAAAAGCTCAGAAAAAGGGTCCTAACAGATTTCTTAAGGTTGATGTCTCTAAATGCATCTTATCAATTGGCTTCATGTTGCCCTAGTCTGACTTCCACTCAGATTGGAATATGGGTTGATATGGCATTGAGTAGGAGTTGACTTAAGCTATCTAAATTAGACTTTGAAGCTTGAGTTATGACTTGGCTTGAGTTTGCCCAAGTTGGGTGAGCTTTGGAGCTTGTTCGAGATTTTAGTTGAGTGTCATTGAGATTATTCCTGATCATAGCTCTCCCAATTAGATAATTGAACTCCTAATGTTTCTTTCTTTGAGGTTTCTTCTTTCTCTTTCTATAGGTTGGAGGTTTTGTTTCGGTTTGTTGATGTGGTCAGCATCACCATGACCGACCATGCAATCTATACATGTTATTTTGTTGGGGTTCTCTTCATTGTCGATCATCATCGACTTAGAGAGCTTTCTTTCCTTTCTTGGAACTTCAAGCTTGCATATGCCTCTTTTGGTTTCTCCTCCTCTTTTATCATATTTGAGGAAGGGTTTGATCTCTTGCATGTCAAAATGCGGGCCATGAGTTTTCGACATATGATCACTATCCTCTTTGCCTAGCCAATGAATGTCAAGTTTTCTATCGAACGAATTAAATCTTGAGTAATAAGGAACTTCTTTTTATCCGTTTAGAGTTGATACATCTAGAATTAGTGAAAATAAATGACATCTCAATCTCATAAGTGGAGGCTCCCAAGGATGATTTAGCATCTATCAAGCAGAACCATCTCGCATGTCATCTCATCGATGAATTCCTTTGTAGTGGTGAAGCATATCTTATATTGTTGGTCAATTTTCAATTCCATATCATTATGAAGCCATCTAAGAGGATATAGGCATGGATGCAATGTCATCTCTAGGCTGAGCTTCTTAGCCAAGCTCGTTCAGATAAGATTCTTACAACACTCGATGTCAAAAATTGCATTGACTTCTTACTTCGCATGGATCTTTATGCTAAAAAGTACTTCTCAAATCTTTGAACTAGTGGTCAAATATAAGTCTACAACCTTCGGTCTAGCTATCAGTGATAGACTCAGATCCGTGTAAGGAACTAATAAAAGTTCAATGGAGTCATCACCCACAATTGTGGTCATGGTTCACCAATTTTAATCGTTCTTCGACTAATTTTTTGAAAAGAGTTTCTAGTGAACCTTTCAATATTTTTATTTCGAATGATCTATAATTTTAAAATATTCACAAAATAGATCATTTTATTTTGAGGAAGAAGAAGTTTTATCATCCTCAAAATTCTCTTGAGCCTTCATGTGGCTCTCATTTGGCCTTTTCTATAGGCTTCTAGTCGTGAGTGTAATTCTTTCTCTCAATTACAATTACTATATTGCTAGCAATCAAAATATCATAAATATTAATGAAGCTCAACTCTATATGAATTTGTGCATAAAGTCTAGAGGTGTATTTTATCATCGTCAATTGATCATTAAGAAAAAAATTTAGCATCATTGCTTGTTGAAACTCATGGTATACCCTTTCCACAACTAGTTCCTTAGCACAAATAGTATCACTATATCTTTTTTTAGATACTCCATAGGGTAAAATTTTTCTCCTATGAGCATTTGAATTATATCTATGATATATTTTCATCATCGTTGGTTCAAAGATAGGCTTTACACCATGTGTGCATATGTTTTGTCAACTTTAGTCATGTAAGCATTATTTTATTCTCATTATTGTAATCATATAAATTAAAGTAAATGTCAACTTAATCTATCTATGTGTCTAAATCTTAGCATCAATTGATCTATCATAAGAGGGTATGTTGATGTGAGCCTTGACTCAAAACAATCGAGTTCTTGCTATGATATTCCACTCGATAGCATCCTCTTCAATACTATACATCTCGAATAGAGTACGCACTCTTCTTTGCCATGATATTTTTTACTCGATTATTGGTTATCGGAGAGTTAGCTTAGACTTGTATCCAACCTATCACAATCTCCATCTATTGGATTTAAATTATCATTTGAGTAGGAAGGTTGGCCAAGGCTATCAATGTGTTGGCTACCATATCATTGATGGTCCTTCTTCCGAGATAGCATGACTCAAACTTCAAATCTTATAGCTTTTCATCCCACTCTTTGTATACTTGTCTCTTGATCACTATTGTAACATCCCCCATTTAAAAAAAAAAATAGTAAATGCTTGTTTGTAAATATGAGGATTATTTAATATATTTTTTTATTAAATAATATTATATTAAAGTTTATAGCTAAGGATCTAAGAGTAAATATTAAAATTTTGATATGATTTATAGAATATTCAGAATTGAGTAAATAAAAATAAAATAAAATAAAATGGAGGACATATGTCATTAATAAGGATGAGCCACTTGCATTTATTCTAAAGTTGACACCTAAACCCCCATGCATGCTTGCCACCTCACTATTTTAGCATGAGCCAAACCTAAGTAATTTAAGGCACCATTAAAAAGAAACTTTACAGCCAACGTTAGTTTGAGGAGAAGAAGAAGAGAAGAAGAAGAAGAAGAAGAAGGAGAAGAAGAAGAAGAAGAGGAAACTTTGTTTGAGGTTTTGCATCAACTCCTTATATTTGGGAATCAAACTCATCTAAGGCAAGTGCTCTAACCCATCCTAGTGATAAATTTTGATTCATGATTTCACCTTGATTTTCACAAAATTGGGAGATTGTGGCTGCATGTAAGATATCTATGCCGTTTATACATCAAATGTTGAATCTGAAATTTTTCAGATTTTGACCTTTCAGTACTCGTGTGACCATAACTTTTTGCACAAATTTCGGATTGAGGAAAAACATCTTTCATACGAAAGGAGACTTATAGAGCATTCATTTGAAATAAAAATTGAAAGATTTGGAGTAAATTTACCTATCTAAACAATTGAATGAATAGACCTCATGTATTTGGTAAAACAGATACTATGAATTCTGACCTTCTGTTACTAAATTGCTCATAACTCTCTAGTGAAAATTCTGAAATATGTTAAACTTAGTTCTTTGGAAACTAGATTCGCGTATCTTTCTTTTGAAACCTAATTTGGAAATTTTGAAGTATATTTTCCTTCTGAAACATCTATTTAAATTGATTCTATCAATTCTGCAAAATAGAGATGATCAATTCTGACCTTCTGTTACTGAATTGCTCATAACTCTCTAGTGAAAATTCTGAATTATGCAAAATATAATTCTTAGGAAACTAGATTCGCATATCTTTCTTTTGACATATAATTTGGAAATTTTGAAGTATGTTTACCTCCTGAAAAATCTATTTAAATTGATCCTATCAAGTCTGGAAAACAGGGATGATCGATTCTGACCTTCCTTTACTCTATTTGTTGTAACTTCCTGTTAAGAACTCAAAAAAATTATAAATCTGAGTTCATCTGAATATAGATTGATACAGCTTTCTAATGACACCTATTTTTAGCGATTTGGAGCATGCTTGATCACTCAAACAATTCAGAAAATGTACCATTCAAATTTTGTCATAATTGAAAACTTTGTTGGGTTTTGCCTATTCAATTTTCATCCTATTGGAAATTTGATTTCTGCTAAATTCTTCTTCAATTGAGCTTTATATTAGTCCTTTGAAGTTCTTGTATTGTTCATCCTGAAATTATTGTATATCTGAAATTTATTATGTAATGCTTTGTTTGCATTTTCTTGTTTGATAAAGGCACATGCATATCTCCGTTGTTCCGCATGTGCTTCTGATATGTGCCAATGTTATTATTCATACCACCCTTTTGTACTCTGGTGTCTTATGGGATATTATGAACCTTTGCCAGATATGGTAAAGGGAGTTATGCTTAGAGCCCGCGATTGCTCTGCCAGCCCCATTGACTTCACTCAGATGTGGGTGGATGGAGCTCCCAGACGTGGGAGACATATGCTTGGTGGTCATCCAGAAATGGATGAATCACATTATGTATGTGGTCCCACAGTGCCCTCTATGTTTATTGATATGAAATCCAAAGCTTTGTTTATGAGTTCATATTATGCTTTGGATAAAAAAATGGAATGCATGCTACATCAAAAATGACATACAAGCTTGTGTTTATTATTCGGTTCACTTGTTATACTTTGAAGTGTTTTGTATGTCATTGTTATGCTTCCAAACACTCTTACACCTTTGATATGCTCCTAAATGCTTCATGTGCCATTCGATACATGCCTAAATGCTTCTTTTGCCATTGAAATACTCCAATTTCCTTTCTCCTATTGTTATGTCTATGCCTATTTTCGAATGAGGTAACCCTTTGTGATTTTTTTATATATCTGATGAGATGATTCCAAATAAACGCTTGTATTTCTGTTTTTGTTATCTTGATACTAAGCCTGCTTGAACTTCTCCTATCACCATGGATATGTTAGTCACTTGCTGAGCTCTTTATGCTCACCCCGTTGCTATATAAATTTTTCATGGTAGCTTGTCATGCACTGAAAAGCTAGAATTGGTTTGAAGCAGTGAAAGGCTAGAAGATTTTTGAGCTAATCTTTGTTGGATGATAGGTCTTTTTTGTTGTATATTATACTTTACTACTGATGTAATGTTAACGATATGTTGATACTTATGTGTTGTAAAAGTTTAAAAGACCGCTCATGTTTATGGAATGATACGTTTAAGTTGTATAAGGATAAGAACTCATGGTAAATAATTATCTTTTTGTGATTGTATATATTTCTACGATTATGGATTTGTGTTGTGGTTGATGTTTAGTTGAGTTGCCTTTAGATTTTGTAAATCTCTGAGTGAAGTGGATTATGATTTATGTAACGTACAGGTTTATGAATCGTGAATATCGATTTTAAATTATTCTTAGTATCCTCAAATTGTTAGATTGGAACCTGGATTGAATTGATGATGAATTATCACATTATTGATTTTAGACAGGGTCACACCTCCTAAATGTGATAAATTCGGGGGGGGGCGTGACAAAGTTTGTATCAGAGCATGGTTTGAGGATCACTGAAATATTTGATATGTTGACCTGCAAAATATATTGAGGTCTAGTGAACTATAGTGATTGGTGGAAATTTTCTTTGATGCATTTTAGGAATCTAGGATGACGAGGACATTTAGTCCTCCTACTTCATATGCTTTTGATTAATTAAGTACGATAAAAGGGATGATCAGGGATATTAAATCTAAGTAGCGCAGTAGAAGCATGGTGAACCTAATACATTGGTTGCAAAAAAATAGATGATGTGATTGGAGAAGATATTTGATGTACGAAATTATTCTGATGATCAAAAGAATTTTTAGAGATCAAGGACAAGAATAGCAAGGACAAGTTTACCAAAAAAAAAGAAGATTAGAAATGAATCAGAATGTGATAACAAGAAGGTCAAGACATCATCGATTTAAAAAGGGAAGTCACCACAAAAGATTCAATCCTGTGTATGATGCGAGTTAAATTATGAAATAAGTTTGTATTTGTAGGTGATTGGAGCCTATTTTGCTTGTGAAAATTTGGATCATAAAATAAAAGACTGCCCTTTGGACAAGAATAAAGAATCACTATCTCATAAATCATCAGCCCATGTCAGAGTGTATGTTATCACGGAATATGATTCTAAAGCTTTTGAATTAGTGGTCGAAGGTACTATTCAAGTTTCTGAAAGAATGCAAATATTTGTTTAATCATGTGTCTCATCTATGATTTGATTCATAATATTTTGCTTATCACATGGGCATTCAACCTAAACCACTAGATTATATGCTATATATAAATATGGCTATTAGGGATTGTTTGATAACAAACTCGATCTGGTCATCTTGTTTGATTTCTATTGGAGAACACGAACTTCTTGCTGATTTAGTTCTCCTAGATATTTGGAGTTTTGATATTATATTAAGTATGGATTGACTATCTTCCAATCATACCAGTATAGATTGTTATACAAAATGATCACTTTTTGTATACTAGATCATCCCATCTTTTATTTTGAGAGTATTGGGCATGATTCACCTCCTTGCCTGATGTATCTTAAGATGACTTGCCTAGATTATCTCTAGACAGAGAGGATGAATTTGCTTTTGATTTGGTCCTTGGGACAATTCCAATATCTAAGCCTCTTTGTAGAATGACACCATTTGAGTAAGTGGAATTGAAAAAGCAACTACAAGGACTATTAGATAAGGGTGCTCCAGTGCTAGTGTTTCATCATGGGGTGCTCCGGTGTTAGTTAAGAAGATGAATAAAACTTCTAAAGGATTATGATTGTACCATTCGTTATCACCCAAGTAAAGCTAATGTTGTAGTAGATGCCCTTTGTAGAAAATCTACAAGTTTTATGACGACTTTGTTTGTAAAGCAATGGAAGTTATTAGAAGAGAATTATGATTTGAATATTATGAGAAAAGGGCAAGACTCAATGATATTGATGGCCTCCATCCAAGTGCAATCTGATCTCATTCAATAAATTAAAGAAGGACAACTACGAGATCGATGCTTAATCTACTTAACGAATGAAGTAGAAAAGGGATTGAAACTGAATTTTCAAGTTTCTGAGGATAGCCTATAGAGATTTGGGGATAGAATATATGTTCCAAATAACCCAGATATCAAGAACAAAATCTTGAACGAAGGTCACAATTTAAAGTACACCATGCATCTTGGTAGCACGAAAATGTATAGAGATCTCCAAAGTCATTATTGGTGGAAAGGTATGAAGAAGGAGATTACAATATATGTTTTAAGGTGTTTGACTTGTCAGCAAGTCAAAGCATAATACCAAAGATCTGGAGGTTTGTTGCAACCTTTAGATATTCCTGAATGGAAATGGGAATGTATTACCATGGACTTTATTTCAGGACTACCCCGAACTTCTAAAAAGCATGATGCTATTTGGGTTATCATTGATAGGTTAACGAAATCTGCACATTTCCTACCAATCAATATGACTTATTCTCTTGATAGGCTTGCAGATTTATATATCAATGAAATGGTAAGACTTCATGGTGTTCCAAAGGAGATAATCTCTGACAGAGACTCCAGATTTCTATCTAGATTTTGGAGAGGGTTACAGGAATCTATTGGCACTAAAGTAAAGTTTAGCACTGCCTATCACCCTCAGACTGATGGTCAATCTGAAAGAACAATTCAAGTACTTGAGGATTTGCTTAGAGCCTATGTTATGGATTGGAGAGGTGAATGGGATAAAGATATTTCTCTTATTGAGTTCACATACAATAATAGTTACCATTCGAGCATTCAGATGGCTCCTTATGAGGCATTGTATGGGCGAAAATGCAGAACGCCTAAATGTTGAGAGGAAGTTGGTGATAGAAAGTTGTTAGCACCAGATAAAGTACAAGAGACTACTGAAAAGATTCAGGTTATCATAAAAAGGCTAAAGGCTGCTTAGAGTCGGCAAAAGAGCTATGCTGATAACAGAAGACGAGATATCGAGTTCCAAGTAGGGGATTTTGTATTCCTAAAGGTCTCCCCTTCCAAAGGCGTTGCAAGATTTGGAAAGAAAGGAAAGTTAAACCCAAGGTTCATTGGACTTTTTGAGATCCTTGAAAGAATTGGCTCTGTCGCTTATAAGATTGCCTTACCACCATTGATGTGTCATATTCATGATATATTTCATGTGTCAATGCTCAGAAAGTATATACCTGATCCCTCTCATGTCATTGAGTATGAGCCGATTGTGATTGAGAAAGACTTATTTTACAAGGAAGAGCCCATTCGGATTATTGATAAAAAAGAGAAGATCTAAAGAAATAGAATCATTACTCTGGTTAAAGTAATTTGGAAGCATCATTCTACAAATGAAACGACTTAGGAACTAGAGGAAGAAATGAAGAAAGTTTATCCTCATCTTTTCGCCGAAAGAGGTATGACAAATTTAGATGACTAAATTTTCTTTTAAGGAGGGGAGAGTGTAACATCCCCCATTTTAAAAAAAAAATAGTAAATGCTTGTTTGTAAATATGAGGATTATTTAATAATTTTTTTTATTAAATAATATTATATTAAAGTTTATGGCTAAGGACCTAAGAGTAAATAATAAATTTTTGATATGATTTATAGAATATTTAGAATTGAGTAAATAAAATAAAATGGAGGACATGTGTCATTAACAAGGATGAGCCACTTGCATTTATTCTAAAGTTGACACCTAAACCCCCATGCATGCTTGCCACCTCACTATTTTAGCATGAGCCAAACCTAAGTAATTTAAGGCACCATTAAAAAAAAACTTTGCAGCCAACGTTAGTTTGAGGAGAAGAAGAAGAAGAGAAGAAGAAGAAGAAGGAGAAGAAGAAGAAGAAGAGGAAACTTTGTTTGAGGTTTTGCATCAACTCCCTATATTTGGGAATCAAACTCATCTAAGGCAAGTGTTCTAACCCATCCTAGAAATAAATTTTGATCCTTGTTTTCACCTTCACTTTGAGAAAATTGGGAGATTGTGGCTGCATGTAAGATATCTATGCCGTTTATACATCAAATGTTGAATCTGAATTTTTTCTGATTTTGACCTTTTAGTACTTGTGTGACCATAACTTTTTGCACCAATTTCAGATCGAGGAAAAGCCTCTTTCTACGAAAGGAGACTTATAGAGCTTTCATTTGACATAAAAATTGAAAGATTTGGAGTAAATTTACCTATCCAAACAATTGAATGAAAAGACCTCATGTATTTGGTAAAACAGATACTATGAATTCTGACCTTCTGTTACTAAATTGCTCATAACTCTAGTGAAAATTCTGAAATATGTTAAACTTAGTTCTTTGGAAACTAGATTCATATATCTTTCTTTTGACACCTAATTTGGAAATTTTGAAGTATATTTTCCTTCTGAAATATCTATTTAAATTGATTCTATCAATTCTGCAAAATAGAGATGATCAATTCTAACCTTCTGTTACTGAATTGCTCATAACTCTCTAGTAAAAATTTTGACTTAAGCAAAATTGGTTCTTTGGAAACTAGATTCGTATATCTTTCTTTTGACATATAATTTGGAAATTTTGAAGTATGTTTTCCTTCTGAAACATCTATTTAAATTGATCCTATCAAGTCTGCAAAACAGGGATGATCAATTCTGACCTTCCTTTACTCTATTTGTTGTAACTTCCTGTTAAGAATCAAAAAAATTATAAATCTGAGTTCATCTGAAAATAGATTGATACAGATTTCCAATGACACCTATTTTTAGTGATTTGGAGCATGCTTGGTCACTCAAACAATTCAGAAAATGTACCATTCAAATTCTGTCATAATTGAAAACTTTGTTGGGTTTTGCCTATTCAATTTTCATCCTATTGGAAATTTGATTTCTGCTAAATTCTTCTTCAATTTAGCTTTATATTAGTCCTTTAAAGTTCTTGTATTGTTCATCCTGAAATTATTGTATATCTGAAATTTATTATGTAATGCTTTGTTTGCATTCCTTATTTGATAAAGGCACATGCATATCTCCGTTGTTCCCATGTGCTTTTGATATGTGCCAATGTTATTATTCATACTACTCTTTTGTACTCTGGTGTCTTATGGGATATTGTGAACATTTGCCAGAAATAGTAAAGGGAGTTATGCTTAGAGCCCGCGATTGCTCTACCAGCCCCATTGACTTCACTTAGACGTGGGTGGATGGAGCTCCCAAACGTGGGAGACTTATGCTTGGTGGTCATCCAGAAATGGATGAATCACATTATGTATATGGTCCCACAGCGCCCTCTATGTTTATTGATATGATATCCAAAGTTTTGTTTATGAGTTCATATTATGCTTTGGATAAAAAAATGGAATGCATGCTACATCAAAAATGACATACAAGCTTATGTTTATTATTCGGTTCACTTGTTATACTTTGAAGTGTTTCGTATGTCATTGTTATGCTTCCAAACACTCTTACACCTTTGATATGCTCCTAAATGCTTAATGTGTCATTCGATACATGCCTAAATACTTCTTTTGCCAATGAAATACTCCAATTTCCTTTCTCCTATTGTTATGTCTAATGCCTATTTTCGAATGAGGTAACCCTTTGTGATTTTTTTATATATCTAATGAGATGATTCCAAATAAACGCTTGTATTTCTGCTTTTGTTATTTTGATACTAAGCCTGCTTGAACTTCTCCTATCGCCATGGATATGTTAGTCGCTTGCTGAGCTCTTTATGCTCACCCCATTGCTATATAAATTTTTCAAGGTAGCTTGTCATACACTGAAAAGCTAGAATTGGGTTGAAGCTGTGAAAGGCACGAAGATTTTTGAGCTAATCTTTGTTGGATGATAGGTCTTTTTTTGTTGTATATTATACTTTACTACTGATGTAATGTTAACGATATGTTGATACTTATGTGTTGTAAAAGTTTAAAGGATCGCTCATGTTTATGGAATGATACGTTTAAGTTGTATAAGGATAAGAACTCATGGTAAATAATTATCTTTTTGTGATTGTATATATTTCTACGATTATGGATTTATGTTGTGGTTGATGTTTAGTTGAGTTGCCTTTAGATTTTATGAATCTCTGAGTAAAGTGGATTATGATTTATGTAACGTACAGGTTTATGAATCGTGAATATCGATTTTGAATGATTCTTAGTATCCTCAAATTGTTAGATTGGATCCTGGATTGAATTAATGATGAATTATCATATTATTGATTTTAGACAGGGTCACACCTCCTAAATGTGATAAATTAGGGGGGGGGGGAGGGGGAGGGGGGGGGGCGTGACAACTATCTACAAGATCATTACTCTTATACTACTTAATATGTATGGAGTTCAGGTTTAATACTTCGTTGATCCGATATCACCTTTTAGATGAAATGTTTTGATGGATAAGAAAGATATCGCTATGTAACCATGCGTAAAACCAAAAGAAAATAACCTATATTATTTTAAAATCAAAAGTGTTAACTATATGGGGCTAAGCAACATAAATAAAAAGTATAAAATGACTCAACTAGGTGTAGAAGAATGCATGTCTTAGATAGAACCTGAGTTCTCTCAATAGGATGATCATCTTTGAGTCTCCTCTTTCTCTTTTGCTATTGGAATCTCTTTCTAAGATTTGGATAGCAAATAATAGGGCTTTTGGACTTCGTTAGACAAAGTTTCAAAGCTTGGCTATTGGAATTCAAGAAAGAAAGGGTTGTGGTTGGAAGAAACTTGATAGCACCTCCTCTCATTCTCTTTTTTTGACTCTCAACACTAGCAAATTGCTAGGGCTAACTAAAACAATGCCACTACGACAGGATGGGGTAATTGGAAGATGAAGGCTACATGACTAGAAGAAAGAGAGGCAATAAACTTAGCTCCTTCTTTCTTCTTATTCTAATATTGCTCTCGGTTGGAAGACTTCCCTAGATCCGACTAATTTTTGGAATTATTAAGAGTGATGGCCCGCTTTGTCTTATAGATACTCTTTTTAGAAATTGGATAGTCCTAATGCCTTTAGGACTTGTTAAGACCAACATCCCTAAGTGTGCTTATCATTTGGTTGCATGCTATCATAATTCGAGTCCTACTTGGATTGAGATTTAGGCTAATGTGGTACTGAGTGGGAGTTGACTTTGACTGGCCAAATTAGGCTTCGAAGCTTGAGTAAACTCAACTTGGGTGAGCTTTGAAGTTTATTAAAGACTTAGGTTAAGTATTGTTAAGATCTAAAACATCATAATCAATTAAGAAAGAATAAAATTAAGAATGCTAAGAGGCATTATTTGTTGGCACAAATTTGAGAGGAGCTTGGGCTAAGCATTAACAAAGATGAGAGTATTTTTAGGATTAAAGAAGTTATGAATAATATGTGATGACTAGCTAGTTGAAAAAATATTATCAACTCTGTTGAAAAAAATAAAAAGAAAAAACAATCTAAAGCAACTTAGAAGAATGAAAAGCTTGTTAGAACATAATGTTTTAGTATCACAAAAGAAATAACTAGCTTGAATTTTGATCAATAGTTTGCATGAATTTATGCACAAATAGTTATTATAAAATAAGATAATAATATGATTTTTTAATTAATAATAAAAATAAAATATTTATTCTAATATATTAATATAATTTTATAATTATTATCATGATTTTCATGATTTGAGAGAATCATAAAATATATTAGTATAATTTTAGAATTAAAAATTAGGATAATATATTACCATGATTTATGTATCTTAGAGATATTATTTTACTTAATATCATCATTCCTAATATGAACTCCTTATCTTCTTGGCTTCTGTTCAACATTATTAATCTGTATTGCATTAGATTCAATTAGAAAAAAAGTTTAAAAAAGGAAATTCAGAATTTCAAATATTATAAATTATTATAATAAATAAGAATTCTTAAATCTTAGTGTCTCATATCATATTCTCTAGCATCCATGATCTATCATTTATTGTTACCAACTAATTATTCAAGAAATTTTACAAAATAAAACATGTGGTCAACTAAAAATTCAGTGACATCTAGGTTTGAACTCACTTCAAGTTGTCAAAATTTGGACATTTTTGAGAAGAGACTTGATAGTATCGCGTGAGATTATATTCTGCTAGGTAAAAGTGTCAGTGTAGTTAATTGAGATTTTTATATAGAAATAACAATAGAAAAACTCATTCTTTGGCTATATAACGAGTACTAAGAGCATCTCCTGTCCTTGAATTTTGACTCAATTTCTGAACATGTGGCTTTTGACTGTTATAACGTATTTATATTTTTTTTCATTCAAAAAAATACAAAATAAAGTAAATTACTACGGGCTTTAGATGTGACATGGGATTTTAAATCGAGCAAGTAAAAGTCAACCTTAAAAATTCATAAATTATTAATCATCAAATAGATTTGAGGCTTAAAAAAGAGGGTGTTTATCCGGAAAAAAACATGATTTTTTTTTTGTTGGATAGGATCCCTCATTTCCAAAATATCAAAAAAGAGCCTCAATTTTTTTAAATTATAAAATATCTTAACTGACAGCTAACAATTTTATTTTTTGATTTTTCCACTGAAACCCGCCTGAATCAGATTAGTGAAAGCAGTTCTTTGATAAACCAAATATGTCATGGTGTATTTATATAGGGTTATGGTGTTTTTGGTTAAACCAAACTAAGAACACTGTAACGTATTGAAAAACACTATAATATAATATTAATTAATATAAATTCTCATAAATCTTAATTATTAACTTTATTATATGCATTATGGTTTCATAAGATATTTTATTTGACAGCTTTCACGTGATTTTGAATGAAGATTAAAAATATTCTGGCATAAATTTAGAATAAAGGAAGACAGCTCCTTTTATTTTAATGTAACTTTAAATCTAGGTCTATAATTTAAAAAAAAAAACTTATAATATTTGTTTTTATTTATTGAAAAATAATAATGATAAAACAATAGGTGTTCCCACTTAGAATGTTTTCTTAATGGATCTATAGTATTTTGTCATCAATTCAAGACACTATAGCCTACTAAAAAACAGCAACAATAAGTTTGAATCATTTGAAATTCTCATTAACCATAAGTATCAACTTTACTATATGTTTTGAAATATTCTAAAATAATTTATATGATAATTCTAACGGCTATAGATTGAAATTATAAATGTTTTGATATATTTTATGGCAAAGCAATATACAAATTATATTTTATTTCACTTTGTCTTGAATCTTGGTCCAAATATTTTAGAAACCTTAATATTTGTGATAATTTATCATCAAGAAATAATAAAAAATATCAGATTTTCTATTTACAGTACTTTTGAATAGAATCACAGTATTTTAGTTTAATAATCAAACACTATAACATCTCCTTTTAAAATATACTTTGATCTTTTTCACAGGGAATAAGCTTTAGCTCCTCGGGAAATATAGAAATGACGAGTAGAATCCTAGAAAAACCCAAATATGGAGATTATCCTAAAACAATTGCCCTCAGAAAAACAAAAGGTCCAATAACATACATATTACACGGTCCCCATGAAAAATTATTTAGAGACGAAAGAGGCTAAACCATGTGGCTGCATTTAAACCAATGACTTCATTTTATGGGGTGGCAAACACAAAGATTTTGTGAAGGACCTACAAGATGCATCTGCTACCAAAAAAAAATAATACTGAACGTCCCAACAGTAATACCACAAGGATTTCTTTTCCTTTTTTTTTTTTTTTTGCTGATTAGCTGCATTTTGGTTGTTTATGTGACCTTGACATTGCATGTCATGACAACATTTCAATTAATATAAGAAACAAAAATACTCTTTGAATATGCTCTATAATTAATGTGGAGGAAGAATCCAGATTGTCTACATTTGGCATATGATATATATATATATATATATATATATATATATATATATATATATATAAGCTGGATTTTGCCAGTTGTACAAGCATATGTAGATGATAAATACACTTTCATTTTATTTGTTTCCCTTATATAAATAGCAAAAGTCACCACAATTTTGTCTACGCATGCATACGTACTGTGTTGAAATCTAAATACAAACTTCAGTATTTTTTGTCATTAAAGCTCCATAACAACTGAAAAAAACAAATTATCTATTGATATATTAGGCTGTTAATATATACCGCTGATATTAAGCTATGTTTTCGCCTTCCAATAATTTGGCATCAACGAGAGAATGCTGTGATCATGGTTATAATGACAAATACTCTGTTGATTGCAATGACTGTCACAGGAAGAAGCCTGATGATTCTTGGAATTGTTGTGTGATCCATTTTATGAAACAAAGGCACATATAGATATAAGATCCATAAGCCGCCAAGTAGATGTACCGTGGCCCTCTATCTAGGTTTTAATTTTCCTTTGGTTATCAAAATAATTCTGAAAGAAGTACGCAGAAGTTAAAGCACGCAATTAATATTACAGATTGCGACTGTATCTCAAGTGTGCTGCATGCGTATGGCGGTAATGAATGCAACGTATGATGGAGGAATTATGAGAAGGAGGTGTTTGAATTGGCGATGCAGAAAATACGGAGAAAGAAAGAAGTGAATGATTGAGGTGGAACGTTAAGAAAATAATGATAATTTCTACAGTTGCTATAGCCTATTCCATGCACAATATATGATAAGGCAGTGCTCCATTAAAGTTGTAGCTAATCATTTTTAGCCAGATAGAGTACTAGTACTCAATCTGAAACTCAGGTTGTACAATGAGTTGATTGTAATCTTCTAGTAACCCATTGCAGAAGGCTATGGCTTTGAGTTACTTGGGGTTCATCTTATTTTATTTAATTTGTGTTTGGTCGATTGGATATTTTTGGAATCAAAAGGGTGGAAAAGTCTTTCCAATCATTTCGTATTTTATTGTTTTGCCCCTTAATGAAAAGAATCTTTGTCAAGTCTGTCTACCGTGTGTTTACAATAACATTTACGTGGAACAACGGCATTTGTTAATGTACTCTTCTTCTCATGCTCAATGCACAAGCATGACGGAATAGAGACACCTCTTATATCTGCAAACGACTTTTTCTTATATATATATATATATATATATATATATACAGTGAATAAAAAAATTTCCGTGGTAAATTTATTACGTCAGTGAATAAAAAACTAATTCACAAGTTTTTCGTCGATATATTATCAAATTCTGATCAGTAATTTTTTTAAAAATTGCTATGTAACTACGAATTTCACCACACTCACAAATATTTTGAGGAACAACGCATACTATATTAAAGACGAATAGGCATTTAAAACCCTTGAAGAATAAAAAGATTATATGCAGTCAATGGGGTTGAGCGGAGAAAAGAAGAAAACACGAGTGGAAGGGAAAGAGGGTCGAGCCAGCAACGTGGTTGACGGAAGCCCGTGAGATTCGTATACGCGAAGCCTCGCGCCACGACATCCCCCATCGCCGTGATGAATACGTGGCTCCCTTTCCCAACTCGACTTTCTCTCTCTCTCTCTCTCTCTCTCTCTCTCTCTCTCTCTCTATGTCACACCCACCTGCTACTTTATTACCCTTCCATCCCGCTTGCTGTTGCAGCCAACTTATATTAGAGCCCGTCCCCCGAAAACTACCACTGACCACCCTCGCATTGTAGAGATCAGACTCAGATCTTCATCCTCCATCTATCTCGCTCTCTCCTTCCAACTTCTGGGAGAAAATGGGGAGAGCTCCATGCTGTGAGAAGGTGGGGCTGAAGAAGGGGAGGTGGACAGCGGAAGAGGATGAGATCCTGGTGAAGTACATTGCTGCTAATGGAGAAGGGTCCTGGAGATCACTGCCCAAGAATGCAGGTCAAACAAGAATATATATACTTCTCTCATGTTCAAATGGATTCGGAACATATGCATAACTATGTCTTCTTGAGCATGGGATGGTTTCTAATCTGTTTGTATTGTTCTTTCTTTCTTTGCTTTGTTTTTTTTTGGTATTTGGTGTTTGGAAGGGCTCTTGAGGTGTGGAAAGAGCTGCAGACTCAGATGGATAAACTACCTCAGATCTGACCTAAAGAGAGGTAACATTACTAGAGACGAGGAGGATATCATCATCAAGCTGCACGCCACTCTTGGAAACAGGTGACCGCTCTAATCCTTTTACCTCCATTTTCATGTTTTTATCGAGAGTGGTTTCTACATGATAGTTTGAGGAAGTTACATATATAATCAAACAATGATTTTGGGGATTCTCATGGAGTTCATGGCAAATCCATCTATCAATCGAGGCAGTCCATTACTTTATAATAAACCAAACTGCGTGTTGCTCACATGATGATTTTTTTTGTCCTTTCTGCTGATGAGAGTTGATGATTAATTGGTTCTTTTCTCGCTATTTTACATATTTTAGTCGCTGTGCATGCTTTTGCCTCTCTTCACATGCACGGAGTTTGCCCACATCGACATAGAGGTGGGCTCACCATGACAGGATTCATCCCTTTTTTATGCGAATACCGACGACCCTCCTTAAATACGGGAGGTGACAGTGGACCTAAGTGGAAAACGAGGGTTTCTCTGTACACTTTTTGAAGCTTGTAGAGCCTTGTCGTGTTGTAGAAAAGTTATATGTTCTCGTCGCCATCACGCCTCTCTCATTCTCTCTCTGCTTACCGCCATGGATGTCAGAATCCTTTTAGCTTAACACCAAAACAAACATATAAAGAAAACAGGAAAAAACTACTAAAGACAACCTGACGTACATGGCTTCTTGTTTATTAATCTCAATCTCTTCTTTTATGTTTTCTTGATTCTTTTAGACTGCAAGTTTTGACTTGCTATTTGCTAACAGGTAAAAGAATAATTAACTTCTTGGAGAGAGAGATAGAGAGAGAATCTGTTTTTAGTTTATTCAGAGGATAGCTGTACACAATGAAAGTATCATTGACATTTTATTGTAGATTTAAGAGTTCAGAGTTTAAGGAAGTATATATATATATATATATATATATATATATATATATATATATATATATATATATATATATATATATATATATGTATATGTATATATATATATATATGTATATGTATATATATATATGTATATGTATATATATATATAAATGTATATATATATATATATAAATGTATATATATATATATGTATATATATATATATGTATATATATATATGTATATATATGTATTGTATATATATGTATATATATGTATGTATATATGTATATATATGTATGTATATATGTATATATATGTATATATATATATGTATATATATGTATATATATATATGTATATATATATAGTGATCTTCTCCCTTTTACTGATCGCAAAACCAATCTGGGAGATGGCAACGATGGAGACTCTACTCTTGACAACGAGATCAACAAACTAGATATTCTAAATCCTTGCACGCATGACTACTGCATGCGCCAAAGTCCAGTTTGAATCCTCGACGGCAGTCACCATATCATAATATGATGTAGAGTTAATTAGATGCGAATATACTTTCTCAATAAGCTCAACCGTCCAGAGCGTTTCAATTGTCGCATCAAATTTCGCGTGACTGCATTAATTTTGACCGATGCCAGTGACGATCAAGGTAGGGAGCGACAACGATGAGTCTCTCATGAAGTCTTTCCTTCTGTCATTGCAGGTGGTCCCTAATAGCCGGCCATCTCCCGGGAAGAACCGATAACGAGATCAAGAACTACTGGAACTCTCACCTCAGCAGAAAAATCCAAAGCTTCCGGCGAACTGGAATGGACAGCAAGGCCGCAGTCTTAGACCTCAGTAAGCTTCGCGGTGGTGGGGGCAGGCAGCAGGGTGCCTGCATTGACCGGTCGGCCATGAAGAAGACCAACACCATGAATAGAGAAATCAGAAGAGATAAGCAAGACATGGCTGACATCCGGCCCCCAGCTTCGGTAGTGCAGAGTGATGAGGGTCATATCATGGTTTCCGATCCTGATCAAAACCAACAAGCTAGCAGCGTCACGTTTGATGGGATCACCATGGATCCTAATGAAGAGATGGTAAGTGAGCTTTGGGACACAGATGCTGATATGGAACACGTGCTGTTTGGTCCAAGTGAGGAAAGCATGATTGGGTGGGGGTACACTCAGGCAGACAGTGGTGTGATGAGCACAAGTAGAGTTGAATTGGCATCCAAGAGTGAGGATGAGATGGGTTCATGGCAAAGGGAGAAGCTCTTGGAGTGGGACTTGGGGGCCAACGAGGAAGCTGGAGAGATGTGGCCATGGATGTGGGACAGTGGAAATGGGGAGTTAGCCCTCCGTGGTGTGGATGACTCTGGATACCAAGAAGGCTCATTAGATGATGGCTGGCTTATTTGAGGTTAGAGCGTCCTTTGGAGACGGTACTTACTGCTCTTCGTGTTAGAAAGGAACAGTTGCGACTTCTAGGAACCATGTAAAGTCATTAGAAAGAGAGTAGTTCTTGTAGAGTGAAGGTGTGCCATCAATGATGCATGTTTTCACAATCTTTTTGGGGTTGTCATTTTGAGATTCCTTACCACTTTTCAAATAAAAAGAGGCTCTTTAGGAGATTATGGAATGACGTAGGAAATGTTTGGCTCTTTTGTGTGATATAATTAGCTTAGAGACCTTTTATCCATTCATTTTTGTTGGGAAGAAACCTGTTAAAGCGGAATAATTTTTTCCCTCTTTGTGTATCAAAATAGGTTCCTCATCAAAATACCAACTTGATATTCAAATAAAAATATCAACCAGCACAGCATAAACAATAGAGCAAAAATTAATCACACTGTGAGACCAAATCTTTTAACGTGGAAAACCCAATGTGAAAAAAACCACAGGACCGTAGTCCATCTCAAACTTCCACTATCAATAATAATGATAACAGGTTTACAGTAGGTCTTCTCTAGAATAACTAGAGGATCAGAATAACATCAAGATCATAGATCTTGGCTCAAGGATAGCATATCTTCATCACGTAGGATGGATCTCCTCAAAAGAGAATTCTAGGTCTCACAGAGTAGATATCGCAGGAAAGTACCTTAGAGAGGGTAAACTGTAGATCAACACCGTTAGAATTGTAGAGTTTGCTGCAAGGATTCTCCACATAAAATTTGGGCCGAAACTGACAACGTTTGGCCACCGATCGTCAAGCAGAAAACTCAGAAACCTAATCTTTCTCTCTCTATTTCTCTCTCCTCTTTTCTCTGCACGCCGCACGTTGCAATCTCACTGTGCGCACACACACACTGCCTGCACGCTGCCCAATTTTGCCCTTTCTCTCTTAATTACTGATTTGGGCTCAATAGGCCCAATTGTCTAAGCCCACATATGGGCTGGACCCAACAATTCTCCCCCTCCAGCTCATATGGTGGGTTGTACTAAGCCCGCTCTTCGCCTATATGCTTCAAGCTTCTCCTTAGGCAAAGACTTTGTCAACATATCTGAACCATTATCATTAGTATGCACCTTTTCCAACTGTAATTCTTTCATCTCAAGCACATCACGAATCCAATGATATCTCACATCAATATGCTTGGATCTAGAATGGTATGTTGAATTCTTGGAGAGGTGAATAGCGCTCTGACTGTCACAGTAAACAGTGTATACTTCCTGTTTCAAGTCCAATTCCTGTAGAAACTTTTTCATCCATAAAATTTCCTTGCAGGCTTCAGTAACTGCTATGTATTCTGCTTTTGTGGTTGATAGAGCAACACACTTCTGTAACTTAGACTGCCAAGAGACTGCTCCTCCTGCAAATGTCATCAAGAATCCCGAAGTGGACTTCCTGGAATTAGTATCACCTGCCATGTCTGCATCTGTGTAGCCTTCTAACACAGGTTCATCATCACCAAAACATAAACACAACCTGGAAGTACCTCTTATATATCTTAATATCCATTTCACTGCTGCTTAATGTTCCTTTCCAGGATTTGAGAGAAATCGGCTAACAACTCCAACTGCATGAGCTATATCTGGTCTAGTACAAACCATAGCATACATCAAACAGCCTACTACAGATGAGTAAGGCACTCTGGACATTTCTTCTTTTTCTTTCTCACTTGTAGGACATTGTTTCGAACTAAGCTTGAAATGACCTACAAGTGGGGAACAAACTGCTTTGGCTTTACTCATGTTGAATCTTTCAAGAACCTTTTCAATGTAAGTCTCCTGAGATAGCCAAATCTTCCTTTTCTTCCTATCACGAAGAATCTTCATGCCAAGTATTTGTCTCACCGATCCTAAGTCTTTCATGGCAAAAGATTTACTTAGCTCTCTTTTAAGCTTTTCAATTTTTCCAACATCATGGCCAACAATCAACATATCATCAACATATAGCAGTAAAATAATAAAATGATCATCTGAAAATTTTCTTCATAAACACACAATGATCATATGTGGTTCTATCATACCCTTAGCTCATCATAAAGGAATCAAACTTCTTGTACCACTGTCTAGGTGCCTGTTTGAGTCCATATAAGCTTTTCTTAAGCTTACATACCAGATTTTCTTTTCCCTTGACTTTGAAACCTTCTGGTTGCTCCATGTAAATTTCTTCTTCTAAGTCACCATGAAGAAATGCTGTTTTTACATCAAGTTGCTCAACTTCTAAATTCAAGCAGGCAGCCAAACCAAGAACAACTCGGATAGAGGACATTTTCACAACCGGAGAAAATATTTCTTCAAAGTCAATACCTTTCTTCTGACTGAATCCTTTCACAACTAGTTGTGCCTTGTATCTCTGTTGTGAGCTATTGTTTTCAGTCTTCAATTTATAAACCCACTTATTCTTGAGAGCTTTCTTCTCTTTGGGCAACTTTACCAAGTCATAGGTATGTTTCTCAAGCAAGGATCTCATCTCTTCTTGCATAGCTTTAACCCACTCACTCTTATTCTCTTGTAGAATAGCTTCTTGGTAAGTTTCTGGCTCTCCCCCGTCAGTAAGCATAACATACTCATGTGGAGGATATCTGGTAGAGGGTTGTCGCTCTCTAGTGGATCTTCTCAATAGAATCTCAACTGGTGGTGGAGGTGCCTGTTCAGTTAGTTCAGCATCATCAACTGTAGGTGTATCATCATTTACATTCTCACCATGATCTTCTTGTTCATCTCCCCCATGATCATCATGAACTACAGGTGAAGGAACTGGACCCAAACTCCAAGGAATATAAACAGAGGTTTCTGGCTTCTCAACATTATCACCATCATCAAACAATTGGTCTTCAAGAAACACAACATCTCTGCTTCTAATAATCTTCTTGTTCACTAGATCCCATAATCTGTACCCAAACTCTTCATGACCATATCCCAAGAAGATACATGCTTTTGCCTTATTATCAAGCTTGGACCTCTCATCTTTGGGAATATGCACAAATGCTTTACACCCAAAGACTCTCAAATGATTATAAGATATATCTTTTCCTCTCTATACTCTCTCTGGAACATCACCTTGCAGAGGAACTGATGGAGAAAGATTTATTAGGTCAACTGTAGTTCTCATAGCCTCCCCCCAAAATGACTTTGGTAACTTGGCGTGGGAAAGCATACACCTAATCATTTCTTCAATGGTTCTGTTCATCCTTTCTGCCACACCGTTCTGCTGAGGAGTTTTAGGAACTGTTTTCTCAAGCCTGATACCATGAAACCTGCAATAATTCTCAAAAGGACCCATGTACTCGCCACCATTATCTGATCGAATACACTTTAGTTTTCTGTCAGTTTCTCTTTCAACACTAACATGAAACTCCTTGAAAGCATCGAGTACCTGGTCTTTAGATTTCAAAGCAAAAGCTCAAACTTTTCTAGAATGGTCATCAATAAAAGTAACAAAATAAAGAGCACCTCCAAGAGTTCTAGTTTGCATAGTACAAACATCAGTATGAACTAAATCAATAACATCTGATCTTCTAGATGATGGATATGTCTGAAACGTAACTCTATGTGTTTTTCCAGCTAAGCAATGATCACAAGATTTAAGAGATGTACCTTGCAACTCTGGTAAGAACTGCTTTCTAGCAAGAGTTTGAAGTCCCTTCTCGCTGATATGTCCAAGCCTCTTATGCCAAAGATCTATACTTTCACCTTTTCGAATTGCATTAATCTCTCCTTTGTGTAGCTTAGCTTCCATGACATAAAAAGAGTTAATCTTCTTTCCTTTTGCCACGATTAGAGAACCTTTAGTGAGTTTCCATTTGCTTTCACCAAAATAATGTGTAAAGCCCTCCTCATCAAGTCTACCTGTAGATATCAAGTTAAGACGAATATCTGGAACATGCCTTACATCTTTGAGTATCAATTTGCTCCCAATACTGGTCTCCAAGCAAATATCTCCAATACCCACAATCTTAGATGTACTATTGTTTCCCATTCTGACATTACCAAAATCACCAGCACTGTAAGATCTAAAGAAATCACCATGAGAAGTAACATGAAATGAAGCACTAGAGTCAATTACCCAATTACTGTCCTGAGCTACAAGGCTAACACAACCTTCATCACAGACAATAGTGATATTACCTTCAGCAGCAACTGTATTGATCTCTTTCTCATTTTTCTTCATTTCATTCTGTTCTCGCTTCCAAAACCTACACTCTTTCTTCATGTGACCTGGCCTGTTACAGTAAAAATATTTGATATCTCTTATAGACTTGGATCTTCCTCTATAACCATATGGATTTCTGCTATGACTTCTTCCACGTCTTTCTTATTTTTCAGTAACAAATGCACCAGAAGAAGATTCACCCTATTCTTTCCTTCTTGCATCTTCATTTAGCAAATTGTCTTTAACCATATCTATGGTTAGAGTCCCCTCTGGCGTGGAGTTACAAATAGTCACCACATACGTTTCCCAACTTTCTGGTAAAGAGCTGAGAAGTAACAATCCCTGCATCTCATCATCTATATTCATTTTCATAGCAACCAACTTGTTTGCAAGACTCTGAAATAGGCTTATGTGCTCAACAATGTTACCACCATCTTTATACTTCAAATTTACAAGCCTTCTGAGGAGAGAAATTCTATTTCCCACTGTCTTTTTTGCAAAGAGATTTTCTAACCTTTGCCAAACAACATCAGCTCTGATTTCATCTGAAATATGCTCATGCAAGTTTATATCCATCCATCTTCTAATATAGGCAATAGCTTTTCTATGTTGAACTTCCCATTCTTCATCGTCCATAGTAGAAGGTTTATCTTTAACCTTGATAGGCTTATACAAATCTTTACAATATAGCAAATCTTCCATCAGACGCCTCCAAGTGGAATAATTTGATGAGTTCAATTTAAACATACCATAAAACTCCATTTCAATCACACAAGAAAAACTAGCACCAAACAACCTGATGCTCTGATGCCACTTGTTGGGAAGAAACATGTTAAAGCGGAATAATTCTTTCCCTCTTTGTGTATCAAAATAGGTTCCTCATCAAAATACCAACTTGATATCCAAATGAAAATATCAACCAGCACAGCATAAACAATAGAGCAAAAATCAATCACACAGTGAGACCAAATCTTTTAACGTGGAAAACCCAATGTGGGAAAAACCACGGGACCGTAGTCCACCTCAAACTTCCACTATCAATAATAATGATAACAGGTTTACAGTAGGTCTTCTCTAGAATAACTAGAGGATCAGAATAACATCAAGATCATAGATCTTGGCTCAAGGATAGCATATCTTCATCACATAGGATGGATCTCCTCAAAAGAGAATTCTAGGTCTCATAGAGTAGATATCGCAGGAAGTACCTTAGAGAGGGTAAACTGTAGATCAACACCGTTAGGATTGTAGAGTTTGCTGCAAGGATTCTCCACATAAAATTTGGGCCGAAACTGACAACGTTTGGCCACCGATCGTCAAGCAGAAAACTCAGATACCTAATCTTTCTCTCTCTATTTCTCTCTCCTCTTTTCTCTGCACGCCGCACGCTGCAATCTCACTGTGCGCACACACACACTGCCTACACGCTACCCAATTTTGCCCTTTCTCTCTTAATTACTGATTTGGGCTCAATAGGCCCAATTGTCCAAGCCCACATATGGGCTGGACCCAACAATTTCTGGCTACTCGACACTTTTCTCTTGCTAAGGAAAGCGATGTGAACGCATATCGAATTACAAGTACTTGGTTTACTATTACTCTTAGAAATTTCGAGTCTTATGAGCTAAACCCAATGTAGCCGTAATTTAACCTCGCATAGGAGCTCTACGAATTCTTCCAAAATTATACTCAAATATGAAATTTTTTTGAAGAAATTATTGAAAAAATAATTAAGATAGGGATAAATAAAGTATTACGTGGATTAGATATACAAATGGGGCATTGAAACCCTTTATGTACAGCATAAGTTTCAAGTTAATAGATTCTCTTTGTTCAAAAATAATTTATTTAGGAGATCTCATTCTTCTATTGAAATCTATCAAATGGGGCTCTTGTTTTTTAATCTATTTACACATAGCATCTTTTATTTTCTAAAGTATGATATTACCCGTAATCTTTATTGCATCGGCTATTGCTATCCTACTATAGCTTGTTAGGATCAAAATTGACACTAAGAGAAGAGAGAGAGAGGGGTTGAATTAGTATTTACGTAAAAATTACATCGATTTGAAAACTCGTTCAACGTAGGAAAATCATTTCGATAAACTCCATATCGAAAAGTGTTTAAGCTTGACTTAAAGTAAGTGTAAAGTGAAGTGAGCAGCTAAGTAAGTAGTAAAAGAAAAGAGCACACTAGATTTATAGTGGTTCGGTCATCGTGACCTACATCTATTCTCGATTTCTCTTTACTCGAGGCCACTAGCTTCCACTACCAATCTTCTTTCCAACGGGCGAAGATCAATTACTCTTGTAACTCTTTCTCCTTTTTATAGGCTCAGGAGAGTACCTTTACACCCATCTTTTGTAAGTGTTCCTTCACATACTTTCTTTAGAACTATCACTAAGCTCTAGAAGGAGAGACTATACACTTTAAGAGATTACAACCTTGGAATCCTAGAGTTTTTGTTCCACTTTCGTGTTTATTTCAAGCAAAAATTTATGGGATATTTATAAACCCCAAATGGCTTAAAAAATCGAAGCCAAAATTCAAATCCCTAGGTTTTTGAGGTACTAGCGATGCCACCGCCAATACTAGGCAGTATCACCGCCTATCAATCTGACACTAAGCGATACCACTACTTGACACACTAACATTGGGTGGTACCACAGCCCAATCTGATAGTACCACCGCTTGACATAGTTTGGAAGACTATGTTTGCGTAGTACCACCCCCAATCTAGCGGTACCACCACCTGACATAGTTTGAGAAACTATGTTTGGGCGGTACCACCACCTAGTCTGAGCGGTACCACTACTAGACCCTACTATAGGTCATTGAATGAGCCAAACAACAAGCCCAATTCAGTCCTGATTCAGGCCTAATTAGCCTCTAATTGAGTTGGTATTGTTTCATCCCCAAACCAAGATAATTAGTTCTAAACTAACTCGATTTATACATACGATTACAAGCATGAATCCTATATTGTTTGGCATGTCACTGGTCATCCGATATTTTGTTTGATCCTTCAACGCGTCGTCCTCTTCTTCGGCGTATTACCCAATTGGCATGTTGACTCCCGTAACTTTCGATCTTTTTAGCACAGTATTCAATCCTTTGGTCTGATGCCTGAACTCATGGCATGAAATTCTTCTACCGGTATGTTGAACGATCCTCTGGCTCGATGTCCAATCTCCTGACATATTTCACTCCGGTCTAACGTTCGATTCCTCCTACTTTAGTCGATTTGTCTTTTCTAATATAAGTTAATCCTACATCACTTAAAACATAGATTAGATTGTAAACTCATCAATTAATTTCATTATCAAAATCTAAGATTCAACAATCTCTCCCTTTTTAATGATGATAACCATTTGATGACAGAGTTTAAACAAAACTCCCCCTATCAATATACTATGTTGAAATAATGTTGAATTTCAAAAAATAAAAACCGTTAACTTTCACATCATTGCATACATCATAAAATCATGAGTATTGCATATATAATTACATATTATCAACATAACTTTTGTTAGGATCAAGAGCACTAAGAGGGGGGGGGGGGTGAATTATGCAGCGGAAAACCTTCTACGATTAAAAAAAAAACTGCGTTCGTTCGATAAAAGTGATTTCAGTAAGAAAGCCGATTCGTAAATCATTTTAACTTTTGATTAAGCGAGATGCAGCAAAGATATAAATGTAGTTTGCAGTTATGGTTCAAATCAGATAGTAGGCGCAAACTGAAATATGATATTCATACGAAAAAACTGATTTACGTCTAAATGCTGATTCGTAAATCACTTGATTAAGCGAGATGCAGTTAAAGCAAGGATATAAAGGCAGTTTGCAGTTATGATAGAAATCAAAACGTAAACGCAAACTGAAATATGATGATCGTACGATAAAACTAATTTACATATAAACGTCGATTCGGAAAGTGAAAAGCTTAAAACCCAATCGTATATGCGCAGAAAGCAGTAAGCTTTTGAGGAGGTTTGCAGTAAAGATAATATGCTTAAAGTAAATACAAACAGAGATTTAGAGTGGTTCGGTCAATCTTGACCTACATCCACTTTTGGCTTCCTCCACCGACGAGGTCACCGACGTTCACTAGAGGCCTTCCTTCAATAGGCGAAGGCCAACCACCCTTTTACAGTTTCACTCCTTTTGACAGGCTTAGGAGACAACCCTTACAAAATTTTCTCTCCTCTCTTTAAAGATCAGAACTTGGAAGAAAAGAGGGAGAAGAACTTTTGGCTTTTACAACAATTTTGAGCTCTAAAAATCACAGAATAAGATCAGGATTTTGGTGTGTTTGAGTGCCCTTTCAGTGATCAAAGGGTGGGGTATTTATAGGCCCCAACCCAGTTTGAATTCCGAGCTCAAAACTGTCAATTCCCGGAATTCCGGGATCTAGCGGTTGCACCGCCTAACTGAGGCGGTTGCACCGCCTGGCAGAGCTCGAAGATTGAGCCTCTAGGCGGTGCCACCTCCTGTCAAGGGTGGTTGCACCTCCTACCAGAGCTCAAAGATCGAGCTCAGGCGGTGCCACTGCCTGACTGAGGCGGTTGCACCTCCTACCAAAGCTCGAAGACTGAGCTCAGGCGGTGCCACCGCTTGACTGAGGCGGTTGCACCTCCTGCTAGAGCTCGAAGACCGAACTCAGGTGGTGCCACCTCCTATCAAGGGTGGTTGCACCGCCTAGTCTCGCTTGGAGACTGAGCCCAGGCGGTGCCACCGCCTAGCTGGGGCAGTTCAACCGCCTGGCAGAAATCAGGGTCCGAATGGGTTGATCCATTCGGCCCAATTTGGGTTTTTCAGGGGCCCAATTGCCCCAAGATTAAGTTAATGGGATTACCTCCCATTTTCAACTTAATCATTGTGCTAACTACGATATTTCCTAAGACATTTACTGCAATTTGCTCCGGTGCATCAATCGCTTCTTCCGACGAGCTTCCGGCGAACTTCCGTTGATCATCCGATGAACCCTCGGTGATGCTCTTGCGGACTTCCGGCAAACTCCTGGACTTGCGACGATCTACTTGGCGAGTTCCGACGAGCTTCTTTGGCAAGCTCATGGACTTCTCAGATTTGTTCCCGCAGAACCTCCGACGATTGTCCGAACTTCCGTCGAACTCTCGAACTCCCAACGTGATCATTGTCTTGACTCCGTCGCAACTCCTGCTGCATATCTTACTTTCATCGTAGTTAATCCTGCACACTTATCTCAACATATAGATTAGATAACAAATGACAATTGACTTCATCATCAAAATCCGAGATTCAACAATCTCCCCCTTTTTGATGATGACAATCAATTGATAATGGAGTTAACCTTAACTCCCCCTATCTATATGCCATACTTGAGATAAGTCATTCTTGAATTCAAAACCTTTGAATTCAAGAGACATATTTATAAGTTAAAATCATTTAAACTTATCAATACTCCCATCATGATTCCCATCATGATGTATCTCTCTGAAGATGATGTCAAGACTTGACATTCATTTTCAAATTTTACATTACAAGTTTGAATGATGGTAATAGTAGCAATTCATGATATTGTAAGATATCAACATGTAAAATTGCGAAGGAAGATTTTTTGTTTGATATCTTGACATGATACAAAAAAGGCATAATGCAAATTATAGCAATCATAGCATAGCAATTCATATATCTCTTGGTGATGCAAGCATGGCATTAATACTCATATATTTCTCCCCCTTTGTCATCAACAAAAAGCATGGTAATTGTGATACTAGGAGAACAATATAAGCGAATTTTGAGCATAAGTGTGATGCCTTTACTAGGTTCATGTCATTTTCAATAGTGAGTCAATTATGCAACCATGACATGGAGATATCAATTCTGTTTTTACCCTGCATCTCCACCATCTATTTGTGAGTTTACTTTAAATGAAGTTAAAATTGATGAGAGATTAAATCTTGCTTCATTTTCACAAGGATCAAGATATGTATTAGAAACGAATCCTTGTTAGTAAAAACACTATCATTCATATAATCAGGAATCATTTTATTAAATCTATTTCTTTAAAGAATATTCTTCACATAGGTGTATGAGAGATGTATTTCATATGTCAACAATGATGAGAAAACTCGTTATGACATATGCTTTATTAAGTCCGGAAGAGGATAATGTATCGAGAAACTCCGATTTTTAAGAGAATCCGAAAACGAAATTAAGACTTTCATGCATTCGGACGAGACCGTGCTATTGATTTTCAAATATGATCATGAAGACAAAACATGCTTATCATCATGGAAATTTTTATATTCATACACATAATTTCTAACAGGTAATTGTGTAAAATCATCATAGCAATTAAGTGAAATTGATCAATCAATCAATAAAGTCCGAAAAATAATTTCAATAAGTTTATGTATTCAGACACATCAACATTCCTAATTCTCTTCTTATGAAATCAAATTATTCTTCACTTAGAGGTTTTGTAAAAATATCAGCTAGTTGATGTTTAGTGTCAATGAACTCTATGATTACATCATGATTAGTAACATGATCTTGTATAAAGTGATGTCTAATATCAATATGTTTTGTTCTTGAGTGTTGTATAGGATTCTTTGTTAAACATATTGTACTTGTGTTATCACATTTAATGGGAATATTTTTAAGATGAACTTTATAATCTTCTAAGGTGTTTTTCATCCATACAACTTGTGCACAGCATGCACTTGCTGCAATATATTCAGCTTCGGTTGTTGATAGTGCAACCGAATTTTATTCCTTAGATGACCGGGAAACAAGGGCATGTCCTAAAAATTGACATGTTCCTGATGTGCTTTTTCTATCTAGTCTACAGCCAGCAAAGTCCGCATCAGCATAAGCAATTAACTCAAGATTCTTTGATTTTGGGTACCATAATCCTAGATTTGTGGTACCATTAAGATATCTAAGTATTCCTTTAACTGCTTTGAGATGAGATATCTTAGGGTTTGATTGAAATCTAGCACAAAGTCCTACACTGAACATGATATCTAGTCTAGTTGCAGTGAGGTAAAGTAAACTTCCTATCATGCCCCTATAAGTTTTTTGATCGAAGCTTTCTCCACTTTCATCAATTTCTAACTTAGTGGAAGTGCTCGTAGGAGTGTTAATAGCTTTTGAGCTATTCATATTAAACTTTTTTAGCAAATTCATAGCATATTTAGTTTGACTAATAAAGATGCTATTGCTTAGTTGTTTGATTTGTAAGCCTAAGAAGAATGTTAATTCTCCCATTAAACTCATTTCAAATTCAAGACTCATAGTTTTAGCAAAAGATTCACAAAGAGATTCATTCGTAGAACCAAAGATAATATCATCAACATAAATCTGAACAATGAGAAAATTATTTTCAAAATTCTTGATGAACAATGTAGTATCAACCTTACCTTTTGTGAAATTATTTTCAATAAGAAAAGAACTAAGTCTCTCATACCAAGCCCTCGGAGCTTGTTTTAAACCATAGAGAGCTTTAGTTAATCTAAACACATGATTAGGGAGGCTATTATTTTCAAATCCAGGAGGTTGTTCAATATAGATTTCTTCGGAAATAAAGCCATTAAGAAAAGCGCTTTTAACATCCATTTGAAACAACTTAAAATTATTACTACTAGCGTAGGCAAGGAGCATCCTTATGGCTTCTAATCGAGCCACAAGAGCGAAGGTTTCTTCGTAATCGATACCTTCTTCTTGGTTGAAACCTTTGGCCACTAATCAAGCCTTGTTTCTAACCACGATACCATATTCATCTTGCTTGTTTCTAAAAATCCATTTAGTACCAATAACTAAATGATCATTTGGCCTAGGAACAAGCTTCCATACCTCATTTCTCTCAAATTGATTTAATTCATCTTGCATTGCGATAATCCATGAATCATCTTTCATGGCTTCGTCAACACATTTGGGTTCAATTTGGGAGAGAAAAGCGACGTTGGAACAAAAAATTTTAAGAGAAGAATGTGTTTGAACCCCCTTTGATGTGTCTCCTAAGATTAGCTCCTTAGGATGAGCATCTATATACTTCCAATCTTTGGGTAAGGATGTTTCGGAAGTGGATGCATCCAAGTTGCTAGTTGGAGATGGGGTTTCATTTAAATTCAAGGAATCAAAATTAACATCATCATCAAAATCATTTTTCCTGATTTCGGAAATCTCATTGAAAACAACATGAATGGATTCTTCAATAATTAAAGTTCTTTTATTGAAGATACGAAAAGCTTTAGAAATCGAAGAATAACCAAGGAAGATTCCTTCATCGGATTTAGTATCAAATTTTCCTAAGTTATCTTTTTCATTCAAGATAAAACAATTACACCCAAAGACTTTAAAATATGAAATATTGGGTTTTTTGTTGTTCCATAACTCATAGGGAGTTTTGGTGAGTACGGGTCTTACTAGAACTCTATTCAAAATATAGCATGCAAAGTTTATGGCTTCGGCCCAAAAATATTTGGGTAGGCTATGTTCATTCAACATGGTTCTTGCCATTTCTTGTAAATTTCGATTTTTTCTTTCTACTACTCCATTTTGTTGAGGATTTCTAGGAGTAGAAAAATTATGGTTGTATCCATTGAGTTCACAAAATTCTTGGAAATCATGGTTTTGAAATTCACCACCGTGATCACTTTTAATTGACGAAATTATAGAACCCTTCTCATTTTGAATAAGTTTACAAAACATGGTAAAATATCTAAAGCATTCATTTTTCTGTTTTAAGAAGTAAGTCCATGTGTATCTGCTATAGTCATCCACAATGACGAAGGCGTATTTGCTACCTCCTAGGCTTGATGTAGAGATTGGTCCGAACAAGTCCATATGGATCAATTGTAAGGGCCTAGAGGTGCTTATTTGATTCTTAGATTTGAAACTACCTTTAATTTGTTTACCTAATTGGCAAGCATCACATACATTATCTTTGATGAACTTGATATGAGGAATTCCTCTTACAAGTTCTTTAGATGTGTTAGGACTCTAGCTTGGAGAGTTAGGACTCTAGCTTGGAGTGTCCTAATTGAGAGGGATATTCATGTAAAACTGTTAGGACTAGTTAGGAGAGTCCTAATTGAGAGGGACATTCTGTTAGGACTCTAGCTAGGAGAGTCCTAATTGAAAGGGGCATTCATGTAGGAGGTTGTTTCTTAGAGAAGAATTAGGAGTTGTAAAGGAATAGGAGTCTTAAGAATTAAGAGTTGTAAAGAAATATTAGTCTTAAGTAGGAGTCCTATTAGGAGTTGGTTTGAAGTAGGAGTCTTGAGTAGGAGTCCTATAAGGAGTTAGGGTTTAGAAGCCTTATAAATAGTCATGTATTCCTCCTCTTTTCATAAGCAATAGATGAATCTTTTCTGCAGCCTTTGAGCAGCAACTTGGAGGGAGGAACCCCTATAGAGTTCCAAGGAGGTCGATCCCCTAAAGAGATCAACCCTAAGTTTAGAATCCGCAAGGGTTCTAACACCTGGTATCAGAGCAACGTTCTTGGCATCTTGCTGCCCTTCCACTGCCATCCATCAGCCCTCCACAATCGCCCAAAGCAATTCCCACAATTGCTTAAAAGATCGTCGCTGAATTCCGCCATAATCTCCACCACCGTGGATCATCCTTTGATCTCCCCGTGAATTGCAACAGGTTCTGGTTTCCTACCTTACTGTTGCTGCAATTTAGTTATCCTTATTCGAAAAAAAAAAAAAAAAAAAACTGTTCCTATATTGCTGCATAAACCTTTCGTCACAAAGTTTTCATCTCTACGACGAAAGATACATTGCAGAATTCCAGCCGCATAGCACCATCTGTTTGATCTTGCTACTGTGCTTTTTCTATCCAAATTCCTATGAAATTTTTATGACATCTTTGACCCTTCATAACAGCAGATTTTCCTTTAGTTTTTTCAAAAAATTCTCAATATAAACCATTGATCTTTTACGTCTAATTTGCTATACTTGAAAATCTGCATTGTAAAATTTCAGCCGCATAGCACTGTTTGTTTGATCTTGATACTATATTGTTTCTATCCAAATCTCTACGAAATTTTTATGATAGCTTTGACACTTCCTAACAGTGGATTTCCCTTTAGTTTCATCAAAAAATTCTCAATATAAACCACTGATCTTTTACGTCCAATCTGCTATACTTAAAAATCTGTGCTGTAGAAAATTTCAGCGGCATATTGTTTACTTAACCCATCTATTTGCAATCTTTTTTGAATGAAATTTCTTATACACTTCATAGATCATCTTGGCTTCCATGTAAAATTGATATATTAAGGAATTCATCTCTAAAAATAATTGTGTTGCTGCAAATTTTCATCGTAACCCGCTGAAATTTTTCGACGATAATTCTGCTATCGCAATTTGCACCAATTTTCTTACTGTTATACTGCTGAAATTCTCTTGATTAAATTAGACATCCTTGCTGTCATATAATCTGTGATTTTTCTATCAATTCCCTCCTCAATTCTCTTAAGTTTTTGGTGGAAATTACGTCGAGAAACCGTTGTTTCTTCGACGACAATTCTACTCTTATAAGACAGCACATACTTGCTGCAACTTCCACTTATTTCTATCAAACCTTTGCTACCATCTACCACAGATCCAAAACTTTCATCTACAGCCTTAAAACTCCACCAAACCACACCCTCAAATTGCACCCAAAATAGCTACAAAACAAGCCTAAACCGTAGCCTACACCCACCGATCTACCAACCCTTTCGACCATCATCTCTCTCAACCAATACATGCCTTTAACCCGACAACAAAAGAGAGATCTTAACATCACAGATTTGGCGGCATATACTATGGCATCTGAGGAGGTAATCAATGCTAAATTCAAAGCCTTCGAGGCACGAATGGAGGATAAGATTCGGATGCTCCTTATCGAACTCAGATTGGGCCGACCACTAAGCACGAAGAAATCACATCAAGGAGAGAGCTATGCCCAATCGCACCAAACCCAAAGATATGACTTCCAAGAGAGGGGAAGCTCTATGACTGACCCCAACTATCCATGCATGAGAGTGGACTTCCCTAGATGGGAAGAAAGAGACCCGATTGGTTGGATCTCGCGCGCGGAGCGATATTTTCAGTACCACAAAACCGCGGATGCATCTATGGTGAAAATTGCAGCTATACATCTTGAAGGGGATGCTATACAGTGGTTTAACTAGTTTGAACATACTTATGGAGTTCTTTCATGGCGACAATTCAAAGAAGGACTGCTAATCCGCTTCAGACCAACCGATTACGAGAATATTGACAGACAACTAGCAAAGATCCGACAAACCTCCACCATTCAGGAGTACCAAACTAGGTTTGAAAGGTTATCTAATCAAACTCGTGATTGGTCTCAAAAACAGCTATTGAGGACCTTCATTGAGGGCTTGAAGCCGGAGATCCGAGGAGAAGTTAAAGCGCGACAACCGTATACGCTTATGGCAGCCATCTCTTTCGCACGACATCAAGAGGAGCAATTGAATCATAAAGCTCGGAGGACTAGGGTCGCTCCTCAATCTGTAATAATGAAGCCTTCAGCCCCTCCTACTGTCGACCAAGTCCCCACACCAAAGAGGTTAACAAGAGTAGAGCTTCAAGAGCGATATGCGAAGGGGTTATGTTGGCATTGTGACGAGCCGTGGAGCCGTGAGCATCGTTGTAGTAAAGGGAGACTTCTTATGATTGAACCAATAGAAGAAGAGGTCATTGAACATCCAGAAAAGAGCCTTGAATATGAAGAAGAAGATGCAGAAGAAGAGCCCCAACCGACCGAAGTTACGGTACATACACTAGCCGGCTACTCAAACCCGCAAATGATGAAAGTTGGAGGCCTTCTCAAACAACAACCGATCACTATTCTCATCGACACGGGCAGCACTAATAACTTCCTAAACAGTAAGGTTGCTGTCCATATGAACTTACCTGTTGAGAATTACAGCATGTTTGTCATTCAAGTCGTCGACGGACGGATTTTGAAGTGTGATCATAGGTGCCCGCAATTGCAGATTTCTTCCTCCTCCCTCTTGATGATCATGAGGCCATACTCAGAATTAAATGGTCGATGACATTAGGTGATATTTCTTGGAATTTTATGCAACTAATTATAAAATTTTACAGTAAGGAGAAACAGGTGATACTGCACGGGAAACGTGAGGGCGACGTAACGACGATTTGCACACAACAAATGGAGAAGGTTTTGCATAAAGCATGCAGCGGCTTTTTGGTACAACTTGAGCAACAAACTATGGGAGAGCCAACAAAATTTGAAGATCGAAATCTACTTCCTTTGCTTGCTGAATTTTCAGATATATTTGACGAACCGCGCAACCTACCTCTTACCCGTCGGCATGATTAATGTATAATGATTCTTCCAGGCAAATCTCCAGCAAATGCTCAGCCATATCAATATCCATATCTCCAGAAGGATGAAATAGAAAGGATTGTAAAAGAAATGCTCAAAACAGGAGTTATTCGGCCAAGTTGCAGCCCCTACTCTTCACCGGTGCTCCTCATACGAAAGAAGGATAGAATATGGAGATTATGTGTTGATTACCGAGCTCTCAATGGCATAACCATCAAGGATAAATACCCTATTCCAGTAGTAGATGAGTTGCTAAGGGAGCACAAATCTTCACAAAGCTGGACCTTCGATCCGGGTATCATCAAATACGAGTATGCGAAGAAGACATACCGAAAACCACCTTTTGAATACACAACAACCACTATGAATTTTTGCTTTCTTCATAAGAAGGTGGAATATCTTGGGCACATCATATCAGAGGAAGGTGTGGCAGTAGACCCCTTCAAAATTGGAGCAATGCAAAACTGGCTGACTCCGTGGAATATAAAATTGCTACATGGCTTTCTGGGTTTAACAGGCTACTACTGCAAGTTCGTGAAAAACTATGGAGAGATCAGTGCACCACTTACTTCCTTACTGAAAAAAGATGTCTTTCAATGGTCGGACAGAGCCTCCGCTGCCTTAGACAAACTTAAGGCAGCCATGACGACGACGCTGGTGCTAACACTACCAGATTTCAACCGACCCTTCATTATTGAGGCCGACGCATCTGGAGTCGGAATTGGAGCCATTCTTATGCAAGATGGTCAACCACTCACATACACTAGCAAGGCATTATCTCCCTCCCATCAAAATAAGTCAACATATGATAAGGAGATGCTTGCCATTGTGCGCGCAGCAACGAGGTGGAGACCCTACTTGATTGGTCAACGATTTCAAATTAAAACCGACCATAAAAGCCTCAAGTACTTTTTAGAGCGAAAGATATCATCCCTTGAGCAGCAAAAATGGGTAACAAAACTTCTTGGATTTGATTATGAAATAACATACAAAAAGGGGAAAGAGAATGTTCTTGCAGATGTGCTTTCGCAACTACCTGAGCAAGCTGAATTTTCGGTTGTTTTACTTCCAACCAGCGACTTCCTTGAGGATATTAAGATGGAATGGCAGGAAGATTCGGAGACTAGTAAGATCAAAAAAAAAAAATTAGAGGAAGCACCAAGCTCCGTGGCTCATTACAATCGGGACTCAAAAGAATTATGCTATAAGGGACACATTGTGCTTGTGACAAATTCTACTTGCATCTTTAAGAGCAGATTTTGGACAAAGTTATTCCATATGCAGGGTACTAAATTGAAAAGGAGTGTGACATATCACCCACAAATCGACGGCAGATAGAAGTTGTAAATAGGTGCTTGGAGATAGCCCAAAGCCACCCACTAAATATGACTACCCAAAGAGAACTCCAGACTCAGCCAAGTGCCATTATTGATCGACGGATAGTGACTCGACGACGATGACCCACTAATGAAGTGCTAATACAGTGGGCGAACCTACCAATAGAAGATGCCACTTGGGAGAACTATGACGACTTGAAGATCAAATTCCCAGAATTCACGAATCATCAGCCTCGAGGACAAGGCTGATTTGAAGAGGGCGGGTCTGATAGGACTCTAGCTTGGAGAGTCCTAATTGAGAGGGATATTCATGTAAAACTGTTAGGACTAACTAGGAGAGTCTTAATTGAGAGGGACATTCTGTTAGGACTCTAGCTAGGAGAGTCCTAATTGAAAGGGGCATTCATGTAGGAGGTTGTTTCTTAGATAAGAATTAGGAGTTGTAAAGGAATAGGAGTCTTAAGAATTAGGAGTTGTAAAGAAATATGAGTCTTAAGTAGGAGTCCTATTAGGAGTTGGTTAGAAGTAGGAGTCTTGAGTAGGAGTCCTATAAGGAGTTAGGGTTTAGAAGCCCTATAAATAGTCATGTATTCCTCCTCTTTTCATAAGTAATAGATGAATCTTTTCTGCAGCCTTTGAGCAGCAACTTGGAGGGAGGAACCCCTATAGAGTTCCAAGGAGGCCGATCCCCTAAAGAGATCAACCCCAAGTTTAGAATCCGCAAGGGTTCTAACAAGATGATATTTGAGTGATTAGTTTCATGCTAGCATGACCTAATCTTCTATGCCATAGCCAAGCATCCTCATTCAAAACCGAAAAACACATTTCATTACACAAATCATTGATGTCAATAGTGTATACGTTATTTTGTTTTAATGCAATCATAGACGTGTTTTTGTGTGGTTTTTGAATGATGCAAGCATTAGATTCGAATATGATAATATATCCTTTATCACATAATTGACTAATGCTCAAGAGGTTATGTTTTAAACCATCAACTAACAAAACATCTTCAATAAAGAAGTTGGATTTGTTACCTATGGTTCCTTTGCCAATGATTTTAACCTTGTTGTTGTCTCCGAAGGTGACATAGCCTTCGTCTATGCTAGTGAGCTTAGAGAATTGAGATGGATCTCCGGTCATATGCCTTGAGCATCCACTATCAAGGTACCATCTCTTGCTCCTAGCTTGCAATGGTATAGGTTTCTACAAGAAAGGATGATCTTTAGGTACCCATTTGCTTTTGGGTGCCTCAAAAATAGATCAACATTTTTTATCATGTTGCATAGAATTTATCATGGTTCCTTTAGGAACCCAAATTAATCTGTTTGGACTAATTTTTTTGAATGTATAATAATGCGTTTTGTGTCCAAGTTTGCAACAAAAGTTGCATTTGCTTTGGTGTCGAACATGTAAGATGGGGCCTTTTATGAAGGTGGTTGGATTTTGGTGAGGACTTCTCACAAATCCGATTCCACTTCTTTTGTGAACGTGACCCTTGCTTGCAAGGATCATGTTCAATGACTTGCTACCAACCTCGAATTTTTTCAAGGTGTCTTTAAGTAGCAAGTTTTCCTTTTGGAGAGTTTCTAGATCATGGCATTTTATGCATGAACCTAAACTATCATGATATTCAGTTTTTAACTTATCGAAATTACAAGTAAGACTATCATTCTCCTTTTTTAGCAATTTGTATTTTCTGCTAATAATCTTGCATTCATCAAATAAGTCATGGAAGGCATTTAATAATTCATCAAATGATAAATCTACATCTATTAAATTCGTTACCTCCTCTCCGATGGCCATTAAGGTGTAATGAGCAACTTGCTCGGTGTTGGACTCCTCTTCTTCGGACGCGCTCGAGTCATCCCACATTGCTTTGAGCGCCTTCTTCTTTGATGTTCTCTTTTTGACTTGGGGACAATCACTTTTGTAGTATCCTGGTTTTTTGCACTCGTAGCAAATAACTTAGTCCTTCTTGGGTTCAAGTTTATTTTTTGTGTCATTCTTAAACTTGTTTCTTTTAATGAATTTTTTGAATTTTCTTGTTAGAAGTGCCTCGTCATCGTAATAGTCCTCATCACTTGAGTTTTCTCTCAAGTGGTCTTCTAAAGTTCTGAGTGCCATATCCTTCCTGTTCTTTGGAAGGATGTCTTCTTGCTCTTCATGAGCTTTGCAAGTCATCTCGTAGGTCATTAATGACCCGATTAGTTCTTCAAGAGGGAAGTTGTTTAGATCTTTCGCCTCTTGAATAGCAGTGACTTTAGGATCCCAACTTTTAGGAAGGGATCTTAGAATCTTATTTACGAGCTCAAAATCCGAAAAATATTTTTCGAGTCCTTTTAGACCGTTGATGACATCCGTGAAACGGGTAAACATGTTGCCAATAGTCTCACTCGGTTTCATCCGAAAAAGTTCGAAAGAATGTATCAAAAGATTGATTTTTGACTCTTTCACTCTACTTGTGCCTTCATGAGTCAATTCGAGTGTGTGCCAAATATCAAATGCGGTTTCACAAACCGAAACACGGTTGAACTCGTTTTTATCAAGTGCACAAAATAAGGCATTCATAGCCTTTGTATTAAGAGCGAAAGCCTTCTTCTCCAATTCATTCCAATCGATCATTGGAAGAGAAGACTTCGAAAATCCATTTTCGACAAGATTCCAAAGTTCAAAATCCATAGAAATAAGAAAGATCCTCATTCGGGTCTTCCAATAGGTGTAGTCCGTCCCATTGAACATGGGTGGACATGTAATAGAATGACCCTCTTGGTTTCCGGCGTATGCCATCTCTCTTGGGTTTTAATCCGTTTGAGAGTTAACCCCGCTCTGATACCAATTATTAGGATCAAGAGCACTAAGAGGGGGGGGGGGGTGAATTAGTGCAGCGGAAAACCTACTACGATTAAAAAAAAAACTACGTTCGTTCGATAAAAGTGATTTCAGTAAGAAAGCCAATTCGTAAATCACTTTAACTTTTGATTAAGCGAGATGCAGCAAAGATATAAATGTAGTTTGCAGTTATGGTTTAAATCATATAGTAGGCGCAAACTGAAATATGATATTCGTACAAAAAAATTGATTTACGTCTAAATGCTGATTCGTAAATCACTTGATTAAGCGAGATGCAGTTAAAGCAAGGATATAAAGGCAGTTTGCAGTTATGATAGAAATCAAAACGTAAACGCAAACTGAAATATGATGATCGTACGATAAAACTAATTTACATCTAAACGCCGATTCGGAAAGTGCAAAGCTTGAAACCCAATCGTATATGCGTAGAAAGCAGTAAGCTTTTGAGGAGGTTTGTAGTAAAGATAATATGTTCAAAGTAAATGCAAACCGAGATTTAGAGTGGTTCGGTCAATCTTAACCTACATCCACTTTTGGCCTCCTCCACCGACGAGGTCACCGACGTCCACTAGAGGCCTTCCTTCAATAGGCGAAGACCAACCACCCTTTTACAGTTTCACTCCTTTTGACGGGCTTAGGAGACAACCCTTACAGAATTTTCTCTCCTCTCTTTAAAGATCAGAACTTGGAAGAAAAGAGGGAGAAGAACTTTTGGCTTTTACAATAATTTTGAGCTCTAAAAATCATAGAATAAGATCAGGATTTCGGTGTGTTTGAGTGCCCTTTCAGTGATCAAAGGGTGGGGTATTTATAGGCCCCAACCCAGTTTGAATTCCGAGCTCAAAATTGTCAATTCCCAGAATTCCAGGATCTGGCGGTTGCACCGCCTGGCAGAGCTCGAAGACTGAGCCTCTAGGCGGTGCCACCTCCTGTCAGGGGCGGTTGCACCTCGTGCTAGAGCTCGAAGACCGAGCTCAGGCAATGCCACCGCCTGACTGAGGCGGTTGCACCTCCTGCCAGAGCTCGAAGACTAAGCTCAAGCGGTGCCACCGCCTGACTGAGGCGGTTGCACCTCCTGCCAGAGCTCGAAGACCGAGCTCAGGCGGTGCCACCTCCTGTCAGGGGCTGTTACACCGCTCAGTCTCGCTCGGAGACTGAGCCCAGGCGGTGCCACCGCCTGGCTGGGGCGGTTCAACCGCCTGGCAGAAATTAGGGTCCGAATGGGTTGATCCATTCAGCCTAATTTGGGTTTTTCAAGGGCCCAATTGTCCCAAGATTAAGTTAATGGGATCACCTCCCATTTCTAACTTAATCATTGTGCTAACTACGATATTTCCTAAGACATTTACTGCAACTTGCTCCGGTGCGTCAATCGCTTCTTCCGGCGAGCTTCCGGCAAACTCCTGGACTTGTGACGATCCACTTGGCAAGTTCCGACGAGCTTCTTTGGCAAGCTCATGGACTTCTCGGATTTGTTCCCGCAGAACCTTCGACGACTGTCCGAACTTCCGTCAAACTCTCGAACTCCCAACGTGATCATTGTCTTGACTCCGGCGTAACTCCTGCTGCATATCTTACTTTCATCATAGTTAATCCTGTACACTTATCTCAACATATAGATTAGATAACAAATGACAATTGACTTAATCATCAAAATCCGAGATTCAACAAACTTCTCCCCTTTTGTCATCAACAAAATGGAGAAGTACAACTAGCCCAGATTTTGAAAAAGAATGCAAGCTAGTAAATTAGCAAGTTTTACATCATTTTAGAACATACAAGCTAGTAAGTTTTAGAGATGTGTAAGTTTAGCAATTTTGCTTCTCTTGAGATATGCAAGTTAGCATTTCTTACTTCTCTTTTGATATATGCAAGTTATCTAATTCATGCTTTGAGATAAATGATGCAGGACTAACTACGAATGTGAAAAAGGTAAAATAATTAAAGAAGAATCGAATGATCGAGCATCGAGCCTTATAAATCGGGGGATATATCGAAGGATCAGATGATGCAGCGAAAGCTCACCGGAAGTTCATCGGGAGTTCACCGAAAGCTCACCGGAAGTTCACTAGGAGTCCGTCGGAAGTTCAACGAGAGTTCGGTTGAACAATTGACATGCCGGACAACTTAGATTTCTTGTATCATAATTGTATTAGCCTGAACTATCGTAGTCGTACTTTAATTTGAGTTAGTTTTAGGAGAAATCCTACTAACTCAATTAGGGGCCAATTAAGCCCAAAATAAAGCTGAATCAGGTTGGTTGTATGGCCCATTTAGCCACTTGGAGCCACGTCAAGTGGTGGCACTGCCCAGACTAGGTGGAAGAGGAATTAAGAGTGAATGTAGGTCACGATAATCGAATCATTATAAATTTGGAATACACTCTCTTTTTGCTCTTCATTATTATTGTTCTTTGTTTCAATTGCTTATTACATTTACTTCAAGTGAAGCACACTTTCTATATCATTAATGAAACGGGTTTCATCGAATCAAGCTTTTTCAAATCATTTAGGTTTTTCTTAATCGATGTAATTTTTATCGTAAGCACTTATTCACCCCCATCTCTTAGTGTCGATTTTAGTCCTAACAATTGGTATCAGAGCTAAGGTCTTTCTCATTTGATTTAACACCCAAAAGAAATTACTTTTATTAGCAATTATGAGTGTCTTTCTATTACTCGTCCTCCTTTGTTTAATGGGAGGACTACACGTATTAAAAAACTAGAATGAGAATTTTCTTACTTTTTATGGATTTCGAGTTGTGGAACATTATTGAAAGTAGTTTTGAGAAGTCTTCCAAACTAATGAATGAATGGAATGATTTGGAAAAGAAGACTTTCTCCTTGAATGCTAAAGAGATGAATGCTTTGTTTTGTGCTCTTGATAAAAATAAATTTAATAAAGTTTCTATATACGAAACTGCATATAATATTTGGCACACACTCGAAGTCACACATGAAGGCATAAGTAGGGTTAAAGAGTCAAAAATTAATCTTTTGGTTTATAGCTATAAATTATTTTACATGGAACCAAGCGAGACCATTGGAGACATGTACACCCGTTTTATGAATGTCATCAATAGTCTTAAAGCACTTAGTAAATTTTTTTCTAATTTTGAACTTATTAACAAGATATTGAGATCCCTTCCAAAAAGTTGGGATTCTAAAGTAACAGCAATACAAGAAGTAAAACACCTAAATAATTTTTCGCTTCAAGAACTTATCGGGTCCTTGATGACATATGAAATGATGTATATAGCACATGATGAACTTAAGAACAACCTTTCAAAGAATAAGAAGGAAATATCACTTAGAACCAAAGAAGGCCACTTAGGTGAAAACTCAAGTGATGATGATGATGATGATGACGACTTGACACTCCTTACAAAAAAATTTAAAAAATTCTTATAAAGAAACAAAACAAAACAAGATATTAATAACAAAAATGAACTAAAAAAGGACCAAATATTATGCTATGAATGCAATAAGCCGAGGAACTTCAAAAATGAATGTCTCCAAGTAAAGAAGCTACCAAAGAAAAAGAAAGTGCTCAAGCTACTTAGGATGATTTAAGTATATCCGAAGACTGTTGGGAAATCTTATGGGTGACATCCCATGCGTAGTGGAAGAACAAAAAATAAAATCTTTAATTTCCTAAAGATTTATTCGTCATCGTGCAAAGATTGGTGCGCAAAACCTATAAAATAGAAAACTACGTATAGTAAAGATTGTGTTACCTAGGAAGATCGTATATCCTCGAATCCTTGTAGATCTCTAGGAGAGAGTGAAGGAGGTCAAGCGCCCTCCTCTCTAGCGGTGATCCACACAGCAAAACTGTGATGATGCTCCTCTAAACTCCAGGCCTGCTCTGAGGTGGAGAGGGGGAGGAGAGTAGGAGAGGCAAGCAAAGGCTCTAGCCTATGAACCACTGAATCTCTCCTATTTATAGAGGTCCCCTATTAACTTAACCCTAATGAATCCATCCCTTATTGGGTATTGGATCTTTATCCAATTACCCAAGCCTCTTAGAATAGTGGATCTCTATCCAATAATCTCTCATAGGCTCTTATTGGATCTCATCTATAGGATCAAATAATTCAAAGGCTTATTGTATATCCAATAAGATAGGGGCTCTGGTGGATATCTCATATCCGAACCTCTACTCATCGCAATGGCTACTATATATGTATGACCCTCTAGGCCCAATATCGAGCTGGCCGTAAGTCATACCTGTTAGAACTCATTCTGACTCAGTGAATAATTTACTTGACTCATCGACTGCGGACGTACTAGGCCACTACGCCACAGTCCCCAGACGATACAGGGGAATCCAATCCATTGGACCTATTTATCCTCACTTACCATGTACCTTTAGTCCCTCATCCATCTAATATCCCAGAGATCGTATACCGGGTATAGTGCTATCAAACCCATATGGTTTCTACCATAGTCTTTGTTGAGAAATCTTGGGGGCGATATCACATGTGCAGTGGAAGAACAAGAAAACAAAATCCCCGATTCCCAAAGAGATGCTCGTCGTCGTGCGAAGATTGGGGCGCAAAATCCGCGAAACTTAAAACTGCGTATAGAGTAGATTGTGTTACCTAGGGATATCGTATATCCCTGTTTCCTTGCAGATCTTTAGGAGAGGGTGAAGGAGGTCAAGCGTCCTCCTCTCTAGCGGTGATCCACACAGTAGGGCTACGACGACGCTTCTCAAAACTCCAGGCCTACTCTGAGGTGGAGAGGGGGAGGAGAATAGGAGAGGCAAGCAAAAGGCTCTAGCCTATGAGGCTCTGAATCCCTCCTATTTATAGAGGTCCCCTGTCAAACCCTAATGGATCCTCCCTTAGTGGGTATTGGATCTGCATCCAATAACCCAAACCTTTTAGATTAGTGGATCTCTATCTAATAATCTCTCAAGGGCTCTTATTGGATCTCGTCCATGGGATCCAATAATTCAAGGGCTTATTGGATATCTAATAAGACAAGGGCTCCGTCGGATATCTCATATCCGAACCTCTACTCATCGCAATGCCTACCATATGTGTGTGACCCTATAGGCCCAATATCGAGCTGGCCGTGAGTCATACATGACAGAACTCCTTCTAACTCAGTGAATTATTATCTCTGTAATAATTCACTCAACTCATCAACTACGGACGTACAAGGCCACTACGCCGTAGTCCCTAGACGATACAGGGGAATCCAATCCATTGGACCTGTCTGTCCTCAGTTACCGTATACCTATAGTCCCTCATCTATCTAATATCCCAAAGACCGTATATCGAGCATGGTGTTGTCAGACCCATACGGTTTCTACTCGAGTCTCGCTCTAATGGATTCTCCTAGAGAACTCTTTCTCTCTCAACCCGAATGACCCTGGCTAGGGATTTGTCTGAGCAAGAACACATGGGATATTCCTCTCATGACGCCGAGAGTGGATGATCCTCTATCGACACTCAATAGCCCTCGTAAGGTCGACTACCACTCCCAATGACCAACTGTACTAGATCTAGGACAGCCAAACCTATAAGTCTGGTATCAAAGAGTGGAGCACTCATACAGGACATCCTTGATGTCTCAAGTCTAAGGACCAGATACACCACTAGGACTATGGAATTGCTGTCTGATAATAAGGCATCATCAACCATCCAGCATTCCCTAAGCGGATCAATTAGTGAACTCATTCTTCAATGAGCACATGTACTGTATCCCTAGTGTCCCTACACGAGCAGCTATGAGACCAGCTGCATCCATCATATAGATAGGTATACAGCACACTAGTCTGTCTGGTTATTACGATGTCCCTCTCGAGTAACCTGTGATCGGGATTATTTAGGATTTGTGTTTAAAGGTGAATCAATCTCATTATCATGATCTCATCACGATCCGATTCCCATTGCACAAATCCAAAGACATCACAATATATGTATGCACATATACAATAGTTATAAAGTGATATATGCTAAAATATAATAAGCAAAAGGATTATGTATCAAGTCATACGTGCCATCACTCACGTGATTGGCTTACTGGGCACCTATGACTAGTCAGTCTTGCTCTAATCGGATTCTCCCGGAGAACTCTTTCTCTCTCAATCTGAATGACCCTGGCTAGGGATTTGTCTGAGCAAGAATATATGGGATATTCCACTCATGACACCGAGAGTGGATGATCCTATATCGACATTCAATAGCCCTCGTATGGTTGACTGCCACTCCCGATGACCGATTGTACTAGATCTGGGATATCTAAACCTATAAGTCCGGTATCAAAGAATTGATCACTCATACATGACATCCTTGGTGTCTCAAGTCTAAGGACCATATACACCACTAGGACTACGGAATCGCTGTTTGACAATAAGGTATAATCAACCATCCAACATTCTATAAGCAGATCAATCAGTGAACTCATTCTCCAATGAGCACCTATATTGTATCCCTAATGTCCCCATATGAGCAGCTATGAGACTAGCTGCATCCATTATATGTACGGGTATATAGCACATCAGTCTGTCCGGTTATCTCGATGTCCCTCTTGAGTAACCTATGACCGAGATTACTTAGGATTTGTGTTTAAAGGCAAATCGGTCTTATCATCGTGACCTCATCATGATCTGATTCCCATTGTATAGATCCAAGGACATCACAATGTATACATGCATATATGCAATAGTCAATATAAAGTGATAAATGTTGAATCTCGTATTTTGATGATGAAACCAATTGATAATTGTGTTTATGTTTTAATCTACGTTTTGAGTGACGCAGGATGCTTCGATCAGGATGAGACAATTAAAGCAGGAAAAATCATGTTGTGCCGGAGGAACATGTCAGAAGATTGGACGTCAGGCTGATGGATCGGTCGACGTATCGATAGAAGGCTTCGGGCGGTGGACTTGGGCATCGGGCCAAGAAGAGCGGGTATTGCGCCAAGGATATCGGAGTTGCAGAGTCAATTGGCCGATTAGGGAATAGGCCGCAAGAGAGGACGATGCGCCGAAGAATCGGACGAAGCATCGAGGGACCAATGACATGTCGGACAACTTAGTTAATTGCTTAGGATTAATTGTCTCGATCGAAGTTTTGTTTTAAGTTTGCAGGATTAACTACGATGAAAGAAAGACATGTAGTAGGAGTTGTGCCGGAGTCAAGACTATGATCACGTTGGGAGTTTGATAGCTCGATGGAAGTCCAGACGGTCGTCGGAGGTTCTACGGGAAAAAATCCGAGAAGTCCAGGAGCTTGCCAAAAGAAGCTCATCGGAACTCGCCAAGTGGATCATCACAAGTCCAGGAGTTTGCCGGAAGTCCATCGGAGCATCACCGGAGGTTCCACGGATGTTCGCTGGAAGAAGCGATTGACGCACCGGAGCAAGCTATAGTAAATGCCTTAAGAATTGTCATAGTTAGCATGTAGATTAAGTTAGGAATGGGAGGTGATCCCATTAAATTAATCTGGGGGCAATTGGGCCCTTGATAGACCTAAATTGGGCCGAATAGATCAACCCATTTGGACCAGAATTCCTACTAGGCGGTGACACCGCTAGGGTCGACGGTGGCACCGCCCAGGAGAGGGTCTCCTAGGAAATCTGGGCGGTGCAACTGCCCCAGGCAGGCGGTGGCACCGCCTGGGCTTAGTCTCCAAGCGAGACTAGGCGGTGCAACCGCCCCTGACAGGTGGTGGAACCGCCTAAGCTCTGTCTCCGAGCTCTGCCAAGCGGTGCAATCGCCCTTGTCAGGCGGTGGCACCGCCCAGAAGCTTAGTCTCAAAGCTCTACCAAGCGGTGCAACCGCCCCTGACAAGCGGTGGCACCGCCCAGAGGCTCAGTCTCCGAGCTCTGCCAGGCGGTGCAACTGCCCCAATCAGGCGGTGCAACCGCCAGACCCCGGAATTTTGGAAGATGACCGTTTTAAGCTTAGAATTCAAACTAGTTTGGAGCCTATAAATACCCCTCCCATCCCTGGGTAAAACACATAAGCACAGAGAGATTAAAAGAGAGAAAACGCTACTGCAATCTCTAGAATTTCCCTCCTCTAGCTTAAGTGTTAGAATTCTATTTAAGAGAGGAGAGTGAGTGCTTGTAAGGGTTGTCTCCTAAACCCGATAAAAGGAGAAGTGGGGTGTAAGAAGGAGATTAATCTTCGCCTAGTAAAGGAAGATCGTTAGTGGATGCCGGTGGCCTCGACGGAAGAGGAATCAAAGAAGTGGATGTAGGTCACGATTGACCGAACCACTATAAACTCTTGTCTTCTCTGGTTTGCATTTAGTTTGAGCATTTTATCTTTACTGCAAACCTCCTTAGTAGCTTACTGCCTTCTGCTTATTTACAAATGCGTTTCTTAATTAAGTATTTTCTGAATCGGCTTTAAGACGGAAATCAGTTTTATCGTATGAACATTATATTTCAGTTAGCGCTTACATTCTGATTTCTATCTTAACTGCAAACTGCCTTCCTTATTTTACTTTAAATATGTTTCCGTTAGCTTTCAAATTTATTATCTGCACTTAATGACTTTTACGTCGGAATCGGATTTCAACGTACGAACGCAGTTTTAATCGTCGAAAGTTTTCTGCTGCACTAATTCACCCCCCCCCCTCTTAGTGCTCTTAATCCTAACAATTGGTATCAGAGCCCGGTATTTCTCATTTCAGATTTACACCCGAGAAAAATGGCTCTTCATGGCTTTCAAGAGGGTTTTTCGGTTGTTCGTCCACCGTTGTTTAACAGATTGGACTACACTTATTGGAAAACTCGAATGAGGGTTTTCTTGATTTATATGAATTTGGATTTATGGAATATTGTTGAAAATGGTTGTCAACTTCCCTCTAAACTGATGAACAAATGGTCGGATTTGGAGAAGAAGTATTTTTCTCTAAACGCAAAGGCTATGAATGCCTTATTTTGTGCTTTGGACAAAAATGAGTTCAATCGGATTTCTACATGCAAAACGGCGTTTGATATTTGGTGAACACTTGAAATCACGCACGAGGGAACTAGTAGAGTCAAAGACTCGAAAGTTAACATTTTATTGCATGATTTTGAGCTTTTTCGAATGCAACCAAGTGAGACTATAGGCGATATGTACACCCGTTTCACAGATGTCGTCAATAATCTAAGAGCTCTTGGCAAATATTTTTTCGATTTTGAACTTGTAAACAAGATTTTGCGTTCTCTTTCTAAGAAGTGGGATTAAAAAGTAACTGCAATACAAGAAGCTAAAAACCTAAACAACTTACCACTTGAAGAACTAATTGGTTCGTTGATGACATATGAAATGGTGCACAGCGCACATGATGAACATGATGAACAAAACAACCTTCCAAAGAACAGGAAGGATTTGGAATCCCGGACAAATGAATACCACTTGAGCAATGACTCAAGTGATGAGGACAATGATGAACTTGAACTTCGAACACTAAATCTTAATAAGTTTATTAAACAAAAATCTAAAATAAATAATGAACTTGAACGGAGGAAGAGGCCAAAGAAGAGGAAGGCAACCAAGGATGAATCAAGAACTTCCAAAGGTGAAACGACAAATTGGGCTTTGACAGGCTTCGACTACAAGGTAAGTAACTCAACTCTCTTGAATTATTTTGAAATTACTTGAAGTCCTTCGTGAGTGCTTAATTTAGATAGAAGGAATAGGAAATAAATAAATTATTTTTTAAAAATTATATCGTGTTTTTCTTTTTAGCATCTTTAAAAAATTAGAAATTTGATCATGAAAAGTATATTGCTAAGGTTTCATGCATGTTATGTTTGGAAATGTTGAATAATGTATTTAACATTAGGGATGATAATATGATATGTGATAATGCTTAGGATTAATCCATGCATGTGTATCTTGATGATTTTATGTCATGCATGAGTTTTTGAAGTAAATGTTGATTTGAAACTCTCATTTTAGATTAATATGTTTTTGGTCTAATCGTTTCTATGACAAATTAAGATGACATTCTCATGACATATTAAGATGACATAGTGCATGTACATCTATGTAAGAATTTCTTGATAGTCTTTTGATGATAGATGTGATATCATGATGTGTTTGGTCTTGACGGCTTCATGACGAAACTTATGTTTCGATTTTAAATGATGATACATGTTTTCACAAAAGACTTGAATATCGTCACATGAAATCAATTGTATGAAATGGAAATAATTTTCTATCCTATTGAGATTAATGAATTTATTTTACCAATCTTGTGAATCTCATGAAAATAAACATGATGAATATTTTGAAAATAAATGAGTGTATCATGCATTTCGTCTTAATGATTTCTCTTTAACATACTTTTTGAAATCATACTTGATGATGAATATCAAGATATTAAATGGATGTTATCATTGAATCATGCTTGATGATTTGTTTTTTACCTTTCCGTCTTAAATGTTGACACTTGTTTTATTAAAGGTAAAAGCATGCTTATAAGAAGCAAATCACATGAATAGAAATTTATAAAAATGAAATGTGATCCTCTATCTTATTGTCTTTTCAATAAATCTATGCTTGTCATGTATGAATTTATTGAATGTGACTTTGAGGATGATTTCGGATTTTACAAATGCTTGATTCATGCTTATGACATGAGACACATTTTAAATATGAATCATGTTCAATACTTCAATCATGTTACATCTCCTTAATTCATTTTGTTCTCCTACATTTATTTACCAAAGAGGAGAATCTTCCGAATGAATGAAATGATACAAATGAATCACTTATTGATATATCTTTTTGAAATATCTTTTTAATGTGATGTTGATATTTTGAGATGCTTATTGGAATTCATGACATGAGATAATTGAATCCTTGACTTACTCTTTATATGGCTTGAAAATGGATGTTTAAAATCTTGCTTGATGAGTTGTTTTATAAGATTTTGCCTTTACGTCTTGAACTTTCATGCTTATCTTGATTTGGCATATAAAGACTAAGGCATGCTTAGATGAAAAAGAATCACTTAAAAAATACTTTTCCCATCTGATCGAGATTAATGATTTCATGATATTTTGTGAATCTCGAAATTGATTTTGATGACTTGATTATGAGTTTCAAGTTAACGATTTGATTTTAATGAGTTTTATCTAAATCATAATCTTGATCTTGCAAAATTGGAATCACAAATAATAACTTTTGGTATTCATGAATTGATACTCATAATATGAAAGTATTGGTATTCATGACTTGAATTTGATTGAAACATTGTGTGCTTAAATTAATCATTCTCCTATGTTTTAAAATTTCTTTAAATGCCTTATGTGATGACTGAAAATTAATTTGCTTTATGATGAATCACGAATCATGACTTGATCTATGATATTGATATATTTTAATCATGATCCTTGGTTGTATAATTCTTTTGCTCTATTAAAAGGAATTATCGAATGAATCATGCCCTTGAATTTTCTTGATATCATGACATGATTTTGTAATATGGCCTGTATAATGATTAAAATTTTTTGGCCATTGATTTCTCCCTTCTTTTCGGTAATGACATAGGGGGAGAAAGATTCCTAGCTCAAGGCAAATGCTGGCTAGCTTGTACTCTTCCCTTCTTTTCAACAAAAACAAAGGGGAGAAAGCTTTTGCTAGTTAGAACATGCAAAGAAAAGCAAAGTGCAATCTTGCACAAGAAGCAAGTGTTGAATTGCCATGATTGAACTTAAGAATCTTGCTATGCTTTTGTGCTTATACATTGTGATAAAAATCGAGCTTCATGTTACAAAAACTTGCATATCTTTTAAAATAGCTAGAGCTACTTCTCCTTTTATTGATGACAAAGGGGGAGAAATATATGAATTGATACTATAAGTGCCATATTTGAATGAGAAATATATGAATTAATGCTATAAGTGTCATATTTGAATTTGAATTATGTTAAGATATCAAAAGAAGCTTGTATCGAAATATATGGTAAATTGATAATCGAAATGCTATGATTGCCATATGCCATGTTTGCATCATGTTAAGATATCAAGAGCTTGCATCGTAATTTTACTTGATGATATCTTGCCATGTGATGAAATTCTACGATTTGTTGCTAAAATGATGCATGCAATACTCATGCTTTTTATGTGATGTATTGCATATGATATGAATCTTGATTAAAATTGCCTTAATTTCAATTCAAGGTTTATCTCAATTATGGAAGTTTGAAATAAGAATGATTACTCACCTTTATCATGATTTAGAAATTGATATAAAGGGTCTTCCCTTCTTTAGAAAGGGTCTTCCCTTCTTTTTAACAATGACTAAGGGGGAGATAACTAGCGTGCACAATTTCAAGAAGAAAGCAAAAATTGCATTTATCAAAAGAGAAGAAATTGCAATCTTGAACATCACCGAGAATTGCTAGCTTGAAACATCAAGAAAATGCAAAAATGTTCTATCATGCCTATTTCAAGAAAAGCAAATATGCCAACTTGCATATCTTTGAATTTGCTAGCTCGTAAAACTTGCATATTTCAAGAAGCAAGAGTTGCTTTCTTGAACATCTCTAAATTGCTAGCTTACAAGTTCTAAAATGTTGTAAAATTGCTAGATTGCATGATGATAAAAATTTAATATTATGTTTTTCATACAATGAGTTGAATGTATATTACAAACACAAGATTAGTTGTACTTCTCCTTTTTGTTGATGACAAAGGGGGAGAAGTATGTTGATGACATGGCATGTTATGCATAAGTTTATGCATATGTTCATGATGACATGTTGCAAGTAGTCATGATGAATATTACAATGACTTGAATTCTGGTTGAATTTAAGGTTCTATCAATATGGCATATTGATAAGGGGAGTTTGTTTAAACTCCGGGAGTTAAGTTTAACTCTGTCATCAATTGATTGTCAACATCAAAAAGGGGGAGATTATTGAATCTCGTATTTTGATGATGAAACCAATTGATAATTATGTTTATGTTTTAATCTGCATTTTGAGTGACGCAGGACGTTTCGATCAGGATGAGACAATTAAAGCAGGAAAAATCATGTTGTGCCGGATGAACATGTCAGAAGATTGGAAGTCAGACCGATGGATCGGTCGACGTATCGATAGAAGGCTTCGGGCCGTGGACTTGGGCATCGGGCCAAGAAGAGCGGGTATTGCGCCAAGGATATCGGAGTTGTGGAGTCAATTGGCCGATTGGGCAATAGGCCGCAGGAGAGGACGATGCGCCGAAGAATCGGACGAAGCGTCGAGGGACCAATGACATACCGGACAACTTAGTTAATTGCTTAGGATTAATTGTCTCGATCGAAGTTTTGTTTTAAGTGTGCAGGATTTACTATGATGAAAGAAGGACATGCAACAAGAGTTGCGCCGGAGTCAAGACTATGATCACGTTGGGAGTTCGAGAGCTCGACGGAAGTCCGGACGGTCGTCGGAGGTTCTGCGGGAATAAATCCGAGAAGTCCAGGAGCTTGCCAAAAGAAGCTCGTCGGAACTCACCAAGTGGATTGTCACAAGTTCAAGAGTTTGCCGAAAGTACGTCGGAGCATCGCAGGAGGTTCCTCGGACGTTCGCCGGAAGTTTGCCGGAAGCTCGCCGAAAGAAGCGATTGACGCACCGGAGTAAGCTGTAGTAAATGCCTTAATAATTATCATAGTTAGCATGTAGATTAAGTTAGGAATGAGAGGTGATCCCATTAATTTAATCTGGGGGCAATTGGGCCCTTGACAGACCCAAATTGGGCCGAATGGATCAACCCATTCGGACGAGAATTCCTACTAGGTGGTGACACCGCAAGGGTCTGTGGTGGCACCGCCCAGGAGAGGGTCTCCCAGGAAAGCTGGGCGGTGCAACTGCCCCAGGCAGGCGGTGGCACCGCCTGGGCTTAGTCTCCGAGCGAGACTAGGCGGTGCAACCGCCCCTGACAAGTAGTGGAACCGCCTGAGCTCGGTCTCCGAGCTCTGCTAGGCGGTGCAACCGCCCCTGTCATGCGGTGGCACCGCTTGGAGGCTCAGTCTCCGAGCTTTGCCAAGCAGTGCAACCACCCCTGACAAGCGGTGGCACCGCCCAAAGGCTCACTCTCCGAGCTCTGCCAGGCGGTGCAATCGCACCAATCAGGCGGTTCAACCGCCAAACCCCGGAATTCCGGGAGATGACAATTTTGAGCTCGGAATTCAAACTGGTTTGGAGCCTATAAATACCCCTCCCATCCTTGGGTAAAACACACAAGCACAGAGAGATTAAAAGAGAGAAAACACTACTACAATCTCTAGAATCTCCCTCCTCTATCTTAAGTATTAGAATTCTGTTTAAGAGAGGATAGTGAGTGCTTGTAAGGGTTGTCTCCTAAACCCGATAAAAGGAGAAGAGGGGTGTAAGAAGGAGATTGATCTTCGCCTAGTATAGGAAGATCGTTAGTGGATGTCGGTGGCCTCGACGGAAGAGGAATCGGAGGAGTGGATGTAGGTCACGATTGACCGAACCACTATAAACTCTCGTCTTCTCTGGTTTGCATTTACTTTGAGCATCTTATCTTTACTGCAAACCTCCTCAGTAGCTTACTGCCTTATGCTAATTTACAAATGTGTTTCTTAGTTAAGTATTTTCCGAATCGGTGTTAAGACGAAAATCGATTTTATCATACGAACATCATATTTCAGTTTGCGCTTACATTCTGATTTCTATCTTAACTGCAAACTGCCTTCCTTACTTTACTTCAAATATGTTTCTGTAAGCTTCCAAAGTTATTATCTGCACGAAATGACTTTTACGTCGGAATCGGATTTCAACGTACAAATGCAATTTTAATCATCGAAAGTTTTCCGCTGCACTAATTCACACCCCCCCCCCCTGCCTTAGTGCTCTTGATCCTAACAATAAATGCCAAAATATAATAAGCAAAATGATAGCGTATCAAGTCACACATGCCATCACTCACATGATTGGCTTGCTGGGCACCTATGAATAGCAAAGACAAGGAGCCAACCAATAAAGAAGAAGTTACTAACTACACATTAATGACATTTGGCAATGAGGTAAGTGTCTCAATTGAAACTCATTTATCTTTTGATGAATTATTAAGTACTTTTTATGATTTGTTTGATGAATTTAAATAATTAGTAAAAAATATAAATTATTGAAAAAGGATTATACTTCTCTTTCTAGTGAACTTTAAAAAATTAAAAAATAAGCATAATAAGTGTATGTTAACTCCTTGTACTATGTGAAGAGTTAGAGTCATTTAAAAGAGAAAATTTGTTACTATAAGAAACATTAAAAAAAATTAAAATAGTTAACAAATATTTAAACATTATCCTTGCTAGTAAGGGTCATGTTCATAGAAAGGAAGGAATTGGCTTTATGAGTAACACTCAACAAAAACCAACTATCTTCATTAAAGGACCTATATTATATGTCTCACCTAGAGAAAAATATAATTTTTGTGAAAAATATGATCATTTTGATTACAAATGTTCATTTAAAAAGTATAATCCATACAAATTAGTTTGGGTTCCTAAAGGAACCATAAATCACTCAATGATAGGTAGATCTATTTATAAGGGATCTAAAGTTAAATAAGTACCTAAAAGAAAACTCTCTTTCTTGTATATGTGTTTACAATCACAAGTTATGAGCAAGTGATGGTACCTTGAAAGTGGATACTCAAGGCTTATGACCAGATATCCAACACACTTCACAAATCTCTCTAGCCGAAACAAAATAATTTTAATTGAAGATGCTTTATGAAATCATACTTGATGATTTTATATTATGAATGTGGATTTGAAGTAATGATGATTTAAAATCTTATGTCTTGGAATTATGTGTTATACTTTTGATCTTGATGATTTTTGTGATAGATATTGTCTTTCGGTTTTAAATCATGATACATGGTTTTTGTATCGAATACTAGAGCATACTAAGTATAAAAATGAATTGAAGTTAAAGAACCTTAGCTATTTTTAATCTTATAGGATACTATATACATTGCTTTCATTGGATTTCTCAAAAAATGATTTTAATGATGACTTTAGATTTGTTTTCATATAAGATGATATGTCGATGTTTACGACTTGAGATGTATTATATATGAAAAAAAATTCTTAATTCTCGAGTATATTTATCCAAACAAATCTTGATTCTTTCACCTAATATTTTTTTGAATTTATTTCTAAGTTTCTCATTAATTATTCTCCCACGATTCTGCCCCTTATTGATTAAGGAAAGGATTTATCCAAATAAACTATGATATATCACTAGACTTCTTGATAACCATGATTTGAATTATATTATAATTTTTTTATTTATGATTTGTTTGTCTCATAATATGATTGAATCATTGATGTACAAGGATAGAAAATTATTAGCCTGCACATCTAAAAATTGATGTGAAGCTTGCACTTTCAATAAGCAAAGAGTGATGACTTGAATGCTAAATACAGGATTGGTATCATCCGCTTAAACGTTCGCTTGAACATTATTCGATATTGACTTGAATGTTAAATGTTAGCACTACTAGAAAATTAAATATGGTTGTCGGTTGTTAAAGGTCAAATGTTGAAACTTGAATGGTCGAAAGTTAAATTATAGCTTGAAAATAATCTGAAGGTAGTGTACCAATGTATTTTACTTAAATGTTAGCACTACTATTTAACACAAAGTTATTTCATCACATCATGATAAGTATTTTACTTCCAAAACAAAACCATCATGATGAAGTTAGTCAAATGGAATTAGGAACAATGTATTGGATTATGGTAGGACATGATAACTATTTTAGATATCTGATATGACAAAACATGATTAAACTATCAACTAAAGATATGATGCTTCTATATGGTGGCTTGATTACTAGACTAATACATGCACATGACATAGTCATTCCACCAGATGAAGAAACTATAAAACTGATAGATTTAATGTCATCAATAGAAACATATTAAGAAGATTAAAATATATAATAAAAAATAGTGTTTGGACTAGATTATTTAGGAGAACTAATCCTTCCCCACCTGAACTAGAACTAGAAATACCTATATATAGGGGAAGTCAATCTCCTCCTACTAGTCCCTTTGAGGTAGCACCTCCAACGGAGCTAACGCCCTCCTCATTTGCCGATTTCATAGTGACTTGACTGGATCGAATTGAACTATGTTAAGGTGTCCACTTATCTCTTAGGCATCATATACCCATTACGGATAGCATAATTTATAACATTATAGGAATTCCTAAGAAAAAAAGAGGTTGCTATTTTAGAAGACAATGCGACATAGAATCGGTTGTGATTACATATTATGAGGCTTTAGGTACTATTTTAAGAAACCCAAATTTGTTTATTGTTCCGAAAAGTTATGAACATTTACTACTGTTTAACACAAAGTTGCTTCATCATATCATGATAAGTATTCTACTTCCAAAACAACACCATCATGATGAAGTTAGTCAAATGGAATTAGGAACAATGTATTGGATTATGGTAGGACTTGATAACTATTTTATATATCTGAAATGACAAAACATGATTAAACTATCAACTAAAGATATGATGCTTCTATATGGTGGCTTGATTACTAGACTAATACATGCACATGACATAGTCATTCCACCAGATGAAGAAACTATAAAACTAGATAAATTTAATGTTATCAATAGAAACATTTAAGAAGATTAAGATATATAATAAGAAATAGTGTTTGGACTAGATTACCTAGGAGAACTAATCCTCCCCCACCTGAACTAGAACTAGAAATACCTATATATAGGGGAATTCAATCTCCTCCTACTAGTCCCTTTGAGGTAGCACCTCCAACGAAGCTAGCGCCCTCCTCATTTGCCAATTCCATAGTGACTCGACTGGATCGAATTGAACTACGTTAAGATCAAATCTTAACTGAGATGCAGAAAATTCATCGATAACTTGACACTTTTAATACGTAGTTTAATACACTATTTATGCATTTTGGTTTACCACCACCTAAATAACTTGTATATTTCTCCTTTCTTTTTATTGGTGAAGTAGAAAACTCAATAGTACCCTGATATGCTATACTCCTTATCCTTACACTCTATGATGTATTGTTTGACATTATATGTGCTTTTCAATTTCATGATGCACTTCTTGATGATATTATGATGCATGCAACACTCTAAGAATTAGACATATTAAATCTTCCGAATGCATGAATTCCTCTTATACATTTTTTAGATTTCTTGGTTTTTCATAACTTGAGTTTTCTTTTTAAATCGAGATTGTTTATTTCATTCCTTCTTCTTGCAATTCACTACATAAGAGATTTGATTCATGGATTTTTGGCATACTTGATCTTTTATGTGATGATCATGTCCTTTAATCCTTCCTCCTTCTTACGAAAGTAAAAATTTATTCATGGACTTTTGGTATACTTGATCTTTTATGAGATGATCATTTCTACATGAATCCTTCCTCTTTCCATTTAGAAAAGTAGAATTTTGATTCATGGACTTTCGGAACTTATGACTTGATTTTTTTCTTTATGTGATGAATGAATTCCTCCCTTCTTTTTCTTCTTCTTCTTCTTCTTCTTCTTCTTCTTTTTATTTTTATAATAAAAGACTCAAGAAGAACCAAAAAGTGCTTATACATCTAAAGAGAAGTGCTAGCTTGGCCATTTCAAGAAGCAAAAGTGGTTATCTTGCAAAGTTTTTGTTTAACTTCTCATTTCACAAATTTGCTAACTTGCATAAAATGGTGTAAAACTTACTTGCATAGTTCAAATACTTGTTAAATGATTCTCCTTTTTGTTGATGACAAAAGGGAAGAAATAATGAATGTTTGGAATCATGCCAAAATGATGTTGAATTTGGTATCATGCATGAAGTGATAAATAGTTAAAAAAAAAACTATAGTATCATATCTGTTATGCCCAAAGTGATTGAAAATATGAATGCTTTAGTATCATAAATGTTATGCCTAAAATGATGCTAATTTTGGTATCGACGCATGAAGTGATGAATGCTTTAGTATCATGTAGGTTATGCCCAAAGTGATGTTAATTTAGTATCATGCATGAAGTTATGAATGCATTAGTATCATGTAGGTTATGCCCAAAGTTATGTTGATTTCTTATCATGCATGAATTGATGAAATTGTGCATATTATATTTTGATAACTTGAAACTATGATGTGTTGGGAAATCTAGGGGGCGACATCACATGCGCAACGGAAGAACATTAAAACAAAATCCTCAATTTCCCAAATATGTGTTCGTTATCATGCGAAGATGTTAGGATTGAGTCGGCACTAAGAGGGGGGTGAATTAGTGCAGCGGATAAAATTACGTTGGTTGAAAAATATCTTCATTTCATATGATAAAAATCGATCTGGAAAGATATTCACTTGAAACATATTCATAAGAGTGTGCAGCTAAAGTAATGAGAAAGTATGGTAGTTTGTAATTAAAGTAAAGAGAAAAACAAAAATGCAAACCGAATTTAGTGTGGTTCGGTTATCGTGACTTACATCTACTCCCGATTCCTCCTCCGTTGAGGCCACTGATATCCACTATTGGTCTTCCTTTAAGAGGCGAAGACCAACCACCTCTTTACAACTCTATTCTCCTTTTGCATGCTTAGGAGAGAACCTTTACACCCCACTACCTCATCTCTAAATAGAAATCACAGTTTAGACTTAGAGGAAGAGAACTCTGAAGATTATAATAGAATTTTTTCTTGTTTTTGTTCTTAGTTGTGTGTATGTTAACCAGAGATGAGAGGGGTATTTATAGGCCTCAAGTTTATTCAAACTTGGAGCCTAAAAAGATCTCATCCCGGGTTTCCCAGGTCCTAGCGGTACCACTTCCTGTGCTGGGCGGTACCATCGCTTGCAGTACTAACACTAGGCAGTACCACCGTCTAGTCTAGTGGTACCACCGCCCAGTCTAATGGTACCATCAATTGGGAGAGTGTGTTTGGGTGGTACCACCGCCCAGACTGGTGGTTGTTAGGATCAAGAGTGGCAAAATAGTGCAGCGAAAAAATTATGTCGATTTTGAAAAATATTCGTTTCGATTAAATTTGTTTCAGAAATATATTAAACTTGAAGGTATTCATAAGAGTGTAAAGAGAAAGTTAAGGAAGATTACAATAATGTAAATTGCTCAAATAGAAATACAAACTAGAATTTAGAGTGGTTCGATCGTTGTGACCTACATCCACTTCTGATTCCTTCTCCGTCGAGGTCATCGACGTCCACTAATGGTCCTCCTTCAATAGGCGAAGACTAACCACCTTTTATAGCTCTTTATCCTTTTATTAGGTTTAGGAGATAACCCTTACAAGCCTCACTCCTCTTTCTTGGATGGTTACAAAGCTAAAAGAGGGAGGGGAGGACTCTTCTCACTTTTACAACACTTTAATACCCCAAGAATTCAAGATCATGTTAACACTTTCATACTCTTTCATGCAGAAAAGGGTGAGATATTTATAGGCCCCAATGGCTTCAGAATTGAAACCAAAAAGTGTCACATCCCTGAATTTTGGGGTACTAGTGGTACCACCGCCATTACTAGGCAATACTACTGCTTGATAGAGCTCGGAGACTGAGCTCTAGCAGTACCACCGATTGACAGGGGCGGTACCATCGCTGGTAGCATTAATTGTCGACGGTACCACTGCTTAGACCGCTTGGGAGACTAGGTCACTAGGTGGTGCCACCGCTGGCAGTGACTTCAGGTGCTGATTGAGCTTGTTCAATTGGCCCAATTCAGCCCTGTTAAGGGCCCAATTGGCCCCTAACTGAGTTATTGGGATCACCTCCTAATCTTAACTCAACTTAAGGTCTAACTACAATAATTAAGATATTTAACAAAGCATTCTTGTTCTGGTACATCAATTGTTCTTCCGACAAGCTTCCGGCAATATTTCGGTAAACTTCTGATGATCTCTCGATAATGTTCCGGTGGACTCTCGGCAAGCTCCTGGACTTTACGATAATCTTCTTAGCGAGTTTCGACGAGCTTCTTTAGCAAGCTCCTGGACTTCTCGGTTAGTTCTGGCAGAACTTCCAACGAACGTCCGAACTTTCGACAAACTCTCAACGATGTCTCAATCTTGACTCCGGCTCAACATCTGTTTCATGTCTTACTACTATCGTAGTTAATCCTGCACACTTTTTTAACATATAGATTAGATCACATAATTTACCAATTGATTTCATCATCAAAATCTGAGATTCAACAATCTCCCCCCTTCTATGATGATAATCAATTGATGATGGAGTTAACTTTAACTCCGCCTATCTATATGCCATACTTGAGAAAATATATTCTTGAATTCAAGGCCTTTGAATTCAAGCATCAAACCGATAAGTTGTATTCTTTTTAAACTTATCAACATACACATCATGATACTTATCATAATTTACCAATTTCAAAATATGATACCACATATTTATCAATAAAAATGATATCGGGGCATAACATCCATTTTCAAGTTCAATATAGAAAGGTGATAAACAATCATCACTTCTACATATGATAGAAATTTCAAATATGAAACTTTCCAAGATTCAAATTTAAAAAAATGACTATTCATCAATCCGATGCATGATTCCAATAAAGCATGGTAGTTTTGATATTTTATCATAAAGATAGACATTTATCATTTTGATACGAAATCAAGCATAATACTAGGAATAAAACATTTATAAGTAATCATGCCACATTACGGTACATTTTAAGCAACCATTTGATATTTCTCAAGTATTTGTATTTGATGATACCAATTATATTTCAAGAATTTATGATAAGATATAAGCATTTATTTACAATGCCAATGCTAATTGGTCATCAAGTTTCCATATTTTGGGTATCATTTCTCCCCCTTTGTCATCAACAAAAAGGAGAACAATTTCTCCCCATTTATCATTTTGATACAAAATCAAGCATGATACTGGGAATAAAATATTTATAAGTAATCATGCCACATTACGGTACATTTCAAGCAACCATTTGATATTTCTCAAGTATTTGTATTTGACGATTCCAATCATATTTCAAGCATTTGTGATAAGATACAGGCATTTATTGACAATGGCAATGCCAATTGGTCATCTATTTTGCCATATTTTGGGTATCATTTCTCCCCCTTTGTCATCAACAAAAAGGAGAACAATTTTAACAATACAAGTGTGGTAAAAATTTTAGCAAGTTTCACACTAATTTATCCAATCGATATTGCATCGTTACATGGTAACATTCAAAAGTTCTCAATATCAACATTAAGGAGATAGATTTTCTTCCTTGTCATCAAAACTTTATATGTAGGAGAGGAAGGAAGGTAAGGAGGGAATCCATTAAGAACCGAATTTGTAAAATGATTTGAATCAAAACATCATGTGAAATCAAATCGCCATTCTTGCAAGTAATCATCATATACTAAAATTCATCTTTTAAGGATCAAGATATTCATTGGAATTCATAAAATTCATCTTTCATGAAGAATTCATGGGAGAAGAGCATCATATAAAAAAGAAATTCACGAATAAAACTTTATAATTTAAATCCATTAAAAATTCACAAGAGTGAAATATATGAGAGATGCATTAAGAGAAAGATAGTCTGGAAAAGAAATACAACAAACTCATGCATTCAGACAATTTAACATCCTTAACTCCCTTTTAATGAAATCAAATTGTTATTCATTTAAAGGTTTTATAAAGATATCGGCCAATTGATGTTTTGTATCAATGAATTCTAAAATTACATCATGATTATTAATATGATCTCGAATAAAGTGATGCCTAATGTAAATATATTTAGTTCTAGAGTGTTGAATAGGATTTTTCGTTAAACATATTGCACTCTTCACATTTTATGGGAATGTTCTTAAGGTGAATCTTATAATCTTCTAATATATTTTTCATCCATACAACTTGTGCACAACATGCACTCGCCGCTATGTATTTGGCTTCGGTCGTAGATAGTGCAATCAAGTTTTGTTTCTTGGAAGACCAAGAGACAAGTGCATGACCTAAGAGTTGATATGTTCCAAATGTGCTTTTTCTATCTAATCTACATCTAGCAAAATCTGCATCAGTATAAGCAATTAATTCAAAGTTTTCAGATTTTGGATACCATAATCCTAGATTAGTGGTTCCTTTAAGATATCTAAGAATTTTTTGAACTACTTTAAGATGAGATAGCTTAGGATTAGATTGAAACCTAGCATAAAGTCCTACATTAAATATAATGTCTGGTCTAGATACCGTGAGGTATAGTAAACTACCTATCATACTCCTATAAGCTTTTTGATCAAAGCTTTCTCCACTATCGTCAATGCCTATCTTAGTGGAGGTACTCATAGGTATATTGATAGCCTTTGAATTATCCATATTAAACCATTTCAGCAAGTTCAATGCATTTTTTGTTTGACTAAGAAAAATATTATTACTAAGTTATTTGATTTGTAAGTCTGAAAAGAAAGTTAGTTCACCCATTAGACTCATTTCAAACTCTTGGCTCCTACTTTTGGCAAATGATTCGCATAAAGATTTATTCATAGAACCAAAAATAATATCATCAACATAAATTTGAACAATAAGAAAATTAGTTTTAAAATTTTTAATAAATAATGTGGTATCGACCTTGCCTTTAGAAAAATTATTTTGAATAAAAAAGGAGCTAAGTCTCTCATACCAAGCCTTTGGGGTTTGTTTCAATCCATAGAGAGCTTTATTCAATTTAAACACGTGATTAGGGAAATTATCATTCTCAAATCCTGGAGGTTGTTCAACATATATTTCTTCGGAAAGAAAGCCATTAAGAAAAACACTTTTAACATCCATTTGAAATAACTTAAAATTTTTGCTACTAGCATAGGCAAGGAGCATCCTTATAGCTTCTAATCGTGCCACAAGAGCGAAGGTTTCTTCACAATTGATACCTTCTTCTTGGTTGAAACCCTTGGCCACTAATTTAACCTTGTTTCTAACCATGATACAAAATTCATCTTGCTTGTTTCTAAAGACCCATTTAGTACTAATAACTAAATTGTCATTTGGCCTTGGAACAAGCTTCTACACCTCATTTCTCTCAAATTGATTCAACTTTTCTTGCATTATGATAACCCATGAATCATCTTTCAAGGCCTCATCAATGCATTTATGTTCAATTTGAGAAAGAAAAGCGGCATTGGCACAAAAATTCTTAAGAGAAGATCGAGTTTGAACCCCTTTTGATGTGTCTCCTTTGATTAGCTCCTTAGGATGAGCATCTACGTATTTCCTTTCCTTTGATAAGGATGTTTCGGAAGAAGATGCATCCAAGTTGCTAGTTGAAGGAGAAGGTTCATTTAAATTCAAAGCATCGAAATTAAGATCATCATCAAACTTATTTTTCTTAAATTCGGAAACCTCATTAAAGACAACATGAATAGATTCTTCTATAACCAAAGTTCTTTTATTAAAAATACGAAAGACTTTAGAAATAGAAGAATAGCCAAGAAAAATCCCTTGATCAGATTTTGCATTAAACTTTCCTAAGGCATCTTTTTCATTCAAGAAAAGGCATTTACAATCGAAAACTTTAAAATATGAAATGTTGGGTTTTTTATTGTTCTATAATTCAAAAGGGGTTTTAGAAAATAATAGTCTTACTAGAATCCTATTCATGACATAACTGTTAGGAATCTAGCTAGGAGAGTCCTAATTGAGATGGGCATTTATGTTAACCTACCTAGTTGACTCCTATTAAAGAGGTGAATAGGCCAGCTAGGGTTAGGAGGTTATTTCTGTTGAATCTCGTATTTTGATGATGAAACTACTTGATATATGTTTATGATTTAATCTGCGTTTTGAGTGACGCAGTATGCCTCGATCAGGATGAGACAGTTAAAGCAGGAAAATCATGTTGTGCCGGAGGAACATGTCAGAAGATTGGACGTCGGGCCGGTGGATCGGTCGACGTATCGACAGAAGGCTTCGGGCCGTGGACTCGGGCATCGGGCCAAGAAGAGCGGGTATTGTGCCAAGGATATCGGAGTTGCGGAGTCAACTGGCTGATTGGGCAATAGGCTGCAGGAAAGGACGATGCGCCGAAGAATCGGACGAAGCGTCGAGGGACCAATGACATGCCGGACAACTTGGTTAATTGCTTAGGATTAATTGTCTCGATCGAAGTTTTTGTTTTGAGTGTGCAGGATTAACTACGATGAAAGTTAGACAAGCAGCAGGAGTTGCGACGGAGTCAAGTTCATGATCACGTTGGGAGTTCGAGAGTTCGACGGAAGTTCGGACGGTCGTCGGAGGTTCTGTGAGAACAGATCCGAGAAGTCCAGAAGCTTGCCAAGCGAAGCTCGTCGGAACTCGCCAAGTGGATCGTCGCAAAGTCCAGGAGTTTGCCGGAAGTCCGCAGGAGCATCACCGAGGGTTCATCGGATGATCAACGGAAGTTCGCCAGAAACTCGCCGGAAGAAGCGATTGACGCACCGAAGCAAAGCTGCAGAAATTGTCTTAGATCTAATCGTAGTTGGCACGTTGATTAAGTTGGAAAATGGGAGGTGATCCCATTAGCTTAATCTTGGGGCAATTGGGCCCCTGAAAGACTGAAATTGGGCCGAATGGAGTTAACCATTCGGACCCTGATTGCACCAGGAGGTGCAACCGCCTAGGCCAGGAGGTGGCAACGCCTGGGCTAAGCCTCCCAGCGAGACTGGGCGGTGCAACCTCCCCAGCCAGGAGGTGGCACCGCCTGAGCTCAGTCTTCGAGCAAGACTGGGCGGTGCAACCTCCCTGACAGAGAGGTGGCACCGCCTGAGCTCGGTCTTCGAGCTCTGGCAGAGAGGTGCAACCGCCTCAGTCAAGAGGTGGCACCGCCTGGGCTCAGTCTTCGGCTCTGCCAAGCGGTGCAACCTCTCCAGTCAAGAGGTGCAACCGCCTGATCCCGGAATTCCGGGATTTGATCGTTTTGAGCTCCAAATTTGAATTGGGTTGGGGCCTATAAATACCCCACCCATTCAGCACTGAAAAGATACAGATCCATACCGAATTCTTGATCTTTTCAGTGACTCTAAGAGCTCAAATTTGTGTAAAGTCCTAAAGTTCTCCTCTTCTCTGTTCTTCAAGTCTTGAGTTGTAAAGAGAGGAGAGAAAGGATCTGTAAGGGTTGTCTCCTGAGCCCGTCAAAAGGAGAGAAACTGTAAAAGGGCAGTTGGCCTTCGCCCATTGAAGGAAGGCCCCTAGTTGACGTCGGTGACCTCGCCGGTGGAGGAAGCCAAAAGTGGAGTAGGTCAAGACTGACCGAACCACTCTAAATCTTTAGTTTGCGTTTATTTTGAGCACTTTATCATTACTGCAAACCTCCTACATAGCTACTGCTCTCTGCGCTTTTACGAACAAGCTTCTAAGTTCTAATCTTTCCGAATCTGCATTCAGACGTCAAAAGGTGTTTTCGTACGATCTTTACATTGCAGCTTACATTTACGTCTTGAATCTGTTTGTAACTGCGAACTGTCTTCTGCGCTTTTACGAACGAGTTTCTTTACAGTTTACATTTACATATTGATTCTATTTATAACTGCAAACTGTCTTCTGCAATTTTACCAACGAGTTTCAATATTTAGACGTAAAACTGCATTTAGACGTAAATCGGCTTTCCTCGCACAATCATCAGATTTCAGTTTACGTTTACGTCTTGATTTCAATTGCATACTGCCTTCTGCGAATATACAAACGAGTTTTAAAGTTCAGACGTAAATCTACGTTTTAGACGTAAATCTGCGTTTAGACGTAAATCTACGTTTAGACGTAAATCTGCGTTTAGACATAAATCTACTTTTTGCAGATTACTTTTTGAGCTGTACAATAGCAGCACATTATCTTTATACTTCTGCTTAAACTGCGCTTAGATGCATACTGTGTTTAGGCGCAAACTGCGCTTAGATGCAATCTGCGCTTAGACGCAAACTACGCTTAGACGCAATCTAAGTTTAGACGCAATATGCATTTAGACGCAAACTGCGTTTAGATGCTAACTGTGTTTAAACGTAAACTGCACTTAATCATAAGTAATCTTAGAATCGGCTTTTGCATCAAAATAGTTTTTATTGAAAGAATGCAGCTTTAGTTTTTAATCGCTGAAAGATTTCCGCTGCACTAATTCACCCCCCCCTCTTAGTGCTCTCGATCCTAACAATTGGTATCAGAGCGGGGTATTTCTCATTTCGGATTTACACCCGAGAGAAATGGCTCTTCAAGAGGGCTTTTCGGTCCTTCGTCCACCGTTCTTTAACGGTTTGGACTATACTTATTGGAAAACTCGAATGAGAGTTTTCTTGATTTCTCTAAATCTGGATTTATGGAATATCGTTGAAAACAGTTTTCAACTTCCCTCTAAACCGACGAACGAATGGTCGGATTTGGAGAAGAAGTATTTCTCTTTAAACGCAAAGGCTATGAATGTCTTATTTTGCGCTTTGGACAAAAATGAGTTCAATCGGATTTCTACGTGCGAAACAGCTTTTGACATTTGGCGAACACTTGAAATCACGCACGAGGGAACTAGTAGTGTCAAAGACTCGAAAGTTAACTTTTTATTGCATGATTTCGAGCTTTTTCGAATGCAACCAAGCGAGACTATAGGCGACATGTACACCCGTTTCACGGATGTCGTCAATAGTTTAAGAGCTCTTGGAAAATGTTTTTCGGACTTTGAACTCGTAAACAAGATTTTGTGTTCTCTTTCTAAGAAGTGGGATTCAAAAGTAACTGCAATACAAGAAGCTAAAAACCTAAACAACTTACCACTTGAAGAACTAATTGGTTCATTGATGACATATGAAATGGTGCACAATGCACATGATGAACATGTTGAACACAATTACCTTCCAAAGAACAGGAAGGATTTGGAACTCTGGACAAATGAATGCCACTTGAGCGATGACTCAAGTGATGAGGACAATGATGAACAAAACAACCTTCCAAAGAACAGGAAGGATTTGGGACATAGAACATTTGAAGACCATTCGAGCATAAGCTCAAGTGATGGTGAACTTAAACTACAAATGAAACGAAAATTAAAAAGTAAAAAGAATCGAACTACTTGCTTTAAACGTAAGAAGAAGAACAAAAATTGGGATGAATCGAGCTCCTCCGAAGAAGAGAAAGTCAACAAAAGCAAGGCGGCAAACTATGCCTTAACAGCCCACAATGATGAGGTAATCGAAATCCCCCTAATTTATTTTGAAATTACTTGATGCTTTCATGATATATTTTTCTCTTTTAGTTTAGAATTAATTTTCTTAAAAATTACATGTTAAAAATTATTATGATCATACTAAGTAATTTCGAAAATGATAATATTGCATATTTTATGATAAACAAATAAAATGATCATGATTGAAAATATGAAATCATGGTTAAGAAGTAATAATGTGCATTACGTTGATTTCCATTGTTATTTCTCGATTTTGATTAAAGATCATGTTTGATTTGAAGAAATGCATAATGATGAAATTAAATATTTCGATTAACAATTTTATGCATGAGATTTTAAGCCGATGATAAGCATGTGTTATTCTCATGAGTATATTTGAAAAACTATGGCAAAAATGTGCTCGAATGCATGAACGTGTTAAGATTATTTTTCGGACATTCTTGATTCAATGTTCAAAACACTTAATTGCCATGATGATTTTACACTATAACATGTTGGAAATTATATGTTTTGGATACATAAATTTTTATGATCATGAGCATGTTTTATCTTCATAATTGAACTTGAAAATCTATAGCAAAATCTTATCCGAATGCATGAAAGTACTAGTTTCATTTTCGGATTCACTTAACAATTGGTATCCTAACAATCGGATTTTCTCATACACTTTTGAAAAATATTTTTCTAAAATGGATTTGATGAAATGATTCCTGCTTATAAATTCCATCTTGAAATATGAATGATAGTGTCTTTGCTTGCAAAGATTTGTTTCACATACATATCTCCTATGATTCATGTGCAGAAAAAGAATTTATAAATCATAATACAATGAGATTTCTTATGCAAAAATAAAGTGCTTTTGTGATTTTTTTTTTTTGCTAAAGAGAATAATTATTAAAATCATGATCTTGATAATTATAACATGAAGCTCTTTATAAATCAAGATCGTTCATTATGCTCCCTACATTTATCAAAAAGGAGTTCTTCAAATGAAATGCAACTTGTCTTTTGATTTCATGATATTTTGTGAATTTTGAAATTAATTTTAATGACTTAATTATGAGTTTCAAGTTGACGATTTGATTTGAATAAGTTATGTCTAAATCATAATCATGATCTTGCAAAATTGAAATCACAAATAATATCTTTTGGTATTCATGAATTGATACTCACAATATGAAAGTATTGGTATTCATGACTTGATTTTGATTGAAACATTACATGCTTAAATTAATCATTCTTCTATGTTTCAAAAATTCTTTAAATGCCTTATGTGATGACTGAAAATTAGTTTGCTTTATGATGAATCACGAATCATGACTTGATCTATGATATTGAAATATTTTAATCATGATTCTTGGTTATATAATTCCTTTGCCCTATTAAAAGGATTTGTTGAATGGATCATGTCTTTTTTGAACTTTCTTGATATCATGACAAGATTTTGTAATATGGCCTGTATAATAATTAAAATTTTTGGCCATTGATTACTCCCTTCTTTTCGACAAAAACAAAGGGGAGAAAGCTTTTGCTAGTTAGAACATGCAAAGAAAAGCAAGTGCAATCTTGCACATGAAGCAAGTGTTGAATTGCCATGATTGAACCTAAGAATCTTGCTATGCTTTTATGCTTATATGTTGTGATGAAAATATAGCTTCATGTTATAAAAACTTGCATATATTTTAAAATAGCTAGAGCTACTTCTCCTTTTGTTAATGATAAAGGGGGAGAAATATATGAATTGATACTATAAGTACCATATTTGAATTTTCATCATGTCAAGATATCAAGAACTTGCATCGTAATTCTACTTGATGATATCTTGCCATGTGATGAAATGCTACGATTTGTTGCTAAAATGATGCATGCAATACTTATGCTTTCTACGTAATGTATTGCATATGATATGAACCTTGATTAAAATTGCCTTGATTTGAATTCAAGGTTTATCTCAATTATGGAATTTTGAAATAAGAATGATTACTCACCTTTGTCATGATTTAGAAATTGACAGAAAGGGTTTTCCCTTCTTTTTGACAATGCCTAAGAAGGAGATAACTTGCTAGCACAATTCAAAAAAAAAAAAAGGCAAAAATTACAAAAGAGAAGAAATTGCTATCTTGAACATCACCGATAATTGCTAGCTTGAAATGTCAAGAAAATGCAAAAACTTATTTATTTTCTTGCACATATAAAGAGAAGATGCAAATGTAACACTTGCCAAATTGTTTGCTTGCCTCATGTAAAACATTATCTCTTGCTAGTTTGGCATTTTGCTAGCTTGCACTTTGCAAAGAAAGCAAAAATGACACTTCTCAAAAGAGAAGAAAGAGCTTGTTATCTTGAACATCACAAGCTTGCCAAACAAAAATTTGCAAAAGTGCTATCTTGCCTATCTCAAGAAGAAAAACTTGCATATCGAAAAAATTTGCTATCTTACAACTTGCATATTTCAAGAAGCAAGAGTTGCCTTCTTGAACATCTCTAAATTGCTAGCTTGCAAGTTCTAAAATGTTGCAACATTGCTAGCTTGCATGTTATAAAAGTGCTATCTTATATGCTGTAAAACTTGCATATCTAAAACTTGATAGCTTGAATGTTCTAAGCATGATGTAACATTTGCTAAATTTTCCGGCTTCAAAACTGCATGATGATAAAACTTGATATTATGTTTTTCATGCAATGAGTTGAACCAATATCATAAACACTTGATTGTGGTACTTCTCCTTTTTGTTGATGACAAAGGGGGAGAAGTATGTTGATGACATGACATGTTATGCATAAGTTTATGCATAAGTTCATGTTGACGTGTTGCAAGTATTCATGATGAATATTGCAATGATTTGAATTCAGTTTGAATTCAAGGTTCTATCAATATGGCATATTGATAGGGGGAGTTTGTTTAAACTCTGGGAGTTAAGGTTAACTCCGTTTATGATGACATGTTGCTTAGATTTTTGAATCTAAGAGTTTCTATCAATAAGACATTTTGATAGGGGGAGTTTGTTTAAACTCCGGGAGTTAAGTTTAAACTCTGGGAGTTAAGTTTAACTCTGTCATCAAGTAGTTGTCATCATCAAAAAGGGGGAGATTGTTGAATCTCGTATTTTGATGATGAAACTACTTGATATATGTTTATGATTTAATCTGCGTTTTGAGTGACGCAGGATGCCTCGATCAGGATAAGACAGTTAAAGCAGGAAAATCATGTTGTGCCGGAGGAACATGTCAGAAGATTGGACGTCGGGCCGGTGGATCGGTCGACGTATCGACAGAAGGCTTCGGGCCGTGGACTCGGGCATCGGGCCAAGAAGAGCGGGTATTGTGCCAAGGATATCGGAGTTGCGGAGTCAACTGGCCGATTGGGCAATAGGCTGCAGGAAAGGACAATGCGCCGAAGAATCGGACGAAGCGTCGAGGGACCAATGACATGCCGGACAACTTGGTTAATTGCTTAGGATTAATTGTCTCGATCGAAGTTTTTGTTTTGAGTGTGCAGGATTAACTACGATGAAAGTTAGACAAGCAGCAGGAGTTGCGCCGGAGTCAAGTTCATGATCACGTTGGGAGTTCGAGAGTTCGACGGAAGTTCGGACGGTCGTCGGAGGTTCTGCGAGAACAGATCCGAGAAGTCCAGAAGCTTGCCAAGCGAAGCTCGTCGGAACTCGCCAAGTGGATCATCGCAAAGTCCAGGAGTTTGCCGGAAGTCCGCAAGAGCATCACCGAGGGTTCATCGGATGATCGACGGAAGTTCGCCGGAAACTCGCCGGAAGAAGCGATTGATGCACCGAAGCAAAGCTGCAGAAATTGTCTTAGATCTAATCGTAGTTAGCACGTTGATTAAGTTGGAAAATGGGAGGTGATCCCATTAGCTTAATCTTGGGGCAATTGGGCACCTGAAAGACTGAAATTGGGCCGAATGGAGTTAACCATTCGGACCCTGATTGCACCAGGAGGTGCAACCGCCTAGGCCATGAGGTGGCACCGCCTGGGCTAAGCCTCCCAGCGAGACTGGGCGGTGCAACCTCCCCAGCCAGGAGGTGGCACCGCCTGAGCTCAGTCTTCGAGCAAGACTGGGCGGTGCAACCTCCCTGACAGAGAGGTGGCACCGCCTGAGCTCGGTCTTCGAGCTCTGGCAGAGAGGTGCAACTGCCTCAGTCAAGAGGTGGCACCGCCTGGGCTCAGTCTTCGAGCTCTGCCAGGCGGTGCAACCTCTCCAGTCAAGAGGTGCAACCGCCTGATACCGGAATTCCGGGATTTGATCGTTTTGAGCTCCAAATTTGAATTGGGTTGGGGCCTATAAATACCCCACCCATTCAACACTGAAAAGATACAGATCCATACCGAATTCTTGATCTTTTCAGTGACTCTAAGAGCTCAAATTTGTGTAAAGTCCTAAAGTTCTCCTCTTCTCTGTTCTTCAAGTCTTGAGTTGTAAAGAGAGGAGAGAAAGGATCTGTAAGGGTTGTCTCCTGAGCCCGTTAAAAGGAGAGAAACTGTAAAAGGGCAGTTGGCCTTCGCCCATTGAAGGAAGGTCCCTAGTTGACATCGGTGACCTCGCCGGTGGAGGAAGCCAAAAGTGGAGTAGGTCAAGACTGACCGAACCACTCTAAATCTCTGGTTTGCGTTTATTTTGAGCACTTTATCATTACTGCAAACCTCCTACATAGCTACTGCTCTCTGCGCTTTTACGAACAAGCTTCTAAGTTCTAATCTTTCCGAATCTGCATTCAGACGTCAAAAGGTGTTTTCGTACGATCTTTACATTGCAACTTACATTTACGTCTTGAATATGTTTGTAACTGCGAACTGTCTTCTGTGTTTTTACGAACGAGTTTCTTTGCAGTTTACATTTACATATTGATTCTATTTATAACTGCAAACTGTCTTCTGCAATTTTACCAACGAGTTTCAATATTTAGACGTAAAACTGCATTTAGACGTAAATCGGCTTTCCTCGCACAATCATCAGATTTCAGTTTACGTTTACGTCTTGATTTCAATTGCATACTGCCTTCTGCGAATATACAAACGAGTTTTAAAGTTCAGACGTAAATCTACGTTTTAGACGTAAATCTGCGTTTAGACGTAAATCTGCGTTTAGACGTAAATCTGCGTTTAGACGTAAATCTGCTTTTTGCAGATTACTTTTTGAGCTGTACAATAGCAGCACATTATCTTTATACTTCTGCTTAAACTGCGCTTAGATGCAAACTGTGTTTAGGCGCAAACTACGCTTAGATGCAATCTGCGCTTAGACGCAAACTGCGCTTAGACGCAATCTGAGTTTAGACGCAATCTGCATTTAGACGTAAACTGCGTTTAGACGCTAACTGTGTTTAAACGTAAACTGCACTTAATCATAAGTAATCTTAGAATCGGCTTTTGCATCAAAATAGTTTTTATCGAAAGAACGCAGCTTTAGTTTTTAATCGCTGAAAGATTTCCGCTGCACTAATTCACCCCCCCCCTCTTAGTGCTCTCGATCCTAACAATTTCTTATAGAAGCATTAGGAGTTGTAAAGGAATAAGAGTCTTGAGTAGGAGTCCTATTAGGAGTTGATCTTAGAGAAGCATTAGGAGTTGTAAAGGAATAGAAGTCTTGAGTGGGAGTCATATTAGGAGTTAAGGTTTAGAAGCCCAATAAATAGCCATATATTCATCCTCTTTTAACAAGTAATAGATGAATCTTTTCTACAGCCTTTGAGCAGCAATTTGGAGGAAGGAACCCTTATAGAGTTCCAAGGAGGCTGATCCCCAAAAGAGATCAACCCCAAGCTTAGAATCTGCAAGGGTTCTAACACTTAGTATCAGAGCAGCGTTCTTGGCATCTCGCTGCCCTTCCATAGCCATCCATCAACCCTCCACAGCCACCCAAAGCAATTCTCACAATTGCTTAAAAGATCGTCACCAAATTCCATCGTCATCTCCACCACCGCGGATCATCCTTTGATCTCCCCGTAAATTGCAATAGGTTCTGGTTTCTTACCTTACTACTACTGCAATTTAGTTATCTTTATTCAAAAAAATAGAAAAAAATTGTTCCTATTTTCTCGCGAGTTCCTTTCGTCGCAAAAGTTATCATCTTTGCAAATGAAGGATTTGTTAGGATCGGAGCGGCACTAAGAGGGGGGGGGGTGAATTAGTGCAGCGGATTAAAACTTCGATTTTAATAAAAATCTTTCGTACGTTAAGAACGAAACTTGAGAAATTTAACTTGAAGGCGTATTCTTAAAGTTGCGCAGCAAGAGTAATGAGGAACTAAAGCAGTAAGAAGATTTGCAGTAATGTAAATGACAATAATAAAAAGCAAACCAGAGATTACGCCGATTTTTAGAGTGGTTTGGTCAAATGACCTACTCCACTTGCGAGGCCCCTCTTCGATGAGGCTCCCACCTTCCACTAGCAAGTCTCTTGAAATGGAAGGGTAAACACCCCTCTTACAACCTTTTACAAGCAGCTCAACCTCTTACAAATTTTCAATAAGAAAGGAGGAGAAGAACTCTCTAGCAAATTGAAAACAAGACTTGCTAAGACTTTCTAAGACTTTTCTCTCAATCAAAAATGCTTCTCAAAAGTTGTAACCTCAGCTGAGATTAGAGGGGTATTTATAGGCCTCAAGAGGATTCAAATTTTGGGTTTCAAAATTTGAATTCTCTTAGGGTTCCCGGTGCTGGAGGTTCCACCGCCCAGCCAGGCAGTGCCACCGCCCAGCACTCGGGTGCTGGACGGTGCAACCGCCCAGCCAAGGAGGTGTCACCACCCAGCTCTCGGGTGCTGGGCGGTTTCACCGCCCAGCCAGGCGGTGCCACCGCCTGGCTCTCCGATTCATTGGTTTGGCTTAATTTTAGCCCAAACCAAATCTGACTTTGGGCCCAGTTGGCCCCTAACCAGGATATAGGATTATCTCTTAATCCTAATCCTAATTACAAGTGAACTACATAACACAAAAACATCCTAAGCAAATTTTCAACCGCGAACGTCGAGTCTTGTTCCGGCGAGCTTTCCGATGAACTTCTTCCGACGGACTCCCTGCAAGCTCCCAATCTTTGTGATGACTTTAACGAGTAGCCGAGCCTTCTCGGTGATCTCCGCGAGCCTCCGACGATTTCTTCGGCGAACTTCCGACACGTTCCCGATTTCTTCTCGGATGGTTCCGGCAGCATCTCCGACGATTCTTCGGTCTCTTAAACGTCCATCGAGCTCGACTCCGGTATCCTTGCTTTATGTTTGCTGGTTATCATAGTTAATCCTGCACACTTAACTCAATAATATGGATTAGATCAATTAACCCACCAATTGATTATATCATCAAAATCCGAGATTCAACAGGATTGCTGTAGAAAATTTCAGCCGCATATTATTGCCTTAACCGATCTATTTACAACCCTTTTTGAACGAAATTTCTTATACACTTCATAGATCATCTTGGCTTCCATCTATGATTAATTTACTGAGGAATTCATCTCTAAAAATGTTCTTGTATTGCTGCAAGTTTTCATCACAATATGCTAAAATTTTTCGATGAGAATTCTGCTATCTCAACTTGCACCAATTTCCTTGCTATTATACTACCAAATTTTTCTTGATTAAATTGGTCATCATTGCTGTTATATAAACTGAGATTTTGCTGTCAAATTCCCTCCTCAAATCTCTTGGTTTTTGCTAAAAATTTCATCAAGAAACCGTTGTTTCTTCGATGACAATTCTGCTCTTACAAGATAACACATATCCGTAGCAACTTCCACTGATTTCTATCAAACCTTTGCTACTATCTATCACAGATCTAAAACTTTTTTCCCTAACCTTCATCCACTACCATCATAGCTCTAAAACTCTACTAAACCACACCTTCAAACTGCATCCAAAATAGCCACAAAATAAGCCTAAACCGCAGCCTACATCCACCAATCTACCAAACCTTTCGACCACCACTTCTCTCAACCTATACATGCCTTTAACTCGATAACAAAAGAGAGATCTTAATATTATAGATTTGGAGGCATATACTATAGCATCTGAGGAAGTAATCAATGCTAAATTCGAAGCCTTTGAGGCATGAATGAAGGATAAGATTCAGACTCTCTTTACCGAACTCAGTTTGGGCCGACCACCAAGCCTGAAGAAATCACAACAAGGAGAGAGCTCTGACCAATCACACCAAGCTCGAAGAGATAACTTCCAAGAGAAGGGAGGCTCTATGATCGATTCCAACTATCCATGCATGAGGGTGGACTTCCCTAGATGGGAAGAAGGAGATCTGATTGGTTGGATCTCACGCACGGAGTGATATTTTTAGTAACACAAAACCTGGACACATCTATATTGGAAATTATGATTATACATCTTGAAGGGGATGCCATACAACGGTTTGACTAGTTTAAATATACTCATGGAATCCTCTTATGGTGACAAATCAAAGAAGAACTATTGATTCGCTTCGGACCAACCGATTACGAGAACATTGACGGACAACTAGCAAAGATTCGACAAACCTCCACCATTCAGGAGTACCAAATCAGATTTGAAAGGTTATCTAATCAAACTTATGATTGGTCTATAAAATAGCTATTAGGGACCTTCATTGAGGGATTGAAGCCAGAGATATGGGGAGAAGTTAAAGTGCGACAACCGTACACGCTTATGGCAGCCATATCTTTCGCACAACTTCAAGAGCAGCGATTAAACCATGAAGCTTGGAGGACTAGAGTCATTCCCCGACCAGCCATACTAAAGCCCTCAGCCTCCCCTACTATCAACCGAGCCCCTGCACTAAAAAGGTTGATAAGAGAAGAGCTTCGGAAGTGATTTGCGAAGGGGTTATGTTGGCATTGTGATGAGCTGTGGAGCCACAAGCATCGCTGTAAAGAAGGGAGACATCTTGTGATTGAACTAGTAGAAGAAGAGGTTATTGAACATCTTGAAGAAAGCCTTGAATATAAAGAGGAAGATATAGAAGAAGAGCCACAACTGACTGACTTTACGGTATATGTACTAGTCGGCTACTTAAACCCGTAAATGATGAAAGTTGGAGGCCTTCTCAAACAACAACCGATCACTATTCTCATCGACATGGGCAGCACTAATAACTTCCTAAATAGTAAGGTTGCTGCTCGGATGATACTCTACATTGAAGGTTTCAGCAAGTTTGACGTAAAGGTCGCCGACAGAAGAATCCTAAAGTACGACCAAAGATGCCCGCAGGTGAAACTATTACTGCAAGACCAAGAAATTATCATCGACTTCTTTCTCCTACCAATTAATGACTATGAGACCGTGCTTGGCATAGAATAGCTAATGACACTAGGTGATGTCTCTTAGAACTTCTCCAAATTAATTATGAAATTCTACTACAAAGGCAAATAAATCATCCTACGTGGGAAGCGCGGAAGCAACGTAACCACCGTTTCGACCCAACGAATGGAGAAAGTTTTACACAAGGTAAATGGTGACTTTTTGATGCATCTCTAGCAGCAACTAGAGGGAAAAAAATTAGAAATTGAAGATTAAAATCTCACCTAATTGCATGCTGAATTTGTCGACATTTTTGTTGAGTCGTGCGGTCTTCCTCCTACTCGGCAACATGACCATCGGATTCCAATCCTTTCGGGCAAGTAACCAACGAACACTCGGTTGTACCAATATCCTCACCTCCAAAAGGATAAAATTGAAAAGATCGTAAAGGAGATGCTTGAAACAGGGGTGATTCGGCCAATTTGCAGCCCCTATTCCTTATCGGTGCTACTTGTACGCAAGAAGGATCCTCCTCCGTCGAGGTCACCGGCGTCCACTTTGTTGAATCTCGTATATTGATGATGAAAACAATTGATAATTGTTTATAATTTGATCTGTGTTTTTAGTGATGCAGGACGCTTCGATCAGGATGAGACAATTAAAGCAGGAAGAATCATGTTGTGTTGTGGGAAAACATGTCAGAAGATTAGATTTCGAGCCGGTGGATCGATCAACGTATCGACAGAAGGCTTTGGGCCATGGATTCAGGCATCAGGCCAAGAAGAGAAGATATTACGCCAAGGATATCAAAGTTGCGGAGTCAACTAGCCGATTAGGCAATAGGCCGTAAGAGAGGACGATGCGCCGGAGAATCGGGCGAAGCATCGAGGGACCAACGACATGCCGGACAAAATGATTAATTCTTAGTATTAATTGTCTAGATCGAAGTATGTTTTTACATGTGCAAGATTAGCTATGATAGCAAGGCATGAAGCAAAATAAAGTCTCGGAGTCAAGAACGTGACTTCGTTGGGAGTTCGAGAGTTCGTCGGAAGTCCGGACGTTCGTCGAAAGTTCTGGCGGAACCAGCCGAGAACTCTCAGAGCTTGCCAGAGAAGCTCATCGGAACTCACCAAGAAGATCATTGTGAAGTCCAGGAGCTTGTCGGGGGTCCGCTGGAACATTGCCGGAAGAACGCCGGAAGCTCGTCGAAAGAATAGACTTACAGACTTGTTTAGCTCAGATTATGTCTTAGATTTCGTAGTTAGCACATAATTGGGTTTAGATTTGGGCCAACCCAATTAAGGGCCAGTTAGGCCCATGTAAGGACTGTGTTGGACCCAATAAGAGGCCTAAATAGTGCCCCAAGAAGTCTCACCGTCGTGGCACAGTCTTTGAGATTGTGTCAGGCGATGGTACCGCCAGTATGAGTGATTGTACCGCCCCTGGCAGGGTGCCAGGCGGTGGTAATGCCAGTCTAGGCAGTGGTACCGCCTAGCACAGCACCCCAGGTGGTGGTACCGTCTAGTGCAAGCGGTAGTACCACCCATGCCCAGGAAACTAGGGATGAGATGTTTTTAGGCTCCAAGTTTGAATCAAATTGAAGCCTATAAATACCCCTCTCATCCCTGGTTAAAATACACAAGCACAAAGAGATCAAAAGTGAGAAAACACAACTGCAATCTCTTTAGAAATTTCCTGCTCCACTTGAAGTTTAGAATTATATAAGAGGAGTGTGAGTGCTTATAAGGGTTATCTCCTAAACCCGTGAAAAGGAGAAGAGGGGTATAAAAGGTGGTTGGTCTTCACCTATTGAAGGAATACCTCTAGTGGACGTCGGTGACCTCGTTGTAGGAGTAAGCCGGAAGTGGATGTAGGTCACGTTGACCGAACTACTCTAAAAATCTTGTTTGCATTTTACTTTGAGTAATTTATCTTTACCGCAAACCTCTTTAATAGCTCACTGCCTTCAATACATTTACGAACACATGTTTCAAGTTAAGCATTTCCGAGTTCGGGTTTTATCGTAGGAAAGATTTTCTGAAACCGACGTTTTTATCTTGTGCACTAATTCACCCCCCCTTTTAGTGCCGACCTCTTGATCCAAACAATTTGTATTAGAGCCTCGTGATTTCTCAGTTGGTTTAACACCCAAGAGAAATGACTCTTTTCAGCTTTCAAGAGGGTCACTATGTCATTCGTCATCCCTTTTTTAATGGGACGGACTACACTTATTGGAAAACTCGAATGAGAGCTTTCTTGCTTTCATTGAATCTCGATTTATGGCATATAGTCGAATCTGATTTTCAAATGTCTTCTCTTCCAATGAACCATTGGAATGATTTGGAGAAGAAGATGTTTTCTCTAAATGCAAAGGCTATAAATGCCTTGTTTTGCACCTTAGATAGAAATGAGTTTAGTCGTGTTTCTACATGCGAAACAACTTTTGATATTTGGCGCACTCTTCAAATCACATATGATGGAACTAGTAAAGTTAAAGATTCAAAATTTAATATTTTAATGCGTGATTTCGAGCTTTTTTGAATGAAGCCGAGCGAAACTATTGTTGACATATACACCCATTTTACAAATATCATCAATGGTTTAAATACTTTTGGCAAATGATTTTCAGATTTTGAACTTGTAAACAAGATTCAAATTAGGATGAATCGAGCTCCTCTGAAGATGAGGTGAAAATCAATAATTATCATTTTCTAAAATAATACTCTAGAATGATGATTTGGAATCATGCATGTAATGATGATTTTATATTTTATATATATGATGATTTGGTATTATGCATGCAATACTTTATCTTATGATAATGATACATGCAATGATGAAATATTCATGATAAAATAATTATTTTGACATTCATGACTTGAATTTTCATCTATGCTATTTACCTTTGCCATAATTTGAAAATTGATGTAAAGGGTCTTCCCTTTAATTTGACAATGAGAAAGGGGAGATAAAAGATGCTAGCTCACACAATTCAAGAAGAAAGCAAAAATTGCACTTCTCAAAAGAGAAGAAAGAACTTGCTTCTTGAAGATCTCAAATTGTTAGCTTCCATAATGTAACATTTTGTTAGCTTGCGTTTTTGCAAAAGAAGCAAAATAATCGCACGTCTCAAAAGAGAAGAAATTATTATCTTGAACATCACCAAGAATTGCTAGTTTGAAATATCAAGAAGATACAAAAATATGCTATCTTGTACATCGCAAAGAAAAGCAAATATGCCAACTTGCACATCTTTAAATTTGCTAGCTTGTATGTTGTACTACCTTGCATATCTATAACTTGATAGCTTGAATGTTCTAAGCATGATATAATACTTGCTAAATTTTCTAGCTTACAAATTGCATGATGATAAAACTTGATATTTTGTTTTTCATGCAATGATTTAAATTTATATCTCTAAACACATGAGAATTGGACTTCTCCTTTGTGTTGATGACAAAGGGGGAGAAGAATGTGGATGTTATGTATGATTTTAATCATGACATGTTTGTTTGGATTTTTGAATTCAAGAGTCTCTATCAATACGATAGGGGGAGTTTGTTTAAATTTTGGGAGTTAAGGTTAACTCTATTTTCAATTGGTAGTCATCATCAAAAAGGGGGAGATTGTTGAATCTCGTATTTTGATGATGAAATCAATTGATAATTATTTATGATTTGATCAACATTTTTAGTGATGCAGGATGCTTCAATCAGGATGAGACAATTAAAGTAGGAAGAATCATGTTGTGCTAGGGGAAAACATGTCAGAAGATTAGACGTCGAGCTGGTGGATCGGTCAACGTATCAAAAGAAGGCTTCGGGCCATGGATTTGAGCATCGGGCCAAGAAAAGTGGATATTGTGCCAAGGATATCGGAGTTGCGGAGTCAACTGGCCGATTGGGCAATAGGCATAAAGAGAGGACGATGCGTCGAAGAATCAGACGAAGCGTCGAGGGGCCAATGACATGCCAAACAACATGATTAATGCTTAGTATTAATTGTCTAGATCGAAGTATATTTTTACATGTGCAGGATTAACTATGATAGCAAGGCATGAAACAAATTGAAGTCCTAGAGTTAAGGAGGCGACTTCGTTGGGAGTTCGAGAGTTCGTCGGAAGTTCCGATGGAACTAGCCGAGAATTCTCGGAGCTTGCTAGAGAAGCTCATCGAAACTCGCCAAGAAGATCGTTGCGAAGTCTAGGAGCTTGTCAGGAGTCCGCCGGAATATCGCCGGAAGCTCACTGGAAGAATAGACTTACGAACTTGTTTAGCTCAGATTATGTCTTAGATTTCGTAGTTAGCACGTAATTGGGTTTGGATTTGGGCCAACCCAATTAGGGGCCAGCTAGGCCAATGTAAGGACTATGTTGGGCCCAATGAGAGGCCCAAATAGTGCCCTAAAAAGTCTCACCGTCATGGCACAGTCTTCGAGACTGTATCAAGTAGTGGTACCGCCAGTCTGGGCAATTGTACCACCCCTGGCAAGGTGCCAAGCAGTGGTACCACCAATCTGGGTGGTAGTACCACCCAATATAGAACCCCAGGTGGTGGTACAACCTCGCATAGGCGGTGGTACCACCCGTGCCCGGGAAACCTAGGATAAGATGTTCTTAGGCTCCAAGTTTGAATAAACTTGAAGCCTATAAATATCCCTCTCATCCCTGGTTAAAATACACAGGCACAAAGAGATCAAAAGTGAGAAAACGCTGCTGCAATCTCTTTAGAAATTCCCTCCTCCACTCTAAGTTTAGAATTCTGTAAGAGGAGTGTGAGTGCTTGTAAGGGTTGTCTCCTAAACCCGTGAAAAGGAGAAGAGGGGTGTAAAAGGTGGTTGGTCTTCACCTATTGAAGACCTATAGTGGATGTCGGTGACCTTGTCGCAGGAGGAAGCCGGAAGTGAATGTAGGTCGCATTGACCAAACCACTCTAAAAATCTGGTTTGTATTTTACTTTGAGCAATTTATCTTTACTGCAAACTTCTTTAATAGCTCATTGCCTTCAATACATTTACGAACACATGTTTCAAGTTAAGCATTTCCGAGTTTGGGTTTTATCATACGAAAGATTTTTTGAAACCGATATTTTTATCCGCTGCACTAATTCACCCCCCCTCTTAGTGCTGCCCTCTTGATCCTAACACACTAATGGTCTTCCTTCAATAGGCGAAGACCAACCACCTATTTACAGTGCTTTCTCCTTTTCACAGGTTTAGGAGATAACCCTTACAAGTCTCACACCTCTCTTGAAAGATTTCAACACTTAGAAAGGGAGGAGGACTCTAGCACTTTTACAATACTTTAACACTTCAAAGACTCATGATCATGCCAATACTTTCATGCTCTTTCATGCAGAAAAGGGTGGGGCATTTATAGGCCCCAATGGCTCCAAAAATTGGAGCCAAATATTTAAATCCTCGGATTTCGGGGTACTGGTGGTACCATCGCCATTAATGGGCGGTACCATCGCTTGACAAAGCTCAGAGACCAAGCTCTGACAGTACCACCACCTGACAGAGATAGCCCGATTGCTAATGGTACCACCGCTCAAACCACTTGGGAGATTGGGTCTCCCAAGCGGTGCCACCGCCAACTGGCCTTTCAGGTGCTGAATGGGCTATTCAATCCGGCCCAATTCAGCCCTGTTAAGGACCCAACTGGCTCCTAGTTAAGTTAGTGGGATTACCTCCCAATCTTAACTCAATTTACAGACTAACTACAATAATTATGACAATTGATAACGCATTCATGTTTCGGTACGTCAATTGCTCTTTCGGTAAGCTTTCGACGAACTTCCGATGAACTCCCAACAATGTTCCGGCGGACTCCCGACAAGCTCGTGGACTTTATGATGATCTTCTTGGCGAGTTTCGATGAGCTCTCGGTGGGCTTCCGACGATCTCCCGACACGCTTTCGACGATCTTCCGACATGCTTTCGGCGAGTCTTCCGACGAACTCTCGGCGTTCTTCTGACGAGCTCTCGATGAGTCTTCCGGTATATCATCTGAATCTTTGACTTCGGCCCATTATCTGCTTTATGCCTTACTGCTATCGTAGTTAATCCTACACACTTATCTCAACACAATAATTAGATCAAATAATTTACCAATTGATTTCATCATCAAAATCCGAGATTCAACAATCTCCCCTTTTTTATGATGACAACCAATTGGTGAAGGAGTTAATCTTAACTCTCCCTATCTATATGCCATACTTGAGAAAATATAAACTTGAATTCACAATCAGAATTGGAAATCACATGCATTGTGCATTATTATAAATTCAAGTTATCAAGATATCAAATGCATAATTACTTCATGCATGATAATATGTTTTGGCATAGCCTTTCATCACTGCTTGCATGAAATATTATTATTATTGCATTGTAATACTCAAAAGTTAAGAATCTGATATAACAATCGAAATTCACAGAGTTTAAAGATATCACACCATTATAGAGATCAAAGTAAGCATAGAGTTTCAATATCAAAGTATGCATGATATTGCATCATCGTATGATAACATGCTCATCATTTAAAAAGATCATAACATTATCGAAGCACAAAGTTTCAACATCAAAGTAAGCAGCATTTTAAGTTTACAACATCATGACAAACAACATAAGATTACAATATCAAAGTAAGTAGAGTAAAAGAGAGGGATTTTGTCCACTTCTCCCCCTATGTCATCAGTAAAAAGATATAACTATTCAGGTGGTGGCAAGTCAAAATGTCTAAACAAGGTATTGAGTTGATGAATCTGTTGCAACTCAGTTAAAATTTGATCTTGGCATTGTTCAAGTTGATCTTGATGTTATTTAAATCGATCCATTCGAGTCCCTATGTCATCGATAAATGAGGGAGGTGCTTGCTCTACTAGAGGTGTTGCCTCAAAGGGACTAGTTGGAGGAGATTGATTACCCCTAAAAATTAGTGTTTCAAGTTCTGGTTCAGGTGGGAGGGGATCAATCCTTCTAGGCAGTCTAGTCCATATCCCATTTCTGAATATACACCTCAATTGTCGAAGTAGGTTTCTATTTATGATATTAAATCTATCTAGTTTCATAACTTCTTTGTCAGGTGGGATATCTATGTCGTAAGCATGGATTAGTCTTGTGATCAGGCCATCATATGGAAGCATTATATCCTTTTTTGATAGTTCAAACATGTTTTATTAGATTAGGTAACCAAAATAATTGTTATGTCCCTTCATAATCTAATACAAGGTACCTAGTTTCATTTGGCTTACTTCATCATGATGATATTGTTTTGGGAGAATAATACTTATCAGGATGTGATGAAGTATTTTGGTACTGAAAGGTAATAAATGTACACAGCTTTTAAGAAGAATAGATAGGATTACCAAAAATTGTTCCTAAGGTATTAGTATAAGTAGTCCCAACTGATTCTTCGTCCCATTGTCCTCTAAAATAACAGCATTTTTCTTTCTCCGCAATTCCTATGAGGTTGCAAATCATGCTATCCGAAATGGGTATATTATGTCCCAAGAGATAGGTAGATACCCTTTCATTTTCATCTACATGTAAATTATTGTAAAATAGCCTAACAAGCCCAGGGTAGATGAGTTCACTTATTTGAAGGATTGGGAGAATACTAAGATTAACAAACCATTGAATGGGTTCTAAATCACTTAATTCCTCTAAATTAACATATTTACCCTTATAAACATTCCTAGACTATATGGATGGAAATTTAAGGGCATGTTGATTATAATCAAAAAGTAAGGAGTCATAGTTTTCATCTAATCTTCTCTTCCCTTTATCCCTAGACGATCTTCTAGAACTCATGGAGACTACAATTATAAAGACAAATAAGTGACAAAAATAAGTTATATGAAGGATAAATCGATTTGGTTTAGAGATTTACCTTAGTAGTTTTTCTTCTAGTGATCTCTAAAAGGATGTCGGAGATTGATCCTTGTTTTAGGAGGAAGTCGGGATTTTTGAGTTGCTAGAGGGAGAGCAAGAGTTTCAAGAAGTTTGGTGCTTTTTGGAGAAGTGGAGAATGGGATAGGGTCAGTTCTACCGCTAGTTGGGTGGTGCTACCGCCTGCCACGTGACAACTAGCGGTGCTACCACTAGCTAGGTGGTGTCACCGCCTATAGGCAGTGTGCACTGCTCGCATTGTGGTGTGGTGTGGTGCTGATATTGAGTGATTCCAACTTGCAAGATTTTTGTCATTGTGAAGTATACACTCATTTACACACATATCATCATATAAAATTTGTATCATAAGAGGAGAAAGATTCGTACTCAAACATCATATAAAACTTGATTGAAAAATGAATATGGCTCATTATGCATACTATAGGTTTATGATTCAAATGAGTGATTTAAAAAAAAATCAAGAAAGTCCGGAAATAAAATTTAACAAATTCATGCATTCGGACAATTTAACATCCCTAATTCATTTCTAATGAAATCAAATTATTCTTCATTTAAGGGTTTTATGAAGATATCAGTCAATTAATGTTTTGTATTAATAAACTCTAAGATTACATCATGATTATTAATAAGATCTCGTATAAAGTGATGCCTAATGTAAGTGTGTTTAGTTCTAGAGTGTTGAATAGGATTTTTTATTAAATATATTACACTTGTATTGTCACATTTTATAAGAATATTCTTAAGATAAATTTTATAATCTTTGTATTTTTCATCCATAAAACTTGTGCACAAGATGCACAAGCTGCAATATATTCGACTTCGGTTGTGGATAGTGCAACCGAGTTTTGTTTCTTTGAGGACCAAGAGACAAGTGTGTGTCCTAAAAAATTGACACATTCCGGATGTTCATTTTCTATCTATTCGGCACCCAACAAAATCAATATCGGCATAACCAAGCAATTCAAAATTTTTAGATTTTGGATACCATAAAACTAATTTAGGAGTTCCTTTTAGGTATCTAAAAATCCTTTTGACAGCTTTTAAATGAGATTACTTGGGGTTAGATTGAAATCTAGCACAAAGTCCTACACTAAACATGATATCCGGTCTAGTTGTAGTGAGGTATAGCAAACTACCTATCATAACCCTATAGGTTTTTTGATCAAAGATTTCTCCACTTTCGTCAATGTCTAGCTTAGTGGAGGTACTCATACGAGTATTGATAGCCTTTGAACTATCCATATTAAATCGTTTTAGCAAGTCTAATATATATTTTGTTTGACTAATAAAAATACCATCCTTAAGTTGTTTTATTTGTAAGCCTAAAAAGAAGGTTAGTTCCCCCATTAGGCTCATTTCAAACTCTAGACTCATGCTTTTGGCAAACAATTCACATAATGATTCATTTGTAGAGCCAAAAATAATGTCATCAACATAAATTTAAACAATAAGAAAATTATTTTCAAATTTTTTGATAAAAAATGTAGTATCGACGTTGCCTTTAGAGAAATTATTTTGAATAAGAAAAGAGCTAAGTCTCTCATACCAAGCCCTTGGGGCTTGTTTTAAACCATAGAGAGCTTTAGTCAATTTACAGACATGATTGGGGAACTTATCATTCCCAAATCCGGGAGGTTGTTCAATATAAACTTCTTCGGAAATAAAGTCATTAAAAAAAATACTTTTAACATCCACTTGAAACAATTTAAAATTATTACTACTAGCTTAGGCAAGGAGCATCTTTATGGCTTCTAATCATGCCATAGGTGTGAAGGTTTCTTCATAATCGATATCTTCTTCTTGGTTGAAACCCTTGGCCACTAATCTAGCCTTGTTTCTAACCACGATACAAAATTTATCTTGGTTGTTTCTAAAGACCCATTTAGTACCAATAACTAAATAGTCATTTGGCCTCGAAACAAATTTCCACACCTCATTTCTCTCAAATTGATTCAAGTCTTCTTGCATTGTGATAAGCCATGAATCATCTTTCAAGGCCTCATCAATGCCTTTAGGTTCAATTTGGGAGAGAAAAGTGGCATTTGTATAAAAATTCTTAAGAGAAGAACGAGTTTGAACCTTTTTTGATGTGTCTCCTATGATTAGCTCCTTAGGATGAGCATCAACATACTTCTATTCCTTGGGTAAGGATGTTTCAGAAGAAGATGCATCCAAGTTGCTAGATGGAGAAAGGGTTTCATTTAAATTCAAAGTATCGAAATTAAGATCATCATCAAAATAATTTTTTCTAACTCAAGAAACTTTATTAAAACCATCATGAATAGATTCTTCTATAACCAAAGTTCTTTTGTTAAAGATATGAAAGGCCTTAAAGATAGAAGAATAGCCAAGAAAAATTTCTTCATCGGATTTTGCATCAAACTTTCCTAAGATATCTGTTTCATTCAAGATAAAATATTTACACCCGAAAACTTTAAAATATGAAACATTAGGTTTTTTGTTGTTCCACAACTCATAAGGAGTTTTGTAGAGTAATGGTCTTACTAGAACCCTATTCTTGACATAGCATGTTGTATTTATGGTTTCGGTCAAAAAATATTTGGGTAGGCTATGTTCGTTTAACATGGTTCTAGCTATTTATTGTAAATTTCTATTTTTTCTTTCTACTACATTTTGTTGAGGATTTCTTGGAGTAGCAAAATTATGGTTGTATCCATTAGATTCATAAAATTTTTAAAAATCACAGTTTTGAAATTCACCACTGTGATTACTTCGAATTGATGAAATCATAAAACCTTTTTCATTTTGAACAAGTTTACAAAACTTAGAAAAATACCTAAAGTAATCACTTTTATGTGCCAAAAAATAAGTCTAAGTTTATCTACTATAGTCATCCACGATGACAAAGACGTATTTGCTACCTCCTAGGCTTGATGTAGCAATTGGTCTAAACAAGTTAATATAGATCAATTGCAATGGTCTAGAGGTGCTTATTTGGTTATTTGGTTTGAAACTACTTTCAAGTTAACACGTATCACACATATTGTCTTTAACGAACTTAATGTGAGAAATTCTTCTAACAAGTACTTTAGATGAGATTTGAGAGATTAGTTTCATACTAGCATAACCTAATCTCCTATGCCAAAGCCAAGCATCATCATTTAAAATCGAAAAGCATATTTCATTACAAAGATCATCAATGTCGATAGTGTATACATTATTTTGTTTTAAGGCAATCATAGATATGTTTTTGTGTGATTTTTCAATAATGCAAGCATTAGATTCAAATCTAACGTTATAACCTTTATCACACAATTGACTAATGCTCAAAAGGTTATGCTTTAAGCCATCAACCTGTCACGCCCCCCCCGAATTATCACATTTAGGAGGTGTGACCCTGTCTAAAATCAATTATATTATAATTCATCATCAATTCAATCCAGGATCCAATCTAACAATTTGAGGATACTAAGAATCATTCAAAATCAATATTCACAATTCATAAACCTATACGTTACATAAATCATTATCCACTTCACTGAAAGATTCGAGAAATCTAAAGGCAACTCAACTAAACATCAACCACAACACAAATCCATAATCATAGAAATATATACAATCACAAAAAAGATAATTATTTACCATGAGTTCTTATCCTTATACAACTTAAACTTATCATTCCATACACATGAGCGGTCCTTTAAACTTTTACAACACATAAGTATCAACAGATCCTTAACATTACATCAGAAGTAAAGTTTACTATACAACAAAAACCATCATCCAACAAAATTAGCTCAAAAATCTTCTAGCCTTTCACTGCTTTAACCCAATTCTAGCTTTTCAGTGCGTGACAAGCTACCCTGAAAAATTTATATAGCAACGGGGTGAGTATAAAGAGCTCAGCAAGTGTCTAACATATCCATGGCGATAGGAGAAGTTCAAGCAGGTTTAGTATCAAGATACAAAGTAGAAATACAAATGTTCATTTGAAGTCATCTCATTTGATATAAAATCACAAAGGTTTACCTCGTTCAAAAATAGGCATTAGACATAACAATAGGAGAAAGGAAATTGGAGCATTTCATTGGCAAAAGAAACATTTAGGCATGTATCAAATGGCACATGAAGCATTTAGGTACATATCAAAGGCATAAGAGTGCTTGAGAGCATAAAAATGACATACGAAACACTTCAAGGTATAACAAGTGAACCGAGTAATAAACACAAGCTTGTATGTCATTTTTGATGTAGCATGCATTCCATTTTTATCCAAAGCATAATATGAACTCATAAACAAAGCTTTGGATATCATATCAATAAACATAGATGGCGCTGTGGGACCACATACATAATGTGATTTATCCATTTCTGGATGACCACCAAGCATACGTCTCCCATAGTTGGGAGCTCCATCCACCCACGTCTGAGTGAAGTCAATGGGGCCGGCAGAGCAATCGCGGGCTCTAAGCATAACTCCCTTTACCATTTCTGGCAAAGGATCACAATATCCCACAAGACACCAGAGTACAAAAAGGGTAGTATGAACAATAACATTGACACATATCAGAAGCACATGCGGAACAACGAAGATATGCATGTGCCTTTATCAAACAAGGAAATGCAAACAAAGCATTACATAATAAATTTCAGTTATACAATAATTTCAGGATGAACAATACAGGAACTTCAAAGGACTAATATAAAGCTCAATTGAAGAAGAATTTAGCAGAAATCATATTTCCAATAGGATGAAAATTGAATAGGCAAAACCCAACAAAGTTTTCAATTCTGATAGAATTTGAATGGTACATTTCCTTAATTGTTTGAGTGACCAAGCATGCTCTAAATCACTAAAAATAGATGTCATTGGAAAGCTGTATCAATCTATTTTCGGATGAACTTAGATTTATAATTTTTTGAGTTCTTAACAGGAAGTTACAACAAATAGAGTAAAGGAAGGTCAGAATTGATCATCTCTGTTTTGCAGAATTGATAAAGTCAATTTAAATAGATGTTTTAGAAGGAAAACGTACTTCAAAATTACTATATGTCAAAAGAAAGATATGCGAATCTAGTTTCAAAAGAAACAAGCTTTGTATAATTCAGAATTTTCTCTAGAGAGTTATGAGCAATTTAGTAACAGAAGGTCAGATATTTCAGTCCCTATTTTGTAGAATCTGTAAGTTTAATTGAAACAGAAGTCTTAGTAGGCATTTAAACTCCAAATCATTCAATCTTAGTATCAAAATAAAGATATTTGAGTCTACTTTCAAATGGATTAGTTTTTGCATAAATCAGAATTTAGTGCTAAAAGTAAGATCCAAAACAATGTATAGAAGTCAGATTACCGAAAAATTTCAGATTCATGGCTTTGTATCAAAAGGAAAGAACGGTTTGGTACTAAGCTGAAATCTTTTGAATTATGAAGAATTAAAAGGAAAACAGAGATTAGAAATTCTGTAGGAAGAGATTAGAACACTTGCCTTAGATGAGTTTGATTCCCAAATATAGGGAGTTGATGCAAAACCTCAAACAAAGTTTCCTCTTCTTCTTCTCCTTCTTCTTCTTCTTCTTCTTCTTCTTCTCTTCTTCTTCTTCTTCTCCTCAAACTAACGTTGGCTGAAAACTTAATTCTTAATGGTGCCTTAAATTACTTAGGTTTGGCTCATGCTAAAATAGTGAGGTGGCAAGCATGCATGGGGGTTTAGGTGTCAACTTTAGAATAAATGCTAAGTGGCTCATCCTTGTTAATGACACATGTCTTCCATTTTATTTTATTTTATTTTTATTTACTCAATTCTGAATATTCTATAAATCATCTCAAACATTTAATATTTACTCTTAGGTCCTTAGCCATAAACTTTAATATAATATTATTTAATAAAAAAATTATTAAATAATCCTCATATTTACAAACAAGTATTTACTATTTTTTTTTTTTTAAATGGGGGATGTTACACTCTCCCCTCCTTAAAAGAAAATTTAGTCCTCTAAATTTGTCATATCTCTTTCGGCGAAAAGATAAGGATAAACCAGATTTGTAGTCAAGGAATCCCCAACAGTAGTAGTTACGTGTAGCAAATAATCCAGTGGTTTAGGTTGAATGCCCAAGTGACAAGCAAAATATTGTGAAACAAAAGACAAGTTGGAGCCAGGATCAAACAAAACTTTTGCATTTCTATTAGAAACATGTAAAATACCTTCAACCACTGATTTAGAGGCTCTGGATTCTTGTTCTGTGATAGCATATACTATAGCATGGGCTGTCGGCTTAGGGAGTAGTGGCTCTTTCTTCTTGTTTAGTGGGCAGTCTCTGACTTTAAGATCTAACTTTATGATCTAACTTTCCACAGGCAAAACAGGCTCCAGTCACCCGAAAACACTCACTAGTTTCATGATTATGTCCACATTTTGTACACGATAGAGTTCTTTGCGATGGAGTTCCTTCCTCAAATCTAGGTACATTTACCTTCTCGTTACTTCTTTCTGCTTCATTTCCTCTCTTACTTTTACCAACAAACTTATCCTTTCTATTCTTGTCCCTGATTTCTTGGATCTCCTCCAAGTCTTTTTCAAGTATGAAAGCTCTTTCTACTACTTCAGTGTATACTTGGAGTTTTAAAGCTGATATCCGGCTTCTTATTGCCGGCCTTAATCCTCTTTCAAATCTTCTTGCTTTCCTATATTCATCCTCAATCATATGTGTGGCAAATCTAGAGAGCTCGGTGAATTTAGACTCATATTTGGCTACTGTCAAATTTCCCTGGATGAGATTCAGGAACTCTAAATCTTTCTGCTCTCTGATACAATCCGGAAAATATTTATCATTGAACTTTTCTGTAAATACCTTCCAAGTGATTGGCTCCTGTCGAGCTTCAGAAATCCTCTTCATGGTTCGCCACCAGTGCTCAGCCTCTCCTTCTAGCATGAAGGTAGCAAGAGAAACCTTTTTATCATCTGGGCAATTTAAAACATCAAATATTTTCTCCATCCGCATCATCCATTGTTCTGCTACCATTGGATCAGGCTCACCACCAAAACTGGGAGGACTAAGCTTCTTAAACTGTTCAATTCCCAACCAAGTCTGGTTTGAATTCCCACCTTCATCATTTCATCCTTATCGGACTTGTTGTTGCATTACTTGTGTCATCGACTCTAGAGTTTTCATAATTCCACTCAATTGATCAGAAGTAGATGCAACAGGAGAACCAGATGACCTCGTCATCCTTGCTTCCTAAAACTAACAAAAGAAAACTTTTGATCAGTCTCTAAATAGAAATCAATAAACCTCAAAATTTATTACACATCTAGAATATCAAAATTCTTAGAAATACTCAAATCAGGCTCTGATACCAACTCTGTCACGCCCCCCCGAATTATCACATTTAGGAGGTGTGACCCTATCTAAAATCAATTATATTATAATTCATCATCAATTCAATCCAGGATCCAATCTAACAATTTGAGGATACTAAGAATCATTCAAAATCAATATTCACAATTCATAAACCTATACGTTACATAAATCATTATCCACTTCACTCAAAGATTCGAGAAATCTAAAGGCAACTCAACTAAACATCAACCACAACACAAATCCATAATCATAGAAATATATACAATCAGAAAAAAAGATAATTATTTACCATGAGTTCTTATCCTTATACAACTTAAACTTATCATTCCATACACATGAGCGGTCCTTTAAACTTTTACAACACATAAGTATCAACAGATCCTTAACATTACATCAGAAGTAAAGTTTACTATACAACAAAAACCATCATTCAACAAAATTAGCTCAAAAATCTTCTAGCCTTTCACTGCTTTAACCCAATTCTAGCTTTTCAGTGCGTGACAAGCTACCCTGAAAAATTTATATATCAACGGGGTGAGCATAAAGAGCTCAGCAAGTGTCTAACATATCCATGGCGATAGGAGAAGTTCAAGTAGGTTTAGTATCAAGATACAAAGTAGAAATACAAATGTTCATTTGAAGTCATCTCATTTGATATAAAATCACAAAGGTTTACCTCGTTCAAAAACAGGCATTAGACATAACAATAGGAGAAAGGAAATTGGAGCATTTCATTGGCAAAAGAAACATTTAGGCATGTATCAAATGGCACATGAAGCATTTAGGTACATATCAAAGGCATAAGAGTGTTTGAGAGCATAAAAATGACATACGAAACACTTCAAGGTATAACAAGTGAACCGAGTAATAAACACAAGCTTGTATGTCATTTTTGATGTAGCATGCATTCCATTTTTATCCAAAGAATAATATGAACTCATAAACAAAACTTTGGATATCATATCAATAAACATAGATGGCACTGTGGGACCACATACATGATGTGATTCATCCATTTCTGGATGACCACCAAGCATACGTCTCCCACATCTGGGAGCTCCATCCACCCACGTCTGAGTGAAGTCAATGGGGCCGGCAGAGCAATCGCGGGCTCTAAGCATAACTCCCTTTACCATTTCTGGCAAAGGTTCACAATATCCCACAAGACACCAGAGTACAAAAAGGGTAGTATGAACAATAACATTGACACATATCAGAAGCACATGCGGAACAACGAAGATATGCATGTGCCTTTATCAAACAAGGAAATGCAAACAAAGCATTACATAATAAATTTCAGTTATACAATAATTTCAGGATGAACAATACAGGAACTTCAAAGGACTAATATAAAGCTCAATTGAAGAAGAATTTAGCAGAAATCATATTTCCAATAGGATGAAAATTGAATAGGCAAAACCCAACAAAGATTTCAATTCTGATAGAATTTGAATGGTACATTTCCTGAATTGTTTGAGTGACCAAGCATGCTCTAAATCACTAAAAATAGATGTCATTGGAAAGCTGTATCAATCTATTTTCGGATGAACTCAGATTTATAATTTTTTGAGTTCTTAACAGGAAGTTACAACAAATAGAGTAAAGGAAGGTCAGAATTGATCATCTCTATTTTCCAGAATTGATAAAGTCAATTTAAACAGATGTTTCAGAAGGAAAATGTACTTCAAAATTACTATATGTCAAAAGAAAGATATGCGAATCTAGTTTCAAAAGAACCAAGCTTTGTATAATTCAGAATTTTCTCTAGAGAGTTATGAGCAATTTAGTAACAGAAGGTCAGATATTTCAGTCCCTATTTTGCAGAATCTGTAAGTTTAATTGAAACAGAAGTCTTCATAGGCATTTAAACTCCAAATCATTCAATCTTAGTATCAAAATAAAGATATTTGAGTCTACTTTCAAATGGATTAGGTTTTGCATAAATCAGAGTTTAGTGCTAAAAGTTAGATCCAAAACAATGTATAGAAGTCAGATTACCGAAAAATTTCAGATTCATGGCTTTGTATCAGAAGGAAAGAACGGTTTGGTACTAAGCTGAAATCTTTTGAATTATGAAGAATTAAAAGGAAAACAGAGATTAGGAATTCTGTAGGAAGAGATTAGAACACTTGCCTTAGATGAGTTTGATTCCCAAATATAGGGAGTTGATGCAAAACCTCAAACAAAGTTTCCTCTTCTTCTTCTCCTTCTTCTTCTTCTTCTTCTTCTTCTCTTCTTCTTCTTCTTCTCCTCAAACTAACGTTGGCTGAAAACTTAATTCTTAATGGTGCCTTAAATTACTTAGGTTTGGCTCTGATAAGACCCTAAAGTCTTATCGTAGGCTCTGATACCAAATGATAAGACCCTAAAGTCTTATCGTAGGCTCTGATACCAAATGATAAGACCCTAAAGTCTTATCATGGCTCTGATACCAAATGATAAGACCATAAAGTCTTATCGTGGAAGAAAAGGAAGAAATGGGGATGATAATGATCGCTTCGAGGGGATCGGCCCTCCTTGATCACTTCGAGGGGATCGGCCTCCTAGGGTTTGTCCAAAGACAGAATAGTATTTTTCATTGATTACTTAAAAGAAGCAGTTACATCCCTATTTATAGAGTTCCACACAGAGTCCATCAGGACTTGAACTCTAATAATAAATAAATATTAAATAAACCTCTACTTGACTCTAATTGAACCAAACCGACTCAATAAACAACTGGACTAAACAGACTCAATAAACATTATTCAAAAGCTCAGAAAAAGGTTCCTAACAGTTCCTCCCTCTTCAAATCAGCCTTGTCCTCAAGGCTGAGCAGCATCTATCTCAGGGAGCTTCTCTTTCAGCACTTTAGCCATAGACTATCTGCAACGCATCACAACCTGTTGATCAAGTAAGTATGGTCTCCACTTTTTGAGAGTGTAAGCAACAGGTCGATCTTTTAGTGTAGTAATCGTTGCATGAAACTTTTGGCCCTGTATAATCAATTTTATCTTTGAACCTTTGCTATCACAAGTGAAAATCTGTCCATCAATGATCTTTACTTTGAATCTGTCATAGTCTTCAATGTGGTGGGCCAATCGGTCAACAGTCTCACTGTCCATAGAATTGTTAGTGCTACCAGTATCAATCAAAACTATAATAGGTTGATGCTCTAGAGTTTCGCCAACTTCCATAGTTTGCAGGTTAAAGTAGTCGGCTAATATATGCATTGTATGTACGGTAGGTTCAACGTCTTCATTAGAATTTATACCTTCATGATCGGAGTCCACATTCTTAGCTTTCGGTTCCTCTCCAATTGGTTCAATCATCAGAAGTTGCCCTTGTTTACATCGGTGCTCCATACTCCATTTTTCATCATAATACAAACCCCTTGCTGATCTTTCCTTGCTAATTTTTTTCTCATGTAGATTTGCAAATGAGATCACAGCTATCATAGTACGGGGTTGACGAGCCTTAACTTCACACCGGATCTCTGGAATAAGCCCTTCAATAAATATATCCAGAAGTTGTCGGTTTGACCAATCTCTAGCTTGATTTGATAATCTTTCAAACCTACTCTGATATTCTAACACTGTAGAAGTCTGACGAATTTTGGCGAGCTGGCAATCAACATTCTCATATTCAGATGGGCCAAAGCGAACAAGAAGCCCTCTTTTGAACTGCTCCCACGAAGGAACTCCGTGGAAAGTTTAATACCAATCGTACCACTGGAGTGCATCTCCCTCGAGTTGGATTGAGGCCACTTCTACCTTGGATTCTTCTGGGGTTCTGTAAAGATGAAAAAACTTTTCTGCCTTAGAGATCCAATTGGTCGGATCTCCATCTTTCCATCTCGGAAATTCCATCTTCATGTGTGAGTAATTTGTGTCATAATCTTGGGGCCCTTTTCCTGTATTTTCAGATCTGTGCAACATAGTACTTGAGCTCCCACCTTGTTGAAATTTACTAAGGCTCTCCAGTAGGCTCTTTTTGAAATCATTTAGTGTTTCTTGCAGTCGGTTCTCAATTCTGATTTCCAATGCTTCCATTTGTGCTTTCACCGAGTTATTAGTGGTCATTGCGTAAGACTGCAAATCTGTAATCTCAACTCCTGTTTTTGGTGTCGGTCAAGGGCATCAATAATGTCGATGCGGAGTTGCCGAGGAGGTGGACGCCAAGGGCAGTGCTGCGATCGCTGCGTTAGAGGAAGAGGAGCTGCCCTGTTTCTATCGCTACGTGAGGTGAGAGTGCCGAGGTTGGAAGACGATTGCGTTGATGTGGTTGCAGTTGTTGCGACCCAAGGGGCGATCGCCGAGCAACAGGGTTGAGGCAAGACAGCGTACTTGCTGCGGTTACTGCGTTCACTGTTGGAGGGCGGCTGCTGCAGAACGAGGGGTTGGTCGTGGCCAGGAGCGACGACGGTGGTTACAATCGGCGACTGCGACAGTAGAGTGTGCCACTATTTTTGTTGCTGCGTACTCTGTTTTTGTCGCACCTCCGAAGGAGTTGGCCGGAAGGATCACGAGCAGTAGAGGAGAAGGCTGCGGTGACTGGCAGCAGCGGTGGTTGCTGGCCGGAGCGCAGCGTTGGCGGCGGAGAAGGAGGCAGCGAGGGTCGCTGCCGGGATCGACGGGGGCTGCAGCAACAGAGGAAGCTCTGTTTCTGCAACTGTTGCAACGAGGGCTGCGGCAACCGGAAGCTGCGGCTGCGACCCAAGGGGGGCACGGCGAGGGTTGCGGCTGGGAGGCGGGCGGCGGTGATAGAGCGATCGAGAAGCAGCGGCGGCGGTGGAGAAAAAGGCAGCGAGCGTCGTCGCTGGCCGGGAAGTTGCGATGCTGGAGATGGGAAACAGGGTGCTCTGTTTCTATCGCACCACAGCCGGAGCCGCTGGCGATGCTGGCAACGGCGGTGCGGCGGTGATCGTGCGGCCGAGAAGCAGCGGCAGCGGTGGAGAAGGAGGAGTCGGCGTCTGTAGAGGCGACCGACGCCTGCGGCAGCAGAGGGACCGGCGGCTGCTCTGTTTCTATCGCACCACAGAAACAGCGACACCGACAGATCGCACGGCCGAAGCTGCAACCAAGGGAAGCCAGCGATGGCGGTGCGGCTAGGGCAGCGTCGCCGACGGTATAAGCGGCGATGGGTGGTCCGCTGGCTGGGAATCGGCGGCCGCGGCCGTTCTCGCTCGAGCGAGATGCGGGCAGCGATGAGGCGAGGTGAGAAGGTTGCTGGCCGGGGCACAGCGACAGCGGTGGGCGCTGACCGGGGAGCAGCGGCGGCGGTGGTCGCCGACCAGGAAGCAGCGCCGGCGGTGGAGGAGAAGGGAAGCAGGGGTGGTCGGCGCCGGGAAGCCTTCTTGGTTGAGAGGAACAGCGTGCGTGGCTGCTGGCTTCCCACTCACAATTTTTTTTTTTTTTTTTTTAATGACGAACTACAGCGAGAACGCCGAGGATCGTCGTTCTGATACCAAATGATAAGACCCTAAAGTCTTATCGTAGGCTCTGATACCAAATGATAAGACCCTAAAGTCTTATCATGGCTCTGATACCAAATGATAAGACCCTAAAGTCTTATCGTGGAAGAAAAGGAAGAAATGAGGATGATAATGATCGCTTCGAGGGGATCGGCCCTCCTTGATCACTTCAAAGACAGAATAGTATTTTTCATTGATTACTTAAAAGAAGCAATTACATCCCTATTTATAGAGTTCCACACAGAGTCCATCAGGACTTGAACTCTAATAATAAATAAATATTAAATAAACCTCTGCTTGACTCTAATTGAATCAAACCGACTCAATAAACAACTGGACTAAACAGACTCAATAAACATTATTCAAAAGCTCAGAAAAAGGTTCCTAACAGGCTCATGCTAAAATAGTGAGGTGGCAAGCATGCATGGGGTTTAGGTGTCAACTTTAGAATAAATGCTAAGTGGCTCATCTTGTTAATGACACATGTCCTCCATTTTATTTTATTTTATTTTTATTTACTCAATTCTGAATATTCTATAAATCATCTCAAACATTTAATATTTACTCTTAGGTCCTTAGCCATAAACTTTAATATAATATTATTTAATAAAAAAAATTATTAAATAATCCTCATATTTACAAACAAGTATTTACTAATTTTTTTTTTTTAAATGGGGGATGCTACACAACCAACAACACATCTTTAATAAAGAAGTTAGATTTGTTACCTATGATTCCTTTGCCAATGATTTTACACTTGTTATTATCTCCGAAGGTAATATATCCTTCATCTATGCTAGTGAGCTTAGAGAATTAAGATGGATCTCTGGTCATATGCCTTGAGCATTCACTATCAAGGTACCATCTCTTGCTCCTAGCTTATAATAGTAAACGTTTTTACAAAAAAGGATGATTTTTAGGTACCCATTTGACTTTGGGTGCCTCAAAATTCGATCGGCGTAACTTATCATTTTGTATGAAATTTTTTATGGTTCCTTTTGGAACCCGAATCAATTTGTGTAGACTACATTTCTTAAATGGACAATGATAAGCTATATGCCCAAATTTGTAACAAAAGTTACATTTGTTTTGGGGTAAAACATGTAAAGTAGGGCATTTAACAAAGGCGGTTGGATTTTGGTGAGAGCTACTCACAAATTCGATTCCGCTTTTTCTATGAACGTGACCTTTGTTGGCAAGGATCATGTTCAAGAACTTGCTACCAATCTCAAATTTTTCTAAGGTTTCTTTAAGTAGCAAGTTTTCCTTTTGAAGTATTTCTAGTTCATCACATTTCGTATATGGAGCTAAACTATCATTGTACTTAACTTTTAATATAGTGAAATCACTAACAAGAGAATCATACTCTTTTTTTAACAATTTATATTTTTTACTAATTAATTTGTATTCATCAAATAAATCATAAAAAACATTTAATAGTTAATCAAAGGATAAATTTGCATCAAATGAACTACTCACCTCATCTCCAATAGCCATTAGTGCATAGTGAGCAACTTGCTCGATGTTGGTTGGCTCCTCTTTTTCGGATGCACTTGAGTCGTCCCAAGTTGCTTTAAGAGCCTTATTCTTCTTGGTTGCTTCCTCTTTACTTGGGGACATTCACTCTTGAAGTGTCTCGGCTTCTTGCATTCATAGCATATCACTTGTTCTTTCTTGTGTTCAATTTTATTTTTAGTATCATTTTTAAATTTATTTTTTTTATGAATTTTTTGAACTTTTTTTATTAAGAGTGCTAAGTCTTTATCAAAGCCCTCATCACTTGAATTTTCTTTCAAGTGGTCTTCTTGAGTTCTTAGTGCCATATCCTTCCTATTCTTTGGAAGATTGTTCTCAAGCTCTTCATGAGCATTACAAGTCATCTCATAGGTCATCAGTGACACGATTAGTTTTTCGAGAGGAAAGTTATTTAAATCTTTGGCCTCTTGAATGGCCATGACTTTAGGGTTCCAACTCTTTGGAAGGGATCTTAAAATTTTATTAACAAGTTCAAAATCCGAGAAACTTTTACTAAGTCCTTTTAGACTATTGACGACATCCATAAATCGGGTATACATATCTCCAATGGTTCACTTGGTTTCATCCGAAACAACTCATAAGTGTGCACTAAAAGATTAATTTTCGACTCATTCACTCTACTAGTGCCTTCATGAGTTACTTCAAGTATGTGCCAAATATCAAAAGCAGTTTCACAAATAGACACATGATTGAACTCGTTTTTATCTAAAGCACAAAACAAGGCATTCATAGCCTTGGCATTTAAAGTGAAAGTCTTCTTCTCCAATTCATTCCAATTGTTCATTAGAAGAGAAGACTTTTGAAACCCATTTTCTATAATATTCTATAATTCAAAATCCATTGAAATTAGGAAGATCCTCATTCTAGTCTTCCAATATGTGTAATCCGTCCCATTGAATATGGGCGGATGTGTAATTGAATGACCCTCTTGGTTGCCAGCAAATGCCATCTCTCTTGGGTTTTAAACTAAATGAGAGTGAACCTTACTCTGATACCAATTATTAGGATCAAGAGCGGTATTAAGAGAGGGGGTGAAATAGTGCAGTGAAGAAAGCGTTGATTTTGAAAAATATTTGTTTCGATTTAATCCATTTCAAAAAGAAATTGAACTTGAAAGCTTTCGTAAAAGTGCAAAGAGAAGGTTAAGGAAGTTTGCAGTAATATAAATTGCACAAATTGAAAAGCAAACTAGAATTTAGAGTGGTTCAATCATTGTGACCTACATCCACTTCTGATTCCTCCTCCATCGAGGTCACCGGCATCCACTAATGGTCTTCTTTTAATAGGTGAAGACCAACCACCTCTTTACAATGCTTTCTCCTTTTCATAAGTTTAGGGGATAACCCTTACAAGTCTCACACCTCTGTTGAAAGATTTCAACACTTAGAAAGGGAGGAGGACTTTAGCACTTTTACAACACTTTAACAGTTCAAAGACTTAAGATTATACCAAAACTTTTGTGCCCATTCATGCAGAAAAGAATGGGATATTTATAGGCCCTAGTGGCTCTAAAAATTGGAGCAAAAAATTTAAATCCTCGGATTTCGGGGTACTAGCGATACCACCACCATTAATGGGTGATACCACCGCTTGACAGAGCTTGGAGACTGAGCTCTAGCGGTACCACCGCTGGTAGCATTAATTGCTAGCGATACCACCGCTAGTAGCATTAATTGCCATCAGTACCACCGCCTAGACCACCTGGGAGACTGGGTCTCCCAAGCGGTGCCACCACCGGCTGGGCTTTCAGGTGCTGAATGGGCTGTTCAATCCGGCCCAATTCAGCCCTGTTAAGGGCCCAATTGGCCCCTAGTTAAGTTAGTGGGATTATCTCCCAATCCTATCTCAATTTATGAACTAAATACAATAATTAAGACAATTGATAAATCATTTATGTTCCGGTACGTCAATTGCTCTTCCGACGAGCTTCCGGCGATCTTCCGGCGAACTTCCAACGAACTCCGGGCAATGTTCCAGCGGACTCCCAGCAAGCTCCTGGACTTTATGACAATGTTCTTGGCGAGTTCCGATGAACTCTCGGTGAGCTTCCGACGATCGCACGATGAACTCTCGGCGATCTTCCGACATGCTTTCGGCAAGTCTTCCGATGAATTCTCGGTAATCTTCCGATGAGCTCTCGGCGAGTCTTCCGGTATATCATCATAATCTTTGACTCTGGCCCATTATCTGATTTATGCCTTACTGCTATCATAGTGAATCCTGCACACTTATCTTAACACATGAATTAGATCAAATAATTTACCAATTGATTTCATCATCAAAATCCGAGATTCAACATTCTTCACAAATTTGTGCTGGTATTTTTTGATGATATTCTCATTTACAGCCCTTCTCTTGAGGCTCACTTTCAGTATTTATGGGTTGTTTTGACGATCCTTCAAGAAAATACTCTTTTTGTTAAGTAGCCAAAGTACAGTTTTCTTTAGCAAAAAGTAGAGTACCTTGGGCACATAATATCAGGAGTGGCGGTAGACCTAACAAAAATTGAAGCAATGCAAGGCTGGCCGAAACCTACAAACGTAAAATTATTGTGTGCGTTCCTCGGACTAATGGGCTACTACCGAAAATTTGTTAAGGACTATGGGAAGATTAGCACACCCCTCACTTCTCTACTGAAAAAAGATGCCTTCCAATGGTTGGATAAATCCTTCGCTTTCTTTGATAAACTTAAGGCAGCCATGATGACGACGCCGGTGCTAAAGCTACCAGATTTTAGCTGACCCTTCATCATTGAGGCCGACACATCTGAAGTCGGAATTGGAGTCGTTCTCATACAAGATGGTCGACTACTCGTATACACCAGCAAGGCAGTATCTCCCTCCCATCAAATATGTTAATATATGATAAGGAGATGCTCTCCATTTTGCATGCAGTAACGAGTGGAGACCCTACTTGATTGGTCGACGATTTCAAATTAAAATCAATCGTAGAAGCCTCAAGTACTCTTTGGAGCAAAAGATATCATCCCTTGAGTAGTAAAAATGGGTAACAAAAATTCTTGGATTTGATTATGAAATTATTTACCAAAAGGGGAAAGAAAACATTGTTGCAGATGCACTCTCACGGCTACTTGAGCAAGCTAAGTTTTTAGCCATCTCCCTTCCTACCACTAGCTTCCTTGAGGATATTAGGGAAGAATGGAAGAAGGATCTAGAGATCAACAATATCATAAAAAATTTGGAGGAGGATCCAAGTGCAATAGCCCACTACACTTGGGATTCGAGGGATCTACACTACAAAGGACGCATTGTGCTTGTGCCAAATTCTACTTGCATCTTATCAAGTAGATTTTGGATAGAGTTATTCTAGATGTAGGGTACTAAATTGAAAAGGAGTACGATATATCACCCATAAATTGATGGCCAAATGGAAGTGGTGAACAGGTGCTTGGAGACAGCCCAAAGTCATCTACTAAATATGACTACCCAAAGGGAACTACAGACCCGGCCGAGTGTCATTATTGATCGACAGATCGTGAGTCGACGACAATGACCCACTACTGAAGTGCTAATACAGTGAGTGAACTTACCAGCAGAAGGTGCCACTTGGGTGAACTATGATGACTTAAAGATCAAATTTCTAGAATTTATGAATCGCCAGCCTCGAGGACTAGGCTGATTTGAAGAGGGTGGGTCTATTAGGACTCTAGCTAGGAGAGTCCTAATTGAGAGGGGCATTCATGTTAACCTACCTAGCTGACCCTTATTAAAGAGGTGAAGAGGCCGACTAGTGTTATGAGGTTATTTCTTAGAGAAGCATTAGGAGTTATAAAGGAATAGGAGTCTCGAGTAGGAGTACTATTAGGAGTTATTCTTAGAGAAGCATTGGGAGTTGTAAAGGAATAGGAGTCTTGAGTAGGAGTCATATTAGGAGTTAGGGTTTAGAAGCCCTATAAATAGCCATGTATTCATCCTCTTTTAACAAGCAATAGATGAATCTTTTTTGCACCATTTAAGTAGTAGTTTTGAGGAAGGAACCCCTATAGAGTTCCAAGGAGGCCGATCCCCTAAAGAGATCAACCCGAAGCTTAGAATCTACAAGGGTTCTAATAATAACATGACGTATTAATAGCTTCGTTCAACATGGTTCGTGTCATCTCTTGTAAGTTTCTATTTTTTCTTTTTACTACTCCATTTTGTTGGGGATTTCTTGGAGTAGAAAAATTATGGTTGTATCCATTAGATTCATAAATATTTTAGAAATCATTGGTTTTGAAATTCGCCACCATGATCACTCCAAATTGATGAAATCACAAAGACTTTTTCATTTTTAAAAAATTTATAAAACTTTAAAAAATACATAAAGCAATCACTTTTGTGTGCCAAGAAGTATGTCCAAGTGTATCTACTATAATCATCCACAATTACAAAGGAGTATTTACTACCTCCTATGCTTGATGTATCAATCAGTCCAAACAAATCCATATGGATCAATTGCAATGGTCTAGAGGTGCTTATTTGATTCTTTTGAACTACCTTTTATTTATTTTCCTAATTGACATACATCACACACATTGTGTTTAATAAACTTAATGTGAGGAATATCTCTTACAAGTTCTTTAGACAAGATTTGAAAGATTAGTTTCATGCTAGCATGACCTAATCTCCTATGCCAAAGCTAAGCATCATCATTCAAAACTGAAAAACATATTTCATTACAAAGATCATCAATGTCGATAGTGTACACATTATTTTGTTTTAGGGCAATCATAGATGTATTTTTGTGTGGTTTTTCAATAATGCAAGCATTGGATTCAAATCTAATAATATATCCTTTATCACATAATTGACTAATGCTCAAAAGATTATACTTTAAGTCATCAACCAACAATACATCTTTAATCAAAAAGTTGAATTTGCTACCTATGGTTTCTTTGCAAATGATTTTATTCTTATTGTTGTCTTCGAAGGTGACATACCCTTCTTCTAGGCTAGTGAGCTTAGAGAATTGGGATAGATCTTTGGTCATGTGCCTTGAGCATCCACTATCAAGGTACCATCTCTTGCTCCTAGCTTGTGATGGTAAACATTTCTACAAAAAAATGTGATTTTTAGGTACCTATTTGACCTTGCGTGCCGAAAAAATCGATTGGCTTAACTTCTCATTTTGTATAGAGTTCTTTATGGTTCCTTTAGAAACCCAAATCAATTTGTGTGGACTATATCTCTTAAGTGGACATTTATAGGTAACATGTCCAAGTTTGCAACAAAAGTTGCATTTGGTATAGGGTGATACATGTAAGGTAGGGCCTTTAACAAAAGTAGTTGGATTTTAGTGAGAGCTACTCACAAATCCAATTTTGCCTCTTCTTTGAACTTGACCCTTATTAGCAAGGATCATGTTCAAGAACTTGCTACTAACCTCAAACTTTTCTAAGGTTTCTTTAAGTAGTAAGTTTTCCATTTTAATCATTTCTAATTCATTACATTTTGTGCAAGGAGCTAAACTATCATGCTCAATTTTTAGTCTATCAAAATCACTAATAAGAGAATCATGCTCCTTTTTTAATAATTTATATTTCTTACTTGTAACACCCCTCATTTCCGAATGTTCGTATGAATTTTTGGTGATAACGTAAGCATCTATTTTAATTGACAAAAGAAATAGAGTATGAATTAGAGGTAACCTATTTGTAAGATTTGGGAGATCTGTTCAAAAAAAAAAAGAAGAAAGAATCTGAGGACCTATATGTAAACCCTAAGGACCTAATCGTGAATATGATAAAAACAAGGACTAAACTGCAAAATGCACCAAATGACAAATTCCACCGCTTAAGCCTCTCTGCCTTCGTTGTTAAGGAAGCAGAGGAGGCAGCTCGTGGGTGATCAGGGAAAGAAAAGAAGAAGAAGAAGAAGAAGAAGAAGAAGGAGAAGAGAAAGAAAATTTGGGGCTTTTAGGGTTTTTGCTTTAATCTTATTTGCCCGCTATGTGGGGTCCCGCTATGTGGGATATTGCTTAGAGCCTGCGATGCTCTGCCGGCCCCCTTTGACTTCACCTAGACGTGGGTGGATGGAGCTCCCAGACGTGGGAGACTTTTGTCAGGTGGTCATTCAGAAATGGATGAATCACATTCTGACTGAGATCCCACTACACCCTCTATATGTTTGATATGACATCCAGAGTCTTGGTGAGTTATTTCTGTTCCTGCTCTGGATAAGTATGATATGATTGCAACGTCAAGGACGACGTTTGAGCTTCTGTACGACATATGAGTTTGATATGCTCTGAAATGCCTCCTTCACTGTTGAGTTTGCTTCGTAATGTCCCATATGTCGTTGATGTGTTTTGGAACATTTTATATGCCATTGATAAGCTCCGATATGTTTCCTTTGTTTCTGATATGCTCCAATTACTCTATGCCCCATCTGTCAGGAACCAAATATGTATGATTAAAAGGACAATTGTGATTCTGCTCCTAATGATATTATGTCTACGAAATCGTATATTCTGCTTTGTGTATTGAAACTGTATCTCTTTGGAAATTGTACTATTTTGATATGGATATGTTAGTCACTTGCTGAGCTCTTTATGCTCACCCCGTTTGTTGATAAATTTTTCAGGATAGCGTATCGCTTGCTTAAATGTTAAGAATGGGCTGAGGCAGTGGAAAGTTTAGAAGACGTTGGGCAGGACTTTTGTTAGCATATATGTAGTTGTGTATAAGCTACCTTGCATCTAATGAAATGTGACTATGAATCTAAACCTGTGGATTTTGTGTAAGTTAAAGGATCCCTCAAGTATAGGGTTTTGGAATGTTAAATTAAATTCGTGTAATGATATGAACTCATGGTAAATCGATGATTGTGGTGACTGCATAGATTTCCCCACATGTGGATTTATATTGTGGTTTTTATTTTGATGAGTCGAGTTCAGATTGTATGAATTATCGAGTGATGTGTGCTATGTTTATGAATTGCACAGGGTTATGAATTGGTAGATTATAGAAGTGAAATTTTTGATCTGAATGTTTTCTTAGTGACCTCAAATGTGTATTTGGATCCTGGGTTAGTTATGATGAAAATTTTTTAATATCATGGATATTTTTTTAGGGGCGTGACAGAGGTGGTATCAGAGCATTGTTTGAGGATCACTGAAATATTTGATATGTTGACGTGCAAAATATATTAAGGTCTAGTGAACTATAGTGATTGGTGGAAATGTTCTTTGATATATTTTAGGAATCTGGGATGATGAGGACATTTGGTCCTCCTATTTCATTTGTTTCTGATTAATTAAGGGGAATGAAAGGATTGATCGGGGATATTGAATCAGAGTGGCGCAGCGGAAGCATGGTGGACCTAATTTCATTGGTGGCAGAAAAATGGATGATGCGAATAGAAAAGATATTTGATGTACTAAATTGTTCTGATGATCAAAAGATTTCTTTTGCTACCTTATATTGGAAGTAGAGGCTGATTATTATTGGCAACAATGAAAAGAATTTTTGGAGATATGTGGCAAGAATGATAAGGATAAGTTTAGCAATAAAAATATGATTGGAAATGAATCAGAAAGTAATAACAAGAGGGTCAAGACCTTTGGATTTGAAATGGGAAGTCATCACAAAAGACTCAATCATGTGTGAATTATAAGTTAAATTATGAAACAAATCTGTGTTTCGGGTGATTGGAGTCTATTTTGCTTGTAGAAAGTTGGATCATAAAATAAAAGACTGCCCTTTGAACAATAAGAAAGAGTCACTGCCTCATAAATCATCAGCCCATGTCAGAGTGTATGCTATCACTGAATATGATTCTGAAACTTCTGAAATTAGTGACCGAAGGTATTATGCATGTTTATGAAAGAATGCAAATATTTGTTTGACCATGGGTCCCATCGATGATTTGATTCGGAATATTTTGCCTATCACTTGGGTATTCAACCTAGACCACTACATTATGTGCTATATGTAAATACGATCATTGGAGATTCTTTGATAACGAACTTGAATCTGGTCCTCTTGTCTGATTTTTGTTGGAGAACTTGAACTTTTGCTGATTTAGTTCTCCTAGAAATTTGGAGTTATAATATTATACTTGGCATGGATTGGTTATCTTCTCATCATGCTAGTATTGATTGTTACAAAAAATTAATTACTTTCTGCATACCAGATCAGCCTATATTTTTCTTTGAGGGCATTAAGCATGATTTGCCTCCTTGCTTAATATCCGCACTTCAAGCTTATCATCTTATGCAGAAAGGTTGTTTTTGTTATATGGTGTGTGTAAAGGAGCATTCAAATCAGGAAACCCACCTAGATGAAATTTCAGTGGTCAAGGAATTCCCTGATGTATTTCCTGATGACTTGCCTGGTTTACCTCTAGATAGAGAGGGTGAATTTGCTATTGATCTAGTCCCCAGTACAACCCCAATATCTAAGCCTCCCTACAGAATGGCACCACTTGAGTTAGAAGAATTAAAGAAGCAAATACAAGAATTATTAGATAAGGGTTTCATACGACCCAGTGTATCCCCATGGGGTACTCCGGTACTATTAGTGAAGAAGAAGGATGGAACATTGAGGCTTTGTATTGATTATAGACAGTTGAATCAGGTGACCATCAAAAACAAGTATCCCATACCTAGAATTGATGATTTGTTTGATCAACTGCAGGGTGCACAAGTATTCTCTAAGATTGACCTGAGGTCAGGTTACTATCAGTTGAAGATCAAGGAGGAGGATATTTCAAAAACAGCTTTCAGAACTCGATATGGTCATTATGAATTCTTGGTGATGCCATTTGGTTTGACTAATGCCCCTGCAGCTTTTATGGAACTAATGAATAGGATATTTCAACCGCTCTTGGATATCTGTGTAATTGTATTTATTGATGACATATTGGTGTATTCAAAGAGTAATCAGGAGCATGAGGAACACTTGAGAGATGTGTTGTCCATACTAAGAGAAAAGAAGATTGACTAGTGCCCCTATTCTCACTATTCCAAGTGGTAGTGAGGGATTTGTAGTTTATACTGATGCTTCAAGAAAGGGCCTAGGATGTGTTTTGATGCAGGAAGGGAGAGTAATTGCTTATGCTTCTAGGCAACTTAAAGGTTATGAATTGAATTATCCAACTCATGATTTGGAATTAGCAGCAATTATTTTTGCTCTAAAGATTTGGAGACATTATTTGTATGGTCGACAGTTTGAAATCTTCACTGATCACAAGAGTTTAAAATATATTTTCACTCAGAAAGAGTTAAACATGAGGCAGCGAAGATGGATAGAACTTCTGAAGGATTATGATTGTGCCATCCGTTATCACCCAGGCAAGGCCAATGTTGTAGCTGATGCACTTAGTAGGAAATCTACAAGTTTTATGGCTAGTCTGGTTGTGAAGCAATGGAAGTTATTAGATGAAAATTTTGATTTGAAAGTTTTGAAGAAAGAGCAAGACTCGATTATGTTGATGGCCTCCATTCAATTGCAATCTGATCTTATTCAACAAATTAAGGAGGGACAATTACGAGATCCACATTTAATCTACTTGAGGAGTGAAGTAGAAAAGGAATTGAAGCCACAATTTCAAGTTTCAAAGGATGGCCTATTGAGATTTGGGGAGAGAGTATGTGTACCAAATGAACTAGATATCAAGAATCAAATCCTAAATGAAAGTCATACTTCAAAGTACGCCCTACACCCTGGGAGCACTAAGATGTATAGAGATCTTCAAAGTTATTATTGGTGGGAAGGCATGAAGAAGGAAATTGCAATGTATGTTTCAAAATGTTTGACGTGTCAGCAAATCAAAGTAGAACACCAAAGACCTGGAGGGTTGCTGCAACCTTTAGTTATACCTGAATGGAAATGGGAATGTATTACTATGGATTTTGTTTCAGGACTACCCAGAACCTCGAGGAAGCATGATGCTATTTGGGTTATCATTGATAGGTTAACAAAATCTGCACATTTCCTTCCGATTAATATGACTTATTCGCTTGATAGACTTGCAGATTTATATGTTAATGAAATAGTAAGACTTCATGGTATTCCAAAGGAGATCATCTCTGATAGAGACTCCAGATTTCTCTCTAGATTCTGGAGAAGATTGCAGGAGTCGATGGGCACTAAAGTTAAGTTTAGTACTGCAGATCATCCTCAGACTGATGGTCAGTCAGAAAGAACAATTCAAACACTTGAGGATTTGCTTAGAGCCTATGTTATGGATTGGAAAGGTGAATGGGATAAGGATATTTCACTTGTTGAGTTCACGTATAATAATAGTTATCATTCAAGTATTCAGATGGCTCCTTATGAAGCTCTATATGGGCGAAAGTGCATAACACCTATATGTTGGGAGGAAGTTGGAGACAGAAAGCTATTAGCACCGGACAAGGTACAAGAAACTACCGAGAAAATTCAAGTAATAAGGAAAAGGTTAAAAACTGCTCAGAGTCGTCAAAAGAGTTATGCTGACAATAGAAGACGAGATATTGAGTTTGAAATCGGAGATTTTGTATTCTTAAAAGTCTCCCCTTCCAAAGGCATTATGAGGTTTGGGAAGAAAGGAAAATTAAGCCCAAGATTTATTGGACCTTTTGAGGTTCTTGAGAGGGTTGGTTCTGTCGCTTACAGGATTGCCTTGCCACCAGCATTGAGCCATGTCCATGATATATTTCATGTCTCGATGATTAGAAAGTATATGTATGACCCTTCTCACATCATTAAGTATGAGCTGGTGGAATTCGGAAAAGATTTATCCTATGTGGAAGAGCCTATTCAGATTATTGATAAGAAAGAAAAAGTCCTAAGGAATCGGGTCATCCCACTGGTTCAAGTAAATTGGAGACATCATTCTGGAGAAGAGACAACTTGGGAGCTAGAAGAGGAAATGAAAAAGGTGTATCCTCGTCTTTTCATCGAATAGAGGTACGATAAATTTAGAGGACTAAAATTTTCTTTTAAGGGGGGGAGAGTGTAACACCCCTCATTTCCGAATGTTCGTATGAATTTTTGGTGATAATGTAAGCATCTATTTTAATTGACAAAAGAAATAGAGTATGAATTAGAGGTAACCTATTTGTAAGATTTGGGAGATCTGTTCAAAAAAAAAAAGAAGAAAGAATCTGAGGACCAATATGTAAACCCTAAGGACCTAATTGTGAATATGATAAAAACAAGGACTAAACTGCAAAATGCACCAAATGACAAATTCCACCGCTTAAGCCTCTCTGCCTTCGTTGTTAAGGAAGCAGAGGAGGCAGCTCGTGGGTGATCAGGGAAAGAAAAGAAGAAGAAGAAGAAGAAGAAGAAGAAGGAGAAGAGAAAGAAAATTTGGGGCTTTTAGGGTTTTTGCTTTAATCTTGTTACTTCGGGTCAAAATTTGCAAAGGCAAGTGTTCTAACCCCATCCTACATAAGTATTTGACTCTGTTTTTATGTTGATTCAAAATAAATTGGAAGATTTTTATTTAGAAACTGATATGTTTCTCTTTGGACATAGAACTATGGATTCTGAAAGTTTTCGGTAAACTGACCCCTAAGCACTGTTTCGGCCCTAAGTTTTAGTACAGAATGAGAATTCAGGCAGGAACTATTTTTGTTTGAAATTAGACTCGTATGTCTTTCTTTTGACACCGATTTTGTAGATTTTGGACACCGAATACTTACCCAAAAATTTGTTTCAAAAGAGCCTATAGACGCTGTAAAACAGAGTTCAAGATTGCTGACCTTTCGATACTAAAACGCCTATAACTCCCTGTTGAAAATTCTGATTTGTACCAAACTGATTTTATTTGAAACTAGACTTGAAATTCTCTCTTTTGACATATAGTTTGAAAATTTTGGAGTTCAATTGCTCACCCTATCGTCTGTTGAATCCGATCCTATAAAGTCTGCAAACCAGTGATTGTGATTTTGACCTTATGTTACCAAATCAGAGGTAACTCTGTGTTGGGAGCCCTGTTTCATATGAAATCTGTTCCATCCGAATATAGACTGATATATGGTTCAACCATAGCCTTCTTATGGGTATTGGAGCATATTTGTTATTCTGAAATATTTGTTTGATGTGCCACTGGAATTCTGTCCGAAATCGAGCTTTGGTCGATTTCGCGTATTCTGTTCCATTTCCTTTGGATACTTGAATTCGCCTAACCTTCTTATTGGAATTGAGCTGGTTATGATTGCTTGGAATCCCTGTACACTCTTGCTTTCAATTCTTTCCCTAAAATGAATACTTTTGTGAGAGATTTGTTCCTTGCATCACATTGTTTTTGAAAAGGCACATGTACGTTTGGTTGTTCCGCGTGTGCTTCCGTTATATGCTGCATTTTGTTGAAACTGCCTTCTTGTACTCTGGTGTGTGGGATTGTCTGGACCTTTGCCAGAAATGGTAAAGGGTATGCGCTGATTTGCCCGCTATGTGGGGTCCCGCTATGTGGGATATTCTGGTATGCGCTTATTTGCCCGCTATGTGGGATATTGCTTAGAGCCTGCGATGCTCTGCCGGCCCCCTTTGACTTCAACTAGACGTGGGTGGATGGAGCTCCCAGACGTGGGAGACTTTTGTCAGGTGGTCATTCAGAAATGGATGAATCACATTCTGACTGAGATCCCACTACACCCTCTATATGTTTGATATGACATCCAGAGTCTTGGTGAGTTATTTCTGTTCCTGCTCTGGATAAGTATGATATGATTGCAACGTCAAGGACGACGTTTGAGCTTCTGTACGACATATGAGTTTGATATGCTCTGAAATGCCTCCTTCACTGTTGAGTTTGCTTCGTAATGTCCCATATGTCGTTGATGTGTTTTGGAACATTTTATATGCCATTGATAAGCTCCGATATGTTTCCTTTGTTTCTGATATGCTCCAATTACTCTATGCCCCATCTGTCAGGAACCAAATATGTATGATTAAAAGGACAATTGTGATTCTGCTCCTAATGATATTATGTCTACGAAATCGTATATTCTGCTTTGTGTATTGAAACTGTATCTCTTTGGAAATTGTACTATTTTGATATGGATATGTTAGTCACTTGCTGAGCTCTTTATGCTCACCCCGTTTGTTGATAAATTTTTCAGGATAGCGTATCGCTTGCTTAAATGTTAAGAATGGGCTGAGGCAGTGGAAAGTTTAGAAGACGTTGGGCAGGACTTTTGTTAGCATATATGTAGTTGTGTATAAGCTACCTTGCATCTAATGAAATGTGACTATGAATCTAAACCTGTGGATTTTGTGTAAGTTAAAGGATCCCTCATGTATAGGGTTTTGGAATGTTAAATTAAATTCGTGTAATGATATGAACTCATGGTAAATCGATGATTGTGGTGACTGCATAGATTTCCCCACATGTGGATTTATATTGTGGTTTTTATTTTGATGAGTCGAGTTCAGATTGTATGAATTATCGAGTGATGTGTGCTATGTTTATGAATTGCACAGGGTTTTGAATTGGTAGATTATAGAAGTGAAATTTTTGATCTGAATGTTTTCTTAGTGACCTCAAATGTGTGTTTGGATCCTGGGTTAGTTATGATGAAAAATTTTTAATATCATGGATATTTTTTTAGGGGCGTGACATTACTGACTAACTTACATTCATCAAATAAATTAGAAAAAGCACTTAGTAGTTCATCAAAAGATAAATTTGCATCCAATGTACTGATTACCACATCTCCAATAGCCATTAGTGCATAGTGAGCAACTTGCTCGATATTGGTTGCCTCCTATTCTTCAAATGCATTGGAATCATCCCAAGTTGCTTTAAGAGCGTTCTTCTTCTTTGGTTGCTTCTTCTTTGCTTGGGGACATTTGCTTTTGAAATGTCTCGGCTTCTTGCATTCATAGCATATATTTTTAGTCATTTTTAAATTTATTCTTTTTTATGAATTTTTTAAACTTTCTCGTCAAGAGTGCCAAGTCATCATCATAGTCCTCATCACTTGAATTTTCTTTCAAGTGATCTTCTTGAGTTCTTAGTGCCATATCCTTCATATTCATTGGAAGGTTGTTCTTAAGCTCTTCATGAGCATTGAAAGTCATCTCACAGGTCATTAGTGCCCAATAAGTTCTTTGAGAGGGAAGTTATTTAAATTTTTTGCTTTTTGAATAGCAGTTACTTTAGGATCCCAACTCTTTTGAAGGGATCTCAAGATTTTATTAACAAGTTCAAAATTAGAAAAACTTTTACCAAGTCCTTTTAGACTATTGACAACATCCGTAAATCGGGTGTAAATGTCTCCAATGGTCTCACTCGGTTTCATACAAAATAACTCATAAGTATCAACTAAAAGATTAATTTTTGACTCCTTTACTAGTGCCTTCATGAGTAACTTCGAGTATGTGCCAAATATTAAAAACTATTTCACAAATGGACACTCGAATGAACTCATTTTTATCTAAAGTACAAAACAAGGTATTCATAGCCTTGACATTTTAAGCGAAAGTCTTCTTCTCTAACTCATTCTAATCATTCATTAGAAGAGAAGATTTTTTAAACCCATTTTCTACAATGTTCCATAATTCGAAAGCCATAAAAATTAGACAAATCCTCATTCTAGTCTTCCAATAGGTATAATCTGTTCCATTGAACATGGGTGGATGCATAATTAAGTGACATCTTGGTTGCTAGCAAATTCCATCTCTCTTAGGTTCTAAACCAAATGAGAGGGACCTTACTCTGATACCAATTGTTAGGATTAAGAGCGGCACTAAGAGGGGCGAGGGTGAATTAGTGCAGTGGAAAAATTACATCGATTTCAAAAAATATTAGTTTCGATTAAATCCATTTCAAAAATATATTAAACTTGAAGGTGTTCATAATAGTGTAAAGAAAAAGTTAAGGAAGATTGTAGTAATGTAAATTGCTCAAATAGAAATGCAAACCAGAATTTAGAGTGGTTCGGTCGTTGTGACCTACATCCACTTCCAATTCCTCCTCCGACGAGATCACTTGCATCCACTAATGGTCCTCCTTCAATAGGCGAAGACCAACCACCTTGTATAGCTCTTTTTCCTTTTACTAGGTTTAGGAGATAACTCTTACAAGCCTCACTCCTCTTTCATGGATGGTTACAAAGCTAAGAGAGGAAGGGGAGGACTCTTCTCAATTTTACAATACTTTAACACCCCAATAATTTAAGATTATGCTAACACTTACATACCATTTCATGTAAAAAATGGTGGGGTATTTATAGGCCCCAATGGCTTCAGAATTGGCACCAAAAAGTGTCACATCCTTGGATTTTGGGGTACTGGTGGTATCACCTATTGAATCTTGGATTTTGATAATGAAACCAATTGATAAGTATTTATGATTTAATCTACGTTTTGAGTGATGTAGGATACTTTGATCAGGGAGAGACAATTAAAGCAGGAAGAATCATGTTGGGCCGGAGGAAAACGTGTTAGAAGATTGGATGTCAAGCCGGAGGATCGGTCGACGTATCGATAGAAGGCTTCGGGCCATGGATTTGGGCATCAGGCCAAGAAGAGTAGATATTACACCAAGGATATCGGAGTTACAGAGGTCAACTGGCCGATTGGGCAATAGGCCGCAATAGAGGATGATGCGCCGAAGAATCGGACGAAGCATCGATAGACCAATGACATGCTAGACAACATGATTTAGGCTTAGTAATAATTATCTAGATCAAAGTGTATTTTTATATGTATAGGATTAACTACAATAGTAAGGAATAAAGCAAAATAAAGTCCCAAAGTCAAGAACGCGATTTCGTTGGGTGTTCGAGAGTTCGTCGGAAGTACGGACGTTTGTCGGAAGTTCTACCGGAACCAAGTGAGAAGTCTAGGAGCTTGCTAAAGAAGCTCATCCGAACTTGCCAAGAAGATCATCGTGAAGTCCAGGAGCTTGCCGGAAGTTTGTTGGAACATTGCCGAGAGATCGTCGGAAGTTCGTCGGAATATCGCTAGAAGCTCACCAGTAGAAATCAGACTTATCTTGCTTAGAATATGTCTTAGGAATCATAGTTAGCACATAATTAGAGTTGGGATTAGGAGGTAATCCTATCAACTTTGTTAGGGGCCACCTAGGCCCGAAGTTGGACTGGTTTGTGCTGGATTCAAGGCCCAACTAGGGTGCTGAAACCCTGGCCGGCGGTGGCATCGCTTAGGGAACAGCACCCCAGGAATGCTGGATGGTGGTACTGCCTAGGCTGGGTAGTGGTATCGCCCCTGTTCGACGGTGGTACAACCTAGTACTAGATCCTGCGGTGATAGTACCTCCCAGGAACGGTGGTGGTACCGCTAGTACCTAAGAAACCTGGGATGAGACCTTTTTAGGCTCCATGTTTGATTCAACTTGAAGCCTATAAATACCCCTCTCATCCCTGGTTAACTTACACAAGTATTGAGAGTAAAAAGGAAGAAACTCTGCTGTAATCTTGTGTGAAACTCTTCTCAAAGTTCTAAATGTTAGAATAGTTTGAGAGAGGAGTGAGTGGGGGTGTAAGGGTTATCTCCTAAACCTGGTAAAAGGAGAAAGAGTTGTAAGAAGGAGGTTGAACTTTGCCTTTAAAGGAAGATCGATAGTGGATGCTGGTGGCCTCGACCGAAGAGGAATCGGTGTAGTAGATGTAGGTCATGACGACCGAACCACTATAAAATTGGCGTGTTCTTCTCTGGTTTGCATTTCTATATTTGAGTAATTTACATTACTACAAACTAAATTTTTACTTGCCTACTTCATTCACTTCATATACGAATGAGATTTCAAGCTATCTTTCTGAGTTTGGTTTTTAACGTACGAAAGAGTTTTTCGGAACTGATTTGAAGATGTAATTTACTACTGCACTAATTCACCCCCCATCTTAGTGCCGACTTATTCCTAATAGTTGGTATTAATGCCTCGTATTTCTCATTTGGTTTAACACCCAAGAGAAATGACTTTTTTTGACTTTCAAGAGGTTATTCTCTCATTCGTCCTCCCTTTTTCAATGGGACAGACTACAGTTATTGGAAAATTCGAATGAGAGTTTTCTTGCTTTCATTGAATCTCGATTTATGGCATATAGTCGAATTTGGTTTTCAAAGTTCTTCTCTTTCAAAGAACCATTGTAATGATTTGGAGAAGAAGACATTTTCTTTAAATGCAAAGGCTATGAATGCCTTATTTTGCACCATAGAAAAAAATGGGTTTAATCGAATTTCTATGTGCGAAATGGCTTTCGAAATTTGGCATACTCTCGAAATCACACATGAAGGCACTAGCAAAGTTAAAGATTCGAAAATCAACTTTTTGATACATGATTTTGAACTATTTCAAATGAAACCAAGCGAGACTATTGGAGACATGTACACCCATTTTACAGATGTCGTCAATAGTTTAAAAGCTCTTGGTAAAACTTTTTCGAATTTTGAACTTGTTAGTAAAGTTTTACGCTCTCTAAATCTTGGGATTTGAAAATAACTGCTATACAAGAATAAAAAAATTTAAATACTTATTTGATCGAAGAACTCATCAGGTCTCTAATGACCTATGAAATGACGTACAATGCATGTGAAGAACTCAAGAACAACATTCCAAAGAACAGGAAGGATTTGGCACTTAGAACACATGAAGACCAATCGAGCATAAGCTTAAGTGATAGTGAACTACTCATAAAATTTATAAAGTTTATTAAACAAAAATTAAAGAACAAAATGAACAAAACTACTTGCTATGAATGCAAGAAGAAGTTGCCAAAAGACGAATCGAGCTCCTCCAAAGACGAGGAGAAAATTAACAAAGGCGAGGTGGCAAACTACGCCTTAACGGCTTTCGACGACGAGGCAATCAAAATGCCTTTAGTTTATTTTGAAATTACATAATTCTTTCTTAAGTTATTTTTAATTTAGTTTTGAATTTTTTTTAAATTGCATGTTTAATAATGTAATGAAAATGCAAAAAATGGAATCATGCTTATTATTCTAGTATTTTTGAAAATAATCATGAAAATTATATGTTTATGATAAACAAAATAATTTTGATTAAAAATGCCTTATGAAATCATGTTTGATGATATCATGCCTAATAAATTTATTTTTCGAAATTATGCATGATGATTTGAAGTAATGATGAGTTTTGGGTAATTTATGATTTATTGATCTTGACGATTTTCATGATGATATTTGCTCTTTCGATTTTAAACTATGATGTATGGTTTTCATACGAAAAAAATTTAACATGCTTATATGAAATCAATCGCTTATAATGTAACACATAAAAAGGAAAATATATTATTGGATTTAAAATCATGATTCTATTTATGTTATGAATTTTGTGAACCATGAAATTGATTTTGGGTTTTATCGAAATCACGATCTTGATTTCTCGAGATTTATAAATTGAAATCTTTTATGAATCAAGATTTCTTACTCTTTATTCTCTTGCATTTTGAGAAAATTTTCAATATGAATCATAAGAGTTCTTATCCATGAATTAAAATCTTTTTCTCCTACGTTTCCTTTTACGATTTACTAAAGAGAATATCTTTTTTAAAATTCATGACTAAAAGTTTCATTTGAATATCTTTTATTATTTGATCTCCTAAGATCTCTCTTTAAATATTTAAAGAGGAGAATTTTCTAGATGAATCATGTGTTAGGATCAAGAGCACTAAGAAGGGGGCGGGGGGTGAATTAGTGCAGCGGAAAACTTTCGACGATTAAAACTGCATTCGTACGATAAGTGCGATTTCGGTAGAAAAGCCGATTCATAAATCACTTTAACTTGTGATCAAGCAAGATGCAGTTAAAGCAAGTCTATGAAGGCAGTTTGTAGTTATGATGAAAATTAGAATGTAAGCGTAAACTAAAATATGATGTTCGTACGATAAAACTGATTTATGTCTAAACGCCGATTCGGAAAATACTGAACTTTGAAACAAGATCGTAAATGCGCAGAAGGCAGTAAGCTATTGAGGAGGTTTGCAGTAAAGATAATATGCTCAAAGTAAATGCAAACCGAGATTTAGAGTGGTTCGGTCAATCTTGACGTACATCCACTTTTGGCTTCCTCCACCGACGAGGTCATTGACGTCAACTAGAGGCCGTCCTTCAATAGGCGAAGGCTAACCACCTTTTTACAGTTTCACTCCTTTTGATCGGCTTACGAGATAACCCTTACAGAATTTTCTTTCCTCTCTTGGCAGATCAAAACTTGGAAGAAAAGAGGAAGGAGAACTTTTAACTCATACAACACTTTTGAGCTCTAAAAATCACAAAGTAAGATCAGGATTTCAATGGTTTTTGGTTGCTCTTTCATTGCTGAAAGAGTGGGGTATTTATAGGCCCCAACCCAGTTTGAATTCCGAGCTCAAAACTGTCAATTCTCGGAATTTCGGGGTCTGGCGGTTGCACCACCTAGCAGAGCTCGAAGATTGAGCCTCTAGGCGGTGCCACCGCTTGTCAGGGGCAGTTGCACCTCCTGCTAGAGCTCGGAGACCGAGCTCAAGTAGTGCCACCATTTGACTGGGGCGGTTGCACAACCCAGCCAGAGCTCGGAGACTAATCCCTGGGTGGTGCCACTGCCGACCCAAGCGGTGCCACCGTTGGCCAAGTAATCTGGGTCCGAATGGGCTAATCCATTCGGCCCAATTTGGGTCTGTTAAGGGCCCAATTGCCCCAAGATTAAGTTCATGGGATCACCTCCCATTTCTAACTTAATCATTATGCTAACTACGAATCTCTTAAGACATTTACTGCAACTTGCTCCGGTGCGTCAATCGCTTCTTCCGGCGAGCTTCCGGCGAACTTCCGGCAAGCTTCCGGCGAACTTCCGGCAAACATCCGACGAACCTCCGGCGATGCTCCGACGGACTTCCGGCAAACTCCTGGACTTGCGACGATCCACTTGGCGAGTTTGGACGAGCTTCTTTTCGCAAGCTCCTGGACTTCTCGGATTCGTTCTCGTAGAACCTCCGACGACCGTCCGGACTTCCGTCGAGCTCTCGAACTCCCAACGTGATCATAGTCTTTGACTCTAGCTCAACTCCTGCTGCATGTCTTACTTTCATCGTAGTTAATCCTACACACCTAAAACAAAACTTCGATCGAGACAATTAATCCTAAGCAATTAATTAAGTTGTCCGGCATGTCATTGGTCCCTCAACGCTTCGTCCGATTCTTCGACGCATCATCCTCTCCTGCAGCCTATTGCCCAATCGGCCAGTTGACTCTGCAACTCCGATATCCTTGGTGCAATACCCGCTCTTCTTGGCCCGATGCCCAAGTCCACGACCCGAATCCTTCTGTCGATACGTCGACCGATCCATCGGCCCGACGTCCAATCTTCTGACATGTTCCTCCGACACAACATGATTTTTCCTGCTTTAATTGTCTCATCCTAATCGAAGCATCCTACATCACTCAAAATGCAGATTAAAAAATAAACACAATTATCAATTGGTTTCATCATCAAAATACGAGATTCAACAATCTCCCCCTTTTTGATGATGACAACCAATTGATGACGGAGTTAAACTTAACTCCCAGAGTTTAAACAAACTCCCCCTATCAATATGTCATATTGATAGAACCTTGAATTCAAACTGAATTCAAGTCATTGCAATATTCATCATGAATACTTGCAACACGTCATCATGAACATATGCATAAAATTATGCATAACATGTCATGTCATCAACATACTTCTCCCCCTTTGTCATCAACAAAAAGGAGAAGTATAACTATTCTTGTGTTTGTAATATACATTCAACTCATTGCATGAAAAACATAATATTAAATTTTTATCATCATGCAATCTAGCAATTTTACAACATTTTAGAACTTGCAAGCTAGCAATTTAGAGATGTTCAAGAAAACAACTCTTGCTTCTTGAAATATGCAAGTTTTACAAGCTAGCAAATTCAAAGATATGCAAGTTGGCATATTTGCTTTTCTTGAGATAGGCACGATAATACATTTTTGCATTTTCTTGATGTTTCAAGCTAGCAATTCTCGGTGATGTTCAAGATAGCAATTTCTTCTCTTTTGAGAAGTGCAATTTTTGCTTTCTTCTTGAATTGTGCATGCTAGTTATCTCCCCCTTAGTCATTGTTAAAAAGAAGGGAAGACCCTTGTATCAATTTTTATATTATGACAAAGGTAAGTATCAATCTTATTTGTGCATCATTATATATTCAAATTAAAACATACACAATTTCAGAAACCTTATTTTTCATACACGATACCGAAAAATAAATCAATCATCATTAATGGGTATATCATACATGATACTCAAACATTAAAATTTTTAAGCATTTATCAACATGTTGATCATGATACCAAACATTCATCATTTAAAGCATTCATGATACATATCATATGCAATACATCATGTATATCATTATCTTAAGTATTGCATACATCATTTTAACTTCATGAATATTTCATCATTGCATGCATCATACCAAAACATTTCAAGTCATGCAAGCCATAAATACAAAGAAATCATGTCATGAAGGATAAAATCATTTGAATACCAAAAGACATGATTCATATAGTAAATATCTTCTTTAAATAAAATATCAAGAAAAATCATAGGAGTACAAAGAAGAGATCTTGTTTTAAAAGAAAATCAAGTAATAACTCTAAGAATTCACAAGGAAAAATCATGATTCATTTAGAAAATCTCCTCTCAAGAGAATATAAAGTAAAATCGTAGAAGATCGATTAATGAGAAATTTTGATTTATAATAAAATCTCATGTATCGAATGTTGAGAAATCAAAATGATGATTTATGTAAAAAATATCACAAGTTATATTCAAGAGAAAAATCATCATTCATTTTCAACTCATTCAATTTATCACATCAACATTTCTTAGATATGCATGATACCAAAACATGGTTTCAAATCTTCAACATATAACATGCATAAATTCAAAAATTGAAAGGAGAAGGGAAGAATTCAAAGGTACAAAGATTTCAACCATCTCATAAACAAATGTAAGACCAAGTCATGAATCCATGAATCAAAATGATCATCAAAGGTAATCTCATGTTATTCTAAGAAATCAATATCATGATTTTGATAAAACTCATTTCAAATTTAAATCATAAAAATCACTTTTGTGGTTCACAAAATTCATAACATAGGTAGATTGATGATTTCATAATATATTTTCCCATTTTTTAAGTATTTGATTTCATGTTAGCATGCTTTTTCATTTATGTTAAATAAAAACATGCATCAACGTTTAGGATCGAAAAATGAATTTCGTCATAAAACCATCAAGATCAATAGATTCTAAAAAATTAATTGTTATGGTCAAGAAAATCCGAAAATGAAATTTAACACTTTCATGCATTCGGACATGGTTTTGCCATATGTTTTTCAAATACACTCATGAAAATAACACATGCTTATCATCATGTATAACTTAAAATCTCATGCATAAAATTGTCAATCATTGTATCAAAAACATTTAATATTTTCATTACATCATTATGCATTACTTCAAATCAAACATGATTTCATTCAACAATGTTAATCAAACATGATACACATTATTACTTGTTAACCATGATTTCATATTTTCAATCAAAATCATTTTGTTTTGTTTATCATAAAATATGCAATATTATCATTTTCAAAATTACTAGCATGATCATAATTTTTGTATTTTTATTTTTAAACATATAATTTTCAAGAAAATTAATTCTAAACTAAAAAAGAAAATACATCATGAAAGCATCAAGTAATTTTAAAATAAATCAGGGGGATTTCGATTATCTTTTCATTGAAAGCGGTTAAGGCATAGTTTGCCACCTCGCCTTTCTTTATTTTCTTCTCATTTTCGGAGGAGCTCGATTCATCCCACTTTGTGTTCTTCTTCTTTGGCCTCTTCCTCCATTCAAGTTCATTATTTATTTTAGATTTTTGTTTAATAAACTTATTAAGATTTAGTATTCGAAGTTCAAGTTCATTATTGTCCTCATCACTTGAGTCATCGCGCAAGTGGTATTCATTTGTCCGGGATTCCAAATCCTTCCTGTTCTTTGGAAAGTTATTTTGTTCATCATGTGCATTGTGCACCATTTCATATGTCATCAACGAACCAATTAGTTCTTCAAGTGGTAAGTTGTTTAGGTTTTTAGCTTCTAGTATTGTAGTTACTTTTGAATCCCACTTCTTAGAAAGAGAACACAAAATTTTGTTTATGAGTTCAAAATCTGAAAAACATTTGCCAAGAGCTCTTAAACCATTGACGACATCCGTAAAACGGGTGTTCATGTCACCAATGGTTTCGCTTGGCTTCATTTGAAAAAGCTCGAAATCATGCATCAAAAAGTTGATTTTCGAATCTTTAACTCTAGAAGTGCCTTCGTGTGTGATTTCAAGAGTGTGCCATATGTCAAAAGCCGTTTCAAACAAAGAAACCCGATTGAACTCATTTTTATCCAAAGCGCAAAATAAGGCATTCATAGCCTTTGCGTTTAAAGAAAAATACTTCTTCTCCAAATCCGACCATTCGTGCATCGGTTTAGAGGGAAGTTGAAAATCGTTTTCAACAATATTCCATAAATTCAAATTCATAGAAATCAAGAAAACTCTCATTCGAGTTTTCCAATAAGTGTAGTCCAATCTATTAAACAACGGTGGACGAATAACCGAAAAAACCTCTTCAAAGCCATGAAGAGCCATTTCTCTCAGGTGTAAATTCGAAATGAGAAATACCAGGCTCTGATACCAATTGTTAGGATCAAGAGCACTAAGAGGGGGGGGGGGGGGGATGTGAATTAGTGCAGCCGAAAACTTTTGATGATTAAAACTGCGTTCGTACGATAAGAGCGATTTCGGTAGAAAAGCCGATTCGTAAATCACTTTAACTTGTGATCAAGCAAGATGCAGTTAAAGCAAGTCTATGAAGGTAGTTTGCAGTTATGATGGAAATTAGAATGTAAGCGTAAACTGAAATATGATGTTCATACGATAAAACTGATTTACGTCTAAACACCGATTCGGAAAATACTGAACTTTGAAACACGATCGTAAATGTGCAGAAGGCAGTAAGCTATTGAGGAGGTTTGCAGTAAAGATAATATGATCAAAGTAAATGCAAACCGAGATTTAGAGTGGTTCAGTCAATCTTGATTGACATCCACTTTTGGCTTCCTCCACTGACGAGGTCACCGACGTCCACTCGAGGCCTTCCTTCAATAGGCGAAGGCCAACCACCTTTTTACAGTTTCACTCCTTTTGACGGGCTTAGGAGACAACCCTTACAGAATTTTCTTTCCTCTCTTGATAGATCAAAACTTGGAAGAAAAGAGGAAGGAGAACTTTTAACTCATACAACACTTTTGAGCCCTAAAAATCATAGAGTAAGAACAGGATTTCGGTGGTTTTTGGTTGCTCTTTCATTGCTGAAAGAGTGGGGTATTTATAGGCCCAAACCCAGTTTGAATTCCGTGCTCAAAACTATCAATTCTCGGAATTTAGGGGTCTGGCGGTTGCACCGCCTGGCAGAGCTCGAAGATTGAGCCTCTGGGGGGTGCCACCGCTTTTTAGGGGCGGTTGCACCTCCTGCCAGAGCTCGGAGACCGAGCTCAAGCAGTGCCACCGCCTGACTGGGGCGGTTGCACCGCCCAGCCAGAGCCGGAGACTGAGCCCTGGGCGATGCAACCGTCAACCCAAGCGGTGTCACCTCTAGCCAAGTAATCTGAGTCCGAATGGGCTGATCCATTCGGCCCAATTTGGGTCTGTCAAGGGCCCATTTGCCCCAAGATTAAGTTAATGTGATCACCTCCCATTTCTAACTTAATCATTGTGCTAACTATGAATCTCTTAAGACATTTACTGCAACTTGCTCTAGTACGTCAATCGCTTCTTCCGGCGAACATCTGACGAACCTCCGGCGATGCTCTGACGGACTTCCGGCAAACTCCTGGACTTGCGATGATCCACTTGGCAAGTTCCGATGAGCTTCTTTTGGCAATCTCCTAGACTTCTCGGATTTGTTCCCGTAGAACCTCCGACGATCGTCCGGACTTCCGTCGAGCTCTCGAACTCCCAACGTGATCATACTCTTTGACTCCGGCTCAACTCCTGCTGCATGTCTTACTTTCATCGTAGTTAATCCTGCACACTTAAAATAAAACTTCGATCGAGACAATTAATCCTAAGCAATTAACTAAGTTGTCCGGCATGTCATTGGTCCCTCGACGGTTCGTCTGATTCGTCAGCGTATCGTCCTCTCCTGCAGCCTATTGCCCAATCGGCTAGTTGACTTCGCAACTCCGATATCCTTGGCGCAATACCCGCTCTTTTTGACCTGATGCCCAAGTCGATGGCCTGAAGCCTTCTATCGATACGTCAACCGATCCATCGCCCCGACGTCCAATCTTCTGACATGTTCCTCCGGCACAACATGATTTTTCCTGCTTTAATTGTCTCATCCTGATCGAAGCATCCTGCGTCACTCAAAATGCAGATTAAAACATAAACACAATTATCAATTGTTTTCATCATCAAAATACGAGATTCAGCATCATGATTTTGATGATTAAAGATTTTATATGTATGAATTGAGATCTAGTTCTCCTACAAGATTGAATGAATTTTATATATATCATGATCTCCTAAAAATTCTTTTCTTTATTTATTTAAGAGGAGATTTGTTAAAATAAATCATACTTTCTCTTGATTTCTCAGAATTATAACTTGAAAATTCTTTTTATAAATCAACATTGTCTACTATGATTATTTCTTTTCGCTATTTGTGTTGTAAAAAAAGAATCATAATATGTCTCTTGATATTCACAATTTGTCTTCATGATTTATATATCTCATCACCAAAATTCTCTTGATATTTTTCATGCGATGATATGAAATTATGCATGAAATACTCATGAATTTATGCAAACAAATGAGAAGTTATGATCATGCATGATAGGATGTAATATAATTTGACATTTAGATACCATCATGATTTGCAATGCTATGATTTGTTGTCAAAATGATGTATCATGAATACATGAATATTATGTATGATATGCCCATGGTGATTGATTTATGTCATGCATGAAGTAAGGATACCATATGCAAAGTTTTGAAATTGTGCATGTTGTAAATTGAAACCATAATGATGCACAAACATATTGAAATAATGATTGAAACAATAATGTAATTATGAATGATGATTTTATATGATGCATGTAATACTTATGCTTTTTATTATGATGATGTATGTGATGTATTGCATATAATGTATATCATGAATGCTCTAAATGATAAATATTTGGTATCATGATCAAAATGTTGATAAATGCTTAAAAATTTTAATGTTTTCGTATGATGTATGATATGCTCATAATGATGATTGATTTATTTTTCGGTATCGTGCATGAAAAATGAAATGTAAGGTTTTGAAATTGTGCACGTTTTAATTTAAAAATATAATAATGCACAAATAAGATTGATACTTCAACTTTGTCTTGATTTGAAAATTTATGTAAAGGGAAAAGAATTACAACATTGTATTCTTCTCTTCTTTTTTACAATGACAAATGGGGAGCAAAACTTGCTAGAAAGCAAATTTGCTAGCTTGCACAATTCAAAAAGAGACAAACTTGCTAGCTTGCTATTCTAAAAAAGGAAACAAGAAGTGCTATCTTGCAAAACTCAAGAGAAGCAATGTTTGCTAAGTTACACATTTCAAGAAGGGGCAAAATAGTCCATCTTGCACATCTCAAAAGATGTAAAATTTTGCTAACTTTTTTATGTCTAAAACTTGATAGCTTGCATGATGTAACACTTGCTAAATTTTCTAGCTTACAAATTGCATGATGATAAAACTTAATATTATGTTTTTCATGCAATGATTTGAACTTATATTTCAAACACTTGATAGTTGGAACTTCTTCTTTTTGTTGATGATAAAGGGGGAGAAGTATGATTATGTTATGCATGATGACATGTTACAAATATTCATAATAAAATTTGCAATGACTTGAATTCAGCTTAAATTCAAGGTTCTATCAATATAGCATATTAATAGGGGGAGTTTGTTTAAACTCCAGGAGTTAAGATTAACTCCGTCATCAATTAGTTGTCATCATAAAAATGGGGGAGATTGTTAAATCTCGAATTTTGATGATGAAATCGATTGATAAGTGTTTATGATTTAATCTATGTTTTGAGTGATGCAGGATGCTTTGATCAGGGAGAGACAATTAAAGCATGAAGAATCATGTTGGGCCGGAAGAAAATGTGTTAGAAGATTGGACGTTAGGCCGGAGGATCGGTTAACGTATTAACAGAAGGCTTCGAGCCATGGATTTAGGCATCGGGCCAAGAAGAGCGGATATTACGCCAAGGATATCGGAGTTACAAAGGTCAATTAGCCGATTGGGCAATAGGCCGCAAGAGAGGATGATGCATCGAAGAATTAGACTAAGCATCAATGGACCAATGACATGCTGGACAACATGATTCATGCTTAGTAATAATTATCTAGATCGAAGTGTATTTTTATATATGTAGGATTAACTACGATAGCAAGACAAAGCAAAATGAAGTCCCGGAGTCAAGAACGTGATTTCGTTGGGAGTTCGAGAGTTCATCAGAAGTCTAGGAGTTCGTCGGAAGTTTTGCCGGAACCAACCAAGAAGTCCAGGAGCTTACCAAAGAAGCTCGTCGGAACTCACCAAGAAGATCATCGTGAAGTCCAGGAGCTTGCCGGAAGTTCGCCGGAACATTATCGAGAGATCGTCGGAAGTTTGCCGGAAGATCACCGGAAGAAATCGGACCTATCTTGCTTAGAATATGTCTTAGGAATCATAGTTAGCACATAATTAGAGTTGGGATTGGGAGGTAATCCCATCAACTCTATTGGGGCCAACTGGGCCCGAAGTTCGACTGGTTTGGGTCGGATTTAAGGTCAAACCAGGGTGCTGAAACCTTGGCTGACGGTGGTACCGCTTGGGGAACAGCACCTCAGGAATGCTTGGCGGTGGTACCGCCCATGCTGGGTGGTGGTATCGCCAGCAACAATGCTGCCAATAGTGGTACCGCCCCTGTTCGGCGGTGGTACCGCCCAATACTAGATCTTATGATGGTAGTATTGCCTAAGAATGGCGGTGGTACCACTAGTACCCAGGAAACCTAGGATGAGACATTTTTAGGCTCCAAGGTTGAATCAACTTGTAGCCTATAAATACCCCTCTCATCCCTGATTAACTTACACAAGTATTGAGAGTAAAAAGGAAAGAAACTCTGCTATAATCTTATGTGAAACTCCTCTCAAAGTTCTAAGTGTTAGAATAGTTTGAGAGAGGAGTGAGTGGGGGTGTAAGGGTTATCTCCTAAACCTAGTAAAAGGAGAAAGAGCTGTAAGAAGAAGGTTGATCTTCGCCTATAAAGGAAGATCAATAGTGGATACCGGTGGCCTCGACGGAAGGGGAATCGGTAGAGTGGATGTAAGCCACAACGACTGAACTACTATAAAATTGGCGTGTTCTTCTCTGGTTTGCATTTCTATATTTGAGCAATTTACATTACTACAAACTAAATCTTTACTTGCCTACTGCATTCACTTCATATACGAACAAGATTTCAAGCTATCTTTTTTAGTTCGGTTTTTAATGTACGAAAGAGTTTTTCGGAACCGATTTGAAGACGTAATTTACCGCTGCACTAATTCACCCCCCTCTCTTAGTGCCAACTTGTTCCTACCATCACCGTCATTACTGGGCGGTACTACCTCCTGCCAAAGCTCGGAGACTGAGCTCTAGCGGTACTACCACTTGATAAGGGTAGTACCATTGCTGGCAACATTAACTACCGATGGTACCATCGCCTAGACCACCTAGGAGTCTAGGTCACCAGGCGGTGCCATCGCCGGCCTTGGCAGTGCCACCGCTGGCAATGACTTTAGGTGCTGAACGGGCTTATTCAATTGGCCCAATTCAACCCTATTGAGGGCCTAATTAGCCCCTAACTGAGTTAGTGGGATCACCTCCTAATCCTAACTCAACTTAAGGTCTAACTACAATAATTAAGATATTTAACAAAGCATTCTTATTCTGGTATGTCAATCGTTCTTCTGGTGAGCTTCCGGCGAACTTCCGACGATCTCTCGTCAATGTTCCGGTGGACTCCCGGCAAGCTCCTAGAATTTACGACAATCTTCTTGGTGAGTTCCGACGAGCTTCTTAGGCAAGCTCCTGGACTTCTTTGTCAGTTTTAGCAGAACTTCTGACGAACGCTCGAACTTTCGAGGAACTCTCGAACTCCTAACGAAGTCTCGATCTTGACTCCGGCTCAACATCTGCTTCATGTCTTACTATTATCGTAGTTAATCTTGTACACTTTTCTAATATATAGATTAGATCACACAATTTACCAATTGGTTTCATCATCAAAATCCAAGATTCAATAGTGGTACCATTGCCTAACAGTCTCCAATACTAGGTTTGGGCAGTACCACCACCTGACATAGTCTCGAAGTCTGTGCCATGACGTTGCCACTTGTTAGGTCACTATTTGAGCCTTCCACTTAGCCCAACACAGCTTAATCTTTGGCCCAATTGACCCCTAATTGAGTTGACCTAATTTCAACCCAATTATGTACTGACTAAGAATTTTAAGACATTTACTAAGCTAAATAAGTCCGTAAGTCTAGGTTTCTTCCGGTGAGTTTCCAATGATCTTCCGACGAACTTCCAACGATCTCTTGGCAAAGTTCCAGCAGACTCTCGATAAGCTCCTGGACTTCACGATGATCTTCTTGGTGAGTTCCGATGAGCATCTTTGGCAAGCTCCTAGAGTTTTTGGTTAATTTCGGTAGAACTTCCGATGAACATCCAGACTTTCGACGAACTCTCAAACCCCCAACGAAATCTTGTTCTTTGACTATGGGACTTCGTTTTGCTTTATGCCTTGCTATCGTAGTTAATCCTATACACTTAAAACTTACTTCGATCTAGACAATTATTATAAGGCTTAAATCAAATATTGTCCGGCATGTCATTGGTTTATCGACGCTTCATCTGATTCTTCGACGCATCGTCCTTTCCTATGGCCTATTACTCAAATGGCTAGTTGACCTCTGCAACTCCGATTTCCTTGGTGTAATATTTGCTCTACTTAGCTTGATGCTCAAACTCATGGCTCGAAGCCTTCTACTGATACATCGACCGATCCTCCGGCTCGATGTCCAATCTTCTTACATGTTCCATTCTAGCCCAACATGATTCTTCCTGCCTTAATTGTCTCTCCCATTAAATATGCATGATAGCATGTTTTTCTCTTTTGAGAAGTTCAATTTTTTACTTCCTTTGCAAATTACAATCTAGCAAAATTTTATATCATTTTACAATATACAAACTAGCAATTTGGCAAGTGTTACTTCTCTTTAAAGTATGAAGGCTAGCAAGAATATAAGATAGCAAGCTAGCAAGATTTGCTCCCACTATGTCATTGTCAAATAGAAAGGAAGAATATAATTTTATAATTCTTTTTTCCTTTACAATAATTTTTAAATTATGACAAAGGCTATCAATCAAAACATGCACAATTTCAAAATCTTACATTTTATCCTTACTTCATGCATGATACCAAAAATAAATCATCACTATATCATATATGATACTCAAGCATTCATGATACATCATTTTAGTAACAAATCATAGTATTGCATGCATCATTCCAAATCATAAGTATTTCAAATCATGATGGTATTAAAATGTCAAATTACATTACATCTTATCGTGCATGATCATAACTTCTCATGGGTATTTCATGCATAATTTCATTTCATCACATTCATTTCATCATATGAAGAATATCAAGAAAAAATAATTAGGTGATGAGATATACACTAAATAAATACAAGGGAGTATCATAAATAAATCATGGCATGAAAGATATTAATATCAATTCATGAATGCCACAAGACATGATTTATTTCAATAAATCTCTTCTTTTATAAATGGCAAAAAGAAACATAGGATTTTAAATGATATAATATCTTGATTCATGCATAAGAAATCTCAAGTTATAAGTCTTGAAAAATCAAGATAAAGCTCATTCAAATTCAAATCGTCAAATAAAAATCATTTTCAATAGATTCAAAAAGAAATATATATAGATTCATTAATCTCTCCTTTTTGAAAAAATCAATAAAGTAGAGAAATTTTTCAAGGAGAAAGCTTTCCTCTTTTTAGTTGTTTCAATTTGAGTGATTTGATTTCTTACGAGCATGCCCAAGTTTTTATGCCAAATCAAAATATGCATCATCGTTTAAAACCAAAAGACATAGACAAGATTCATCACAAAAATCTTCATGACCAAAAATATAACACATTAAACATAAGGCTTCTTTAAACAAGAGATTTGATTTATCATTTTAATTCCAATGATAATACATTTTTCTTTTCATGTGTTTCATTTTATGTGATTGATTTTATATAAGTATGCTCAAGTTTTTCATACAAAAAGCATGCATCAAGTTTAAAACTGAAAAGTAACTTTTATTACGATAAAGATTAATCATCTATTAGGAACGAGTCGACACTAAAAGGGGGGGGGGTGAATTAGTATAGTGAAAAAATTACGTTGGTTTGAAAACTTTCATTTGATTAAAACTGATTTCGACGAAAGCCATTTTGGAGAGATGTTAACTTTGAAGTCATATTCATAAGCGTAGTGGAAGTAAAGCAAGTAAAATGGTTTGTAGTAAGGGAAAATAGCAAGAACATAAATGCAAACCATTTTATAGTGGTTCGGTCATCGTGACCTACATTCACTCCGCTGATTCCCCTTCCATAGAGGCCATCGGCATCCACTAATGATCTTCTTTCAATTGACGAAAATCAACTACCCTTTTACACCCCTATTCTTTTTTTCACAAGTTTAGGAGTCAACCTTTTACAAGCACTCACTCCTCCCTAAATAGAATTCTAAACTTTAAATTAAAAGAGGGGTTCTCTCAAGTAATTTCTATAACATTTTCTCACTTTTAAGCTCTCTGTGCTTATGTATATTAACTAGGGATAAGAGAGGTATTTATAGGCCTCAAGTTGATTCAAACTTGGAGCTTAAAAAGGTCTCATCCTAGGTTTCTCGAGTCTTGGTGGTACCACCGCCTGTGTTGGGTGGTACCACCGCCTGCAGCACTAACACTGGGAGTTACCACCTTTTGGGAGACTGTGTCTAGGTGGTACCACCGCTAATCTGATGGTACCACCACCTGACACAATCTTGAAGATTATGCCACGACGGTGCCACTTGTTGGGTCACTATTTGGGCCTTTCACTTGGTCCAACAAAACCCATACATGGGTCCAACTAGCCCCTAATTGGGTTGGCCCAATTTCAAACCCTATTATGTGTTAACTATGAATTCTAAGGAATACACTAAGCAAATCTGTTCCGGTTAGTCTTGGTTTCTTTCGGCGAGCTTCCGGCGATCTTCCGACGAACTTCCAATGATCTCTCGGCAATGTTCAAGCGGACTCCTAGCAAGCTTCTGGACTTCACGATGATCTTCTTGGCAAGTTCCGACGAGCTTCTTTGGTAAGCTCCTGGACTTCTCGGTCAGTTTCAGCAGAACTTTCGACGAACGTCCACACTTCCGACGAACTCTTGAACTCCCAATGAAATCTCATTCTCGACTCCGGGACTTCATTTTGCTTTATGCCTTGATCGCTATTGTAGTTAATACTACACAAATAAAACCTACTTTAATCTAGATAATTATTATAAAGCTTGAATCATGTTCTCCGGTATGTCATTGGTTCATTGACGCTTTATCCGATTCTTTGGCGTATCGTTCTCTCTTGCGGCCTATTACCCAATCAGTCAGTTGACCTCCGTAACTCCAATTTCCTTGGCATAATTTCTGCTCTTCTTGGCCTAATGCTCGAACTCATGGACTAAAGCCTTTTGCCGATATGTCGACCGGTCCTTCGGCTCAACATCCAATCTTTTGATATGTTTTTCTCTAGCCCAACATTATTCTTCCTACTTTAATTATCTCTCCCTGATCGAAGCATCCTGCGTCACTCAAAACACAGATCAAATCATAAACACTATCAATTCGTTTCATTGTCAAAATATGAGATTCAACAATCTTCCTCTTTTTTATGATGACAACCAATTGATGACGAAGTTTAAACGAACTCTCCCTATCAACATGTCATTTTGATAGAACTTTTGGATTCAAAAATTCAAGCAACATGTTATGATAAAATTATGAATAACATCATCATACTTCTCCCCCTTTGTCATCAACAAAAAGGAGAAGTGCAGCTTTCAAGTGTTTGAAACATAATTTCAAATCATTGCATAATAAACATAATCTTAAGTTTCATCATCATGCAAGCTAGTAATTTTCTTTCTTTTTGTTTGAGTAGTGCAAGCTAGCAATTTTGCTTCTTTTGCAATGTTTGAGTGAGCAATTTTTGCTTCTTAAGATAAGCAAGCTAGCAATTTTCATTGATGTTCAAGATAGCATTTTCTTCTCTTTTGAGAAGTGTGATATTTTTGCTTCCTTTGCAAAACATAAGCTAACAAAATTTTACATCATTTTACAACATGGAAGCTAGCAGTTTGACAAGTGTTCTCTTTGAAGTATGAAGGTTAACAAGTTTTTGAAAAAGAATTCAAGATAGCAAGCTAGCAAGATAGCAATGCATTTGATTTGAAACCTCGGCCCCTTCCACGACCACGACCACGACCTCTGCATCATTTTACTTACCAAAAAAAAAAAAAAAAAAAAAAAAAAAATATATATATATATATATAGCAATGCATCATTTTAGAATATGCAAGCTAGCAAATTTTAAGTTTTGCAAGTTTGTAAATTTTGCTAGATATGCAAGTTAGCATGTTTTGTTTCTTGAGATAGGCAAGATATTACTTCTTGGTGATGTTCAAGATAGCAAGTTCTATATCATGCAAGCTAGCAAATTTATATCATTTTAGTGTATGCAAGCGAGCAATTCTACACATATGAAAGTTAGCAAAATTTAACATCTTTTGAGATGTGCAAGATAGACTATTTTTGCATATTCTTGAAATGTGTAACTTAGCAAATATTGCTTCTCTTGAGATTTACAAGATAGCACTTCTTGCCTCTTTTCGTAATGTGCACGCTAGCAATTCTTTCTCCACCTTTGTCATTGGCAAAAAGAGGGGAATAATAATGCAATAGTGTAATTCATTTCCCTTTACTACAATCTTCAAATCAAGATAAGGATAAATAACAAAGATGAAAAATCAAGTCATGAAAGCCAAAACAATTTTTCATTATTAATATTTCATCATTGCATGTATCATTATCATAAGTTGAAGTAATATATGCATAATACCAAATCATCATTCATAATTACATCAATATTTCAATCATCAAAAATGAAAGATCAAGTCTAAAATTCGAGAAATCAAGATCATGATCCGAAAAATGTATAAGAAGAATTTATGCATTTGGGAGCTCTAACATGTCTAAGTTTATCATTCAAGCTAGCAAAATTGGTTCTCTTGAGATGCTAGCTATTTTCTTTCCCCCTTTTGTCATTGTCAACAAGAAAGAAGAAGAGAAGAACATAATGGTGTAAATGTTCAAGTCATCACAAAAATACAACGTTGTCATATGAAAATCATGATATGAAAGATATTAATATCAAATTATGAATTCCACAAGACATGATTTATTTCAACAAATATCTTCCTTTTATAAATGGCAAAAAGAAACATAGGAGATCAACTGATATAATATCTTGATTCATGCATAAGAAATCTCAAGTTATAAATATCAAAAAATCACAATAAAGCTCATTCAAATTCAAATCATCAAAATTACTTTCAAGAGATTCAAAATGACATAAACAAATTTATCAATCTCTTAATGAAAAATCGATAAGATAGAGAAAAAGAAATTTTCAAGAAAAATGCTTTTATCTTTTTAGTTGTTTCAATTCATGTGATTTATTTCATAAAAGCATGCTTTTTTTATTTATACCAAATCAAAACATGTATCATTGTTTAAAATCGAAAAACAAATCTTATCATCAAAATCATCACGACCAAAAATATAAAATATAAGGCTTCTTTAAACCAAGTGATTTGGTTAATTATTTTGATTCTAATGATAATATATTTTCCTTTTTATGTGTTTCATTTTATGTGATTGATTTCATATAAATATGCTCAAGTTTTTCATATGAAAACCATACAATATAGTTAAAAATCGAAAGAGCAAATCTCATCATAGAAATCATTAAGATCAATAAATCATAAGTCACCCAAAAATCATCATTACTTTAAATCATCATGCATAATTAAACAAAAAGTCGTTAAGCATGATACCAAATCTTTTAACATTTTTATTATTACACCATTAAACATGATTTAAATCATCCAAATTAATTTCATCAAACATAAAGCATTTTCCATCAAAATAATTTTGTTTGTTGTAGTTATGCATTTTTCTTTTTAGGTGAATTTAACTTTTCATGCTTTGTTTTCTATACAAAAGCCATGCATCATCATTTATAATCAAAAGGTAATATTAAAATAATTATTGTTGAGATCAGGAACACTAAGGAGGAGGAGGAGGGGGGGGGGGGGGGGGGGTGGGGGGGGGGGTGAATTATTGCAGCGGAAAACTTTTGTTGGTTTAAAACGATGTTTGTACAATGAAAGCGTTTTCAATGAAAACCATTTCGGAAAGTTCTTCAACTTAAGATCAAACAAAAGTATAGTTGAAGTAAAGCAACGGAGGTAGTTTGCAGTTAAGATAGAGAGCAGAATGTAAATGCAAACTGAGATTTAGAGTGGTTCAGTCAATCTTGACCTACATCCAATTTTGGCTTCCTCCTCCGATGAGGTCACCAACATTCACTAAAGGCCATCCTTCAATAGAGGAAGGCCAACCACCCTTTTACAGCTTTAATCCTTTTGATGGGCTTAGGAGACAACCCTTACAAATTTCCACTCCTCTCTTGAATGATCAAAACTTAGAAGAAAAGAGGGAGAAGAACTTCTAACCTTTTATAACACTTTTCAGCTCTCAAATTCTCAGAATAAATGCAAGCTTTCGGTTCCCTTTTACACAGGAAAGGGTGGGGTTTATATAAGACCCAACTAGTTTGAATTTAGAGCTGAAAAGTGTCATCTACTAGATTTCCGAGATCCTAGCGGTACCACTGCCAGAACTGAGCGGTACTATCGCCTGACACTGCTTGGAGACCAAACTCAGGTGGTACCACCGCCTGACAGGGGTGGTACCATTGTGGGACAAGGGCGGTACCATCGCCTGACTTCGCTCGGAGACCGAGCTCAGGCGGTACCACCGCTTGACAAGGGTGGTACCACCACCTGACTTCGCTCGGAGATCGAGCTCAAGCGGTACCACCACCTGAGAGGGGCGGTACCACCGCCTGACTTCGCTCAGAGACTGAGCTTCTGGGCAGTGCCATCGCCAGCCCTGGCGATGCCACTGCCAACCAAGAAATTTGGGTCTGAATGGGCTGATCTATTCGGCCCAATTTGGGTTTGTCAAGGGCCCAATTGGCCCTAGATTAAGTTAATGGGATCACTCCCATTCCTAACTTAATCTTCATGCTAACTAAGAGATTTAGGATATTAATACTGTAACTCATGTTCCGATGCGTCAATTGCTTCTTCCGGCGAGCTTCCGGCGAACTTCCGGTGAACTTTCGACGAACCCTCGGCAATGCTCCGGCGGACTTCCGACGAACTCCTAGACTTGTGACGATCTTCTTGGCGAGTTGCGACGAGTTTCTTTGGCAAGCTCCTGGACTTCTCGGATTTGTTCCCGTAGAACCTTTGACGACCGTCCGGACTTCCGTCGAACTCTCGAACTCCCAACATGATCTTGGTCTTCACTCCGGCGCAATGCCTGCTACATGTCTTACTACCATCGTCATTAATCCTACACATGTAAAACAAACTTCGATCTAGACAATTAATACTATGCATTAATCAAGTTGTCTGGCATGTCATTGGTCTCTCGACGCTTCGTCCGATTCTTCGGTGCATCGTCCTCTCCTACGGCCTATTGCTTAATCAGCCAGTTGACTCCACAACTCCGATATCCTTGGCACAATACCCGATCTTCTTGGCCCGATGCCCGAATCCACGGTCCGAAACCTTCTGTTGATACGTCGACCGATCCACCGGCCCGACATCCAATCTTCTGACATGTTCCTCCTGCCTAACATAATTTTTCCTACCTTAATTGTCTCATCCTGATCAATGTATCCTGCATCACTTAAAATATAGATTAAAACATAAACATAATTATCAATTGGTTTCATCATCAAAATACGAGATTCAACAATCTCCCCCTTTTTAATGATGACAACCAATTGATGACGGAGTTAAACATAATTCCCAGAGTTTAAACAAACTCCCCCTATCAATATGCCATATTGATAGAAACTCTTGGATTCAAAAATCCAAGTAACATGTCATGATAAAATCATGACATATAATCAACATACTTCTCCCCTTTTGTCATCAACAAAAAGGAGAAGTACCACAATCAAGTGTTTGTGATATAAGTTCAACTCATTGCATGAAAAATATAATATCCATTTTTACCATCATGCAAGTTTGCTATCATCAAAATACAAGCTAGCAAAAAAAAATTTTCAACATTTTAAAACACGCAAGCTAGCAATTTTGAGAAGTTTAAGAAAGCAACTCTTGCTTCTTGAAACATAAGTTTTGCTAGATGTGCAAATTAACTTTTTGCTTCTTGAGATATGCAAGATAGCACTACTTGGTGATGTTCAAGATATCAAGTTCTACATCATGCATGCTAGTGAATCTTACAATATTTTAGAACATGCATAATCACCAAAGCATCATAAATTTTAATGATATACAAAATTAAATTTTGCATGTTTGCATTTGTGCGTCTTGAGATTTGCAAAATAGCACTTTCTTGGTGATGTTCAAGATAGCAATTTCTTCTTTTTTGAGAAGTATAATTTTTGCATTCTTCTTGAATTGTGCGAGCTAGCAAATTAGCTTTCTAGCATGTTTTGCTCCCCCTTTGTCATTGTCAAAAAGAAAGGAAGACCCTTTACATTAATTTCTAAATTATGACAAAGGTAAATAGCATAGATGAAAATTCAAGTCATAAATGTTAAAATAATTATTTTATCATGAATATTTCATCATTGCATGCATCATTATCATAAGTTAAAGTATTGTATGCATAATTCCAAATCATCATGTATATAAAATCATCATTACATGCATGATTTCAAATCATCATTTATTTCACATCATGATGGTACCAATTTTGTCAAATTACATTCTACCATGCATGATCGAAACTTCTTATTTGTATACATTTAAACAAATTAATGAATATTTCATGTATTCATATCATCACATAAGGAATATCAAGAAGAATTATTGGGTGATGAGATAAATATTTCATGAACACAAGGAATTACAAAAAAATCATATCATGAAAAGATAAAATCATGTGAATACCCAAAGACATGATTCATTTTGACACATCTCCTCTTTAAAAAAAAATGAAAGGAATTCTTAGGAGATCATGATATAGATAAAATTCATTCAATCTTATAGGAGAACAAGATATTAATTCAAGCATATAAAATTTCTCAATTCATTATGAATCATAAAAAAAATTATGGTTCTGAAAAATCATGATTCATTTAGGAAAATTTTCTCTTTCGTACATGACAAGAAGAAATATAACAATGATACCAATCATGATTCATTTGGATAGTAGATGGCAAAAAGAAACATTAAGGATAAAAGATCTCGATTTTTATAGAGTAAATCTCAAGTTATAAATCTTGAAAAATCAAGATAAAGCTCATTCAAATTCAAATCATCAAATAAAAATCATTTTCAAGAGATTCATAAAAAGATGATAAAATAGATTCATCAAAGTCAATAAGATAGAGAAAAAGAATTTTCAAGAAAAATACTTTTCTCTATTTAGTTGTTTCATACAAGCATGCCTTTGTCCTTTTTGTGCCAAAAAATATATATATCATCAATCGTTTAGGATCAAAAAACAAATTTCACCATAAAAACCATCAAGATCAATAAACCACAAAAATCATCATGTATAACTTTAAAATCTCATGCATAAAATCGTCAAATCATGGTATCAAAATTTCAATATTTTCATTACAACTTTGTGCATCATTAAGTATACCATCGTCATGACACTTATACTATTTTATATAAGCATGCCTATTTCATTTATGTCAAATCAAAATATGCATCATTTTTTTTAAACCAAAAAAGCCACTTTTATTATCGTGAAAATCGATAATCCATAAATCACAAAAATCATTATGCATCATTTCGAAAGAAAACTCATTAAGCATGATCATTATGCATTACTTCAAATCAAACATTATTTCGTTTATTTTTAAAATATTCATCATGATAGGACATACAAGGTAAAGAAATCATTAAACATAAAGCATATTCATCACTCATGGTTTCATTGAGCATAAGGTATTTTCAACCAAAATCATTTTGTTATTTGTTGTAGTCATGTATTTTTCCTTTTAGGTGAATCTATCTTTTCATGATTAGTTTTCCATACAAAAGCCATGCATCATCATTAAGCATGATATTAAATTTCTTAATATTTTCGTTAAAACATCAAGCATGGTTTCAATCAAAATCGAAAATCATCAAGATACATATTTTTTCTTCTTAAGAAAAACATACATATGATCATTATATTTAAATCTAACATTTTATTTCATTAACATAAAACATGCAATTTTTATTATTATTTTCAAAATTATGAGGATGATCATATTCTTTCATTTTTAATTTTTTAAACATATAATTTTCAAGAAAAATAATTATTCTAAAAAAGAAAATGCATTATGGAAAACATCAAGTAATTTCAAAATAAATTAATAGGGTTTCGATTACCTCATTGTTGAATGCCGTTAAGGCGTAGTTTGCCACCTCGCCTTTCTTGATTTTCTCCTCATCTTCGGAGGAGCTTGATTCATCCCAATTTTTGTTCTTCTTCTAACGTTCAAAGTAAGTAGTTTTGTTCTTTTTGTTCTTTAATTTTTGTTTCATTAACTTTTTAAATTTCTTAGTGAGTAGTTTTTGTTCACCATCACTTGAGCTTATGCTCGAGTGGTCTTCAAATGCTCTATATCCCAAATCCTTCCTATTCTTTGGAAGGTGGTTTTGTTCATCAAGTGTATTATGCACCATTTCATATGTCATCAATGTACCGATAAGTTCTTTAAGTAGAAAAATATTTAAATATTTTGTTTCTTTTAAAGCTATTACTTTTGAATCCCACTTCTTAGAAAGAGAACACAAAATCTTGTTCACGAGTTCAAAGTTCGAAAAACTTTTACCAAGTGCTTTTAGACTATTGACGACATCCATAAAACGAGTATACATGTCAATAATAGTCTCTTTTGGTTCCATATAAAACATCTCAAAATCGTGCATTAAAAGATTTACTTTAGAATTTTTTACACTACTTGTGCCTTCGTGTGTGATTTTAAGAGTGTGCCAAATATCGAAAGTCATTTCGCACAAAGAAACCCGATTAAATTTGTTTTTGTCTAAGGTACAAAATAAGGCATTCATAGCCTCTGCATTTAGAGAAAACGTCTTTTTCTCTAAATCATTCCAATGGTTCATTGGAAGAGAAGACATTTCAAATCTGTTTTCAACTATGTGCCATAAATTCAAATTCAAATAAAGTAAGAAAACTCTCATTCGAGTTTTCCATTAAGTATAGTTCGTCCCATTGAAAAAGGGAGGACGAATGAGAGAGTAACCCTCTTGAAAGCTGAAATGAACCATTTCTCTTAGGTGTTAAACCAACTAAGAAATAACGAGGCTCTGATACTAATTGTTGAGATCAAGAACACTAAGAGGGGGGCGGGGGGGGGGGGGTGAATTAGTGCAGTAGAAAACTTTCGTTGGTTTAAAATGATGTTTGTACGTTGAAAGCATTTTCGATAAATACCATTTCGGAAAGTTCTTCAACTTAAGATCAAACAAAAGTATAGTTGAAGTAAAGCAACGGAGGTAGTTTGCAGTTAAGATAGAGAGCGGAATGTAAATACAAACTGAGATTTAGAGTGGTTCGGTCAATCATGACCTACATCTACTTTTGGCTTCCTCCTCCGATGAGGTCACCGACATCCACTAGAGGCCTTCCTTCAATAGGCAAAGGCCAAGCATCCTTTTACAGCTTTACTTCTTTTGTCTGGCTTAGGAGACAACCCTTACAGATTTTCACTCTTCTCTTTAATGATCAAAACTTAGAAGAAAAGAGGGAGAAGAACTTCTAGCCTTTTACAACACTTTTAAGCTCTCAAATTCTCAGAATAAATGCAAGCTTTTGGTTCCCTTTCATACAGGATAGGGTGGGGTTTATATAGGCCCCAACTGGTTTGAATTTGGAGCTCAAAAGTGTTATCTCCTGGATTTCCGAGGTCCTAGCGGCACCACCACCAGAACTGGGCGGTACTACCGCCTGACACTGCTCGGAGACCGAGCTCAGGTGGTATCACCACCTGATAGGGGTGGTACCACCGCTTGACTTCGCTTGGAGACCGAGCTCAGGCGGTACCACCACTTGACATGGGCGGTACCAACGCTTGACTTCGGCGGTACCACCGCCTGACTTCGCTCGAAGACCGAGCTTAGGCGGTACCACCACCTGACAGGGGTGGTACCACTACCTGACTTCGCTCAGAGATTGAGATTCTGGGTGGTGCCATCGTCGGCCAGGAAATCTGGGTCCGAATAGGCTGATCCATTTGGCCCAATTTGGGTTTGTCAAGGGACCAATTGGCCTCAGATTAAGTTAATGGGATCACCTCCCATTCCTAACTTAATTTTCATGCTAACTACGACATTTAAGACATTAATACTGCAACTCGTGTTCCGGTGCATCAATCGTTTCTTCCGACGACCTTCCGGTGAACATTCGACGAACCCTCGGCGATGCTCCGACGGACTTCCAACAAACTCTTGGACTTGCAACGATCCTTATGGCGAGTTACAATAAGCTTCTTTGGCAAGATCCTAGACTTCTCGGATTTGTTCCCGCAGAACCTCCCACGATTATCCGGACTTCCGTCGAACTCTCGAACTCCCCATGTGATCTTGGTATTGACTCTGGCGCAACATCTACTGCATATCTTACTATCATCATAGTTAATTCTACAAATGTAAAACAAACTTCGATCTAGATAATTAATACTAAGCATTAATCAAGTTGTACGGCATGTCATTGGTCCCTCGACACTTCGTCTGATTCTTCGACGCATCGTCCTCTCTTACGACTTGTTGCCCAATCGGCCAGTTGACTCCGCAACTCCAATATCCTTGACGCAATACCCGCTCTTCTTGGCCCGATGTCCGAATCCACAGCCCGAAGCCATCTGTCGATACGTCGACTGATCCACCAGCCCGACGTCCAATCTGTTGACATGTTCCTTAAGCCCAACACAATTTTTCCTACTTTAATTGTCTCATCCTGATCGAAGTATCCTGCATCACTTAAAATACTGATTAAAACATAAACATAATTATCAATTGGTTTCATACATAGAATTAACATTTTATTGTATTTTCGTAAAACATGCAATTATCAATTTCAAAATTACTAGCATGATCCTAATTATTTTTTTAAATTTAAAAAATAACTCATGAAAAGCATCATGTAATTTCAAAATAAAGTAAAGGGGTTTTGTTTAAGTTATTTACCTTGTTGACGAAAGTCGTTAAAGTGCAATTCACCACCTTGCCCTTGTTGGTTTGCTCCTCGTCTTCGGAGGTACTTGTTTCGTCCCAAAGTACTTTTTTTTTCTTGCATTCATAGTAAGTAGTTACGTTCTTTTTACGTTTACTTTTAAATTTTTATTCTTGTTTTAAAAACTTTTTAATCTTTATTGTGAGAAGTTTAAGTTCACCATCACTTGAGCTTTCGCTTGAGTGGTCTTCTTTTGTTCTAAGTGCAAAATCCTTCCTATTCTTTACTAAGTTATTCTCAAGTTCGTCATGTGCTACATTGGTCATTTCCTAGGTCATCAAAGACCCGATAAGTTCTTCGATCAAAAAAGTATTCAAATCCTTGGCCTCCTGAATGGTCGTTACGTTAGAGTCCCAATTTTTAGAAAGAGATCGTAAAACTTTATTGACAAGTTCAAAATTTAAAAAATATTTGCCAAGTGCTCTTAGACTGTTGATGACATCCGTAAAATAGGTGAATATGTCTCCAATAGTCTTGCTTGGCTTCATTTGAAAAAGTTCAAAATCATTCATCAAAAGATTTATCTTAGAATCATTTACTCTATTAGTGCCTTTGTGTGTAATTTCAAGAGTATACCAAATATCGAGAGCCATTTCACATATAGAAATTTGATTGAATTTATTTTTGTCTAAGGTGCAAAATAGAGCATTCATAGCTCTAGCATTTAAAGAAAATGTTTTCTTCTCCAAATCATTACATTCATTCATTGAAGTAGAAGACTTTTGAAATATGTTTTCTATTGAATCTCAGATTTTAATGGTGAAGTCAATTGTCATTTGGTTATCTAATCTGTATGTTGAGATAAGTGTACAGGATTAACTATGATTACAGTAAGATATGCAGCAGGTGTTAAGCCGGAGTCAAGACCGAGAGTTCGTCGGAAGTCCGGACGGTCGTCGGAGGTTCTAAAGGAACAATCCGAGAAGTCCAATGTTAGGACTCTAGCTAGGAGAGTCCTAATTGAGAGGGACATTCATGTAAAACTGTTAGGACTTTAGCTAGGAGAGTCCTAATTGAGAGGGATATTCTGTTAGGACTCTAGCTAGGAGAGTCCTAATTGAGAGGGACATTCTGTTAGGACTCTATTTAGGAGAGTCCTAATTGAGAGGGACATTCATGTAGGAGGTTTTTTCTTAGAGAAGAATTAGGAGTTGTAAGGGAATAGGAGTCTTGAGTAGGAGTCATATTAGGAGTTGGTTAGAAGTAAGAGTCTTAAGTAGGAGTCCTATTAGGAGTTAGGGTTTAGAAGCCCTATAAATAGCCATGTATTCCTCTTCTTTTCATAAGCAATAGATGAATCTTTTCTGCAGCCTTTGAGCAGCAACTTGGAGGGAGGAACCCCTATAGAGTTCCAAGGAGGCCAATCCCCTAAAGAGATCAACCCCAAGTTTAGAATCTACAAGGGTTCTAACACCTGGTATCAGAGCAGCGTTCTTGGCATCTCGCTGCCCTTCCACTGCCATCCATCAGCCCTCCACAACCACCCAAAGCAATTCCCACAATTGCTTAAAAGATCATCGCCGAATTCCGCCATCATCTCCACCACCACGGATCATCCTTTGATCTCCCCGTGAATTGCAACAGGCTCTGGTGTTCTACCTTACTGCTGCTGCAATTTAGTTATTTTTATTTGAAAATTCCAAAAAAATTATTCCTATATTGCTGCATAAACTTTTCGTCATAAATTTTTCATCTCTACGACGAAAGATACATTGCAGAATTCCAACCGTATAGCACTGTCTGTTTGATCTTGCTACTATGTTTTTTCTATCCAAATCTCCATGAAATTTTATGACATCTTTGACACTTCCTAACAGCAGATTTCCCTTTGGTTTTGTCAAAAAATTCTCAATATAAACCATTGATATTTTACATCTAATCTGCTATACTTGAAAATCTGTACCGTAAAATTTCAGCCGCATAGCACTGATTCTTTGATCTTGATACTACGTTGTTTCTATCCAAATCTCTATGAAATTTTTATGATAGCTTTGACACTTCCTAATAGTGGATTTCCCCTTGGTTTCATCAAAAAATTCTCAATATAAACTTCTGATATTTTACGTCCAATCTGCTATACTTAAAAATCGATGCTGCAGAAAATTTCAACCGCATATTGTTGCCTTAACCCATCTATTTGTAATCTTTTTTGAATGAAATTTATACACTTTATAGATCATCTTGGCTTCCATCTAAGATTGATCTATTGAGGAATTCATCTCTAAAACCGATTTTTGTGTTGCTATAAATTTTCATCGTAAACTGCTGAAATTTTTCGACGAGAATTCTGCTATCGCAACTTGCACCAATTTCCTTGCTGTTATACTGCCGAAATTTTCTTGATTAAATTAGTCATCCTTGCTGTTATATAAACTGTGATTTTTCTATCAATTCCCTTCTCAATTCTCACAAATTTTTGGTGGAAATTACGTCGAGAAACCACTGTTTCTTCGACGACAATTCTGCTCTTACAAGACAGCACATACTTGCTGCAACTTCCACTGATTTCTCTCAAACCTTTGCTGCCATCTACCACAGATCCAAAACTTTCATCCGCAGCCCTAAAACTCCACCAAACCACACCCTCAAACTGCACCCAAAACAGCCACAAAACAAGCCTAAATCGTAGCCTACATCAATCGATCCACCAACCCTTTCGACCATCACTTCTCTCAACATATACATGCCTTTAACCTGACAACAAAAGAGAGATCTTAACATCATAGATTTGGAGGCATATACTATGGCATCTAAGGAGGCAATCGATGCTAAATTCGAAGCCTTGGAGGCACGAATGGAGGACAAGATTCGGACACTCTTTACCGAACTCAGATTGGGCCGACTACTAAGCCTGAAAAAATCATATCACGGAGAGAGCTTTGCCCAATCGCACCAGGCCCGAAGAGATGAGTTCCAAGGGAGGGGAGGCTCTATGATCGATCCCAACTATCCATGCATAAGGGTGGACTTCCCTAGATGGGAAGAAGGAGACCCGATTGGTTGGATCTTGCACGCGGAGCGATATTTTCGGTGCCACAAAACCGCGGATGCATCTATGGTGAAAATTGCAGCTATACATCTTGAAGGGGATGCTATACAATGGTTTGACTGGTTTGAACATACTTATGGAGTCCTTTCATGGCAACAATTCAAAGAAGGACTGCTGATCCGCTTCAGACCAACCGATTACGAGAATATTGACGGACAACTAGCAAAGATCCGACAAACCTCCACCATTCAGGAGTACCAAACCAGGTTTGAAAGGTTATCTAATCAAACTCTTGATTGGTCTCAAAAACAGCTATTGAGGACCTTTATTGAGGGCTTGAAGCCGGAGATCCGAGGAGAAGTTAAAGCGCGACAACCGTACACGCTTATGGCAGCCATCTCTTTCGCACGACATCAAGAGGAGCAATTGAACCATGAAGCTCGAAGGACTAGGGTCACTCCTCAACCAGTAATATTGAAGCCCTTAGCCCCCCCTACTATTGACCGAGTCCCTGCACCAAAAAGGTTGACAAGAGAAGAGCTTCAGGAGCGATCTGCGAAGGGGTTATGTTGGCATTGCGATGAGCCGTGGAGCCATGAGCATCGCTGTAATAAAGGGAGACTTTTTATCATTGAACCAGTAGAAGAAGAGGTCATTGAACATCTAGAAGAGAGCATTGAACATAAAGAAGAAGATGCAGAAGAAGAGCCACAACCGACCGAAGTTACGGTACATGCACTAGCCGGCTACTCAAACCCGCAAATGACGAAAGTTGGAGGCCTTCTCAAACAACAACTGATCGTTGTTTTCATCGACACGGGCAGCACTAATAATATCCTAAACAGTAAGGTTGCTATCCGAATGGCATTACCTATCGAGAATCGTTGCAGGTTTGATGTTAAGGTCACCGACAGACGGATTTTGAAGTGTGATCGTAGGCGCCCGCAGGAGAAACTATTGCTGCAGGACCAAGAGATAATTGCATATTTCTTCCTTATCCCTCTTGATGATCATGAGGCCATGCTCAGAATTAAATGGTTGACAACATTAGGTGATTTTTCTTGGAATTTTATGAAACTAATTATGAAATTTTACAGTAAGGAGAAACAGGTGATACTGCACGGGAAACGTGGGGGCGACGTAACGATGATTTGCACACAACAAATGAAGAAGGTTTTGCATAAAGCGTGCAGTGGCTTTTTGGTACAACTTGAGCAGCAAACTAAGGGAGAGCCAACAAAATTGAAAGATCCAAATCTACTTCCTTTGCTTGCTAAATTTTCAGATATATTTGACGAACTACGCAACCTACCTCTTACCCGTCGGTATGATCATTGTATAACGATTCTTCCAGGCCAATCTCCAGCAAATGCTCAGCCATATCAGTAACCACATCTCCAGAAGGATGAAATAGAAAGGATTGTAAAAGAGATGCTCAAAACAGGAGTTATTCGACCATGTTGTAGCCCCTACTCTTCACCGGTGCTCCTCATACGAAAGAAGGATGGAATATGGCGATTATGTGTTGATTACCGAACTCTCAATGGCATAACCATCAAGGATAAATACCTTATTCCAGTAGTAGATGAGTTGCAAGATGAAAGGGAGCACAAATCTTCACAAAGCTGGACCTTCGATCCGGGTATCATCAAATACGAGTATGCGAAGAAGACATACCGAAAACCACCTTTTGAACACACAATAACCACTATGAATTTTTGCTTTCTTCAAAAGAAGGTGGAATATCTTGGGCATATCATATCAGAGGAAGGTGTGGCAGTAGACCCCTTCAAAATTGGAGCAATGCAAAATTGGCTGACCCCGAGGAACATAAAATTGCTACATGGCTTTCTGGGTTTAACAGGCTACTACTGCAAGTTTGTGAAAAACTATGGAGAGATCAGTGCACTGTTAGGATCGGAGCGGCACTAAGAGGGGGGGGTGAATTAGTGCAGCGGATTAAAACTTTGATTTTAACAAAATCTTTCGTACGATAAGAACGGAACTTGAAAAGTTTAACTTGAAAGCGTATTCTTAAAGTTGCGCAGCAAGGGTAATAAGGAACTAAAGCAGTAAGAAGATTTGCAGTAATGTAAATGACAATAATAAAATGCAAACCAGAGATTACGCCGATTTTTAGAGTTGTTCGGTCAAATGACCTACTCCACTTGCGATGCCCCTCTTCGATGAGGCTCCCACCTTCCACTAGCAAATCTCTTGAAATGGAAGGGTAAACACCCCTCTTACAACCTTTTACAAGCAGCTCAACCTCTTACAAATTTTCAATAAGAAAGGAGGAGGAGAACTCTCTAGCAAATTGAAAACAAGACTTGCTAAGACTTTCTAAGACTTTTCTCTCAATCAAAATGCTTCTCAAAAGTTGTTCACTCAGTTGAGATTTGAGGGGTATTTATAGGCCTTAAGAGGATTCAAATTTGGGCTTCAAAATTTGAATTCTCTTTGGGTTCCCGCTGCTGGCGGTGCCACCGCCCAGCCAGGCGGTGCCACCGCCCAGCGCTCGGGTGCTGGACGGTGCAACCGCCCAGCCAAGGAGGTGTCACCGCCCAGCCAGGCGGTGCCACCGCCTGGCTTTCCGATTCATTGGTTTGGCTTAATTTTAGCCCAAACCAAATTTGACTTTGGGCCCAGTTGGCCCCTAACCAGGATATAGGATTATCTCTTAATCCTAATCCTAATTACAGGTGAACTACATAACACAAAAAAAACATCCTAAGCAAGTTTTTTAACCGCGAACGTCGAGTCTTGTTCCGGCGATCTTTCCGACGAATTCCTTCCGACGGACTCCCTGCAAGCTCCCAATCTTTGTGATGACTTTAACGAGTAGCCGAACCTTCTCGGTGATCTCCGCGAGCCTCCGACGATTTCTTCGGCGAACTTCCGACACGTTCCCGATTTCTTCTCGGTTGGTTCCGGCAGCATCTCCGATGATTCTTCGGTCTCTTAAACATCCATCGAGCTCGACTCCGGTATCCTTGCTTTATGTTTTTTGGTTATCGTAGTTAATCCTGCACACTTAACTCAATAATATGGATTAGATCAATTAACCCACCAATTGATTATATCATCAAAATCCGAGATTCAACAATCTCCCCCTTTTTGATGATGACAATCAATTGATGACGGAGTTAAACATTACTCCCCCTATCTATATGCCATATTATGAGAAGATAAAAAACACTTGAATTCCATCCCATTGGATTCAAGCATAACCCGATAAGTTCTAATCGTAGAACTTATCGTTATCCTCATTAAACAATAGTAAGTACGAAACTTCGATGAAAATCATAAGTTAAATGATACGGGACGAATTTTGCTACGACAGAAGATAAAGATTTTCAATATAAATTTCATGATATCAATCTTGTGATATTTTCAAGGATTTGCAAGTCATATAAGACATTCATATCACACAGAAGATAAAGATTTTCAATATAAATTTCATGATATCAATCTTGTGATATTTTCAAGGATTTGCAAGTCATATAAGACATTCATATCACACAAGTTTTTGTAATTCATATTAGTCATGCTATCGTTCTGGTGTAAGTCATCACTTCTCCCCCTTTGTCATCAACAAAAAGAGACAAGCCAGCTAATTGATGATCATAGAAAAAAGGTTTAGCATTTATCAAAGTTCATCATTCAAATTTGCCAGAAATAGTTTATCCAAAAGACATCATCATCTATGCAGATTAAGACAGTAGTTATCTAAAGGAAAGATCAGTTATCGTACAATCGATGACAAACATGAACTTGTTTTTAAAAGCAAACAGAACATAATAAAAAGATACATCAGTTTAATCCTTAGGAGGTAATCCACAGTGCTGATACATGATATCTATTTTTTCATTCATCTGTCGTAGTGTCTTCAAAATTTCAACTTGTTGATTCTGAATTTGTTCTTGCTGTGATTTGATCTGAGATAGCTCCGCCATAATGATATCTTCAGAGGAGGAAACAGGAGCTGAAGGTGCTGCGCCAAAGGGACTAGGAGGAGGAGATTCATTTCCCATAAGAATTGGTGTTTCAGGTTGTTCTATTGGTGTAGGAATTGGATCCGTCCTTCTAGGCTGCCTAATCCATATGCCATTGCTAAAAGTGCACCTAAGTTTTTTTAGCAGGTTTTTATTTATTATGTTATATCGATCATTTTGAATAGATTCTTCATCGGGTGGAATGCAAATGTCATAGGCATGAAGAATTCTAGTGATTAACCTCCCATATGGCAATATAGTATCTTTAGTCATAATTTCCTGCATGTGTTGGCGAATTAAGTACCCAAAACAATTATGCTGACCGGTCATAATCCAATACATGGTTCCTATCTCTAATTGACTTACTTTGTCAAGATGAAATTTTTTGGGGAATATGATGCTTGTGATAATGTGATGAAGAATTTTAGAGTTGAAAGGCATTAAGTGTTCACAGCTTTTGGGTAAGAAGTCAAGGTTTGGATTTGCAAAAATTGTTTTTACGGCTTCGGCATAGGTTGCTCCTATTTTCTTGACGTCCCATTTACCTTTAAAATAGCATCCCCTATCTTTTTCAGTTATGCCAATTAGCTCACAAATGGTGCTGTCAAATATTCTAATGGGTGTTCCTAGAATGTAAGTGCTTAGGCTATCATTGTCTTCATATAGGTTGGCATAGAACAATCTCACTAACCGTGGATAGATTGGTTCCTCTATTTGTAGTAGAGGTAGAGCTTCTAGGTGTGCAAACCACCTAATGGGATCTAAGTCCTCTAGTTCATCCAAATCAACGTATTTTCCCTTATGGACACATCGTGTTTCAAATTTTGGAAAGCTAAGGGCTACCTCTTTTGATCTAAAAAGGTCATGGTTATATGAATCTCCTTCAATCCTTATTCCTTTTGATCTCTTAGGAGCCATTTTCTAGATAAGATGATGATGAAATTGTGAAAAATAAGCAAGAGAAAGAGAAAAGAAAAGAGGGATTTCAAGTGTTACCTTGTGGAGATTATGTTGAGAGATGGAAAGCTTGGACCACCAAGAATCCTTCTCCAATGTTTCTAAGAGTTAGAATGAGGATTGAGGGAATGGGAGAGGGTTTTTGAGAGGTCTTTCTTCGGGTTGGGGGCGGTGTCACCGTCGGCCCTAACCCCTCGGGTTAAAAGGGTGACTCGGTCGGTGTCACCGCCAAACTGGTCGGTGTCATCGCTTGGCGCCCGAGCGCCAGTCGGTGCAACCGCCGGATCTGGCGGTGCCACCGCTGGCATCACGCGGAGGAAAGAAGAAAAAAAATTTTCTTCCTTCCTTTTGTTTAGCTTCTTCCCTCAAGATCATAATTTATACTTTAATGGATCATTTTGAATTGAAGAAGAAGGAAGAATTCAAATTCATAAACGAAGGGAAAAGAACGAGTCCTTTTTGTGAAGTTCATTTTAGGGACAATTTAGCATGCCTAATTCCCTTCGGATGAATTCAAATTGGTCTTCATTCAAAGCTTTTGTAAATATATCTGCTAATTGATGCTTTGTGTCAATGAATTCTAGAACAACATCATTGTTAAGAACATGATTGCGTATGAAATGATGCCTAACGTCGATGTGCTTAGTTCTAGAGTGCTGAATTGGATTTTTAGTACGGCATATGGCACTAGTATTATCGCATTTTATGGGAATATTTTCAAGGTGAATTCCATAGTCTTCTAATGTATTTTTCATCCAAATTACTTGTGCACAACATGCACTTGCAGCAATGTATTCGGCTTCCGCCGTAGATAGTGCAACTGAATTTTGTTTCTTGGAAGTCCAAGAAACAAGTGCATGTCCTAAAAATTGGCATGTTCCGAATGTACTTTTTCTATCTATCCTGCATCCGCCAAAATCGGCATCTGCATAAGCTATTAGATCGAATTTTTCAGATTTTGGATACCACAATCCTAAATTTGGAGTTTCTTTAAGATACCTAAATATTCTTTTAACACTCTTAAGATGAGATAATTTAGGATTAGATTGAAACCTAGCGCAAAGTCCTACACTAAACATAATATCCGGTCTAGTCGCAGTGAGGTAGAGTAGACTACCTATCATTCCCCTATATGTTTTTTGATCGAAACTTTCACCATTTTCATCCATATCTAACTTAGTCGCAGTACTCATAGGGGTGTTTATTGCTTTTGAATTATCCATGTTAAATCGTTTTAACAATTCTAATGTATATTTAGATTGGTTAAGAAATATACCATCACTAAGTTGTTTGATTTGTAATCCCAAAAAGAAAGTTAATTCACCCATTAAACTCATTTCAAACTCAAGACTCATACATTTGGCAAATGATTCACATAGTGATTCATCCGAAGAGCCAAACACAATATCGTCAACATAAATTTGCACAATAAGAAAATTAATTTCAAAATGTTTAATAAACAATGTAGTATCAACCTTGCCTTTGGTAAAATTATTTAAAATAAGAAAGGAACTAAGCCTTTCATACCAAGCTCTAGGAGCTTGTTTTAAGCCATAGAGAGCTTTAGTCAATTTGAATATATGATTAGGAAGAAGAGAATTTTCAAATCCGGGAGGTTGTTCGACAGATACTTCTTCGGAAATAAAACCATTCAAGAAAGCACTTTTAACATCCATTTGAAATAGTTTAAAATTATTACTACTAGCATAGGCAAGGAGCATCCTTATGGCTTCTAATCGAGCCACGGGAGCGAAGGTTTCTTCGTAATCGATACCTTCTTCTTGGTTGAAACCTTTGGCCACTAATCTAGCCTTGTTTCTAACCACGATACCATTTTCGTCTTGCTTGTTTCTAAAGACCCACTTAGTACCTATGACTAAGTGGTCACTTGGTCTAGGAACAAGCTTCCATACCTCATTCCTCTCAAATTGGTTCAATTCTTCTTGCATTGCAATGACCCAAAAATCATCTTTTAAGGCTTCGTCAATGCATTTAGGTTCAATTTGAGAAAGGAAAGCAGCGTTAGCACAGAAATTTTTGAAAGAAGAACGAGTTTGAACCCCTTTTGATGTATCTCCTATAATTTGCTCTTTTGGATGAGCATCTACATACTTCCATTCTTTTGGTAAAGAAATTTCGAAAGAAGATGCATTCAAATGGCTATTTTGAGGAGAGGGTTCATTCAAATTCAAATTATCAAAACCAAGATCATCATCAAAATCATTTTTCTTTAAATCGGAAATTTCATTAAAAACTACATGAATAGACTCTTCAATTACTAAAGTTCTTTTATTAAAAACCCGAAAAGCTTTAGAAACGGAAGAGTAACCAAGAAAGATGCCTTCATTGGATTTAGCATCAAATTTTCCTAAAGCATCCCTTTCATTTAAAATAAAGCATTTACAACCAAAAACTTTAAAATAGGAGATGTTTGGTTTTTTGTTATTCCATAATTCATAGGGAGTTTTGGATAAGGATGGTCTTATTAGGACTCTATTCATGATGTAGCAAGCCGTATTTACGGCTTCGGCCCAAAAGTACTTAGGTAAACTATGTTCATTCAACATAGTTCTTGCCATTTCTTGTAGGTTTCTATTTTTCCTTTCAACTACTCCATTTTGTTGAGGATTTCTTGGAGTTGAGAAGTTGTGATTGTACCCATTACTTTCGTAAAAATTTTGAAAGTCACGGTTTTGGAATTCACCACCGTGATCACTCCGAATTGATGAAATCATGAAGCCTTTTTCGTTTTGAGTGAGTTTACAAAATTTAGAGAAACACTTGAAGCAATCACTTTTGTGAGCTAAGAAATAGGTCCAAGTGTATCTAGAGTAGTCATCCACAATCACAAAAGCATATTTGCTTCCACCTAGACTTGTTGTATCAATTGGTCCGAATAAGTCCAAATGGATCAATTGTAATGGTCTAGTAGTGCTGATTTGATTTTTTTGGTTTGAAGCTTGTTTTTATTTGTTTGCCTAGTTGACATGCATCGCATACTATGTCCTTAATAAACTTTATATTTGGAATTCCTCGTACTAATTCTTGAGATGAGATCTTAGATATTGTTTTCATGCTTGCATGGCCTAATCTCCTATGCCAAAGCCAAGCATCATCATTTACGGCGGAGAAGCACATTTCATTACTTAGTTCATCAAGATTGATGGTATAGACATTATTTTGTTTTAAAGCAATCATAGTCATGTTATGATTTGGTTTTTCAATAATGCACATATTTGATTCAAATCTAACGATGTAACCTTTATTGCATAGTTGACTAATACTCAAGAGATTATGTTTCAATCCATCAACTAGTAAGACATCATCAATGGAAAAATTAAATTTGTTACCAATAGTTCCCTTGCCAATGATTTTGCCCTTGTTGTTGTCTCCGAAGGTAACGTACCCTTCTTCTTTGCTAGTGAGCATAGAGAAATGAGATGGATCTCCAGTCATATGTCTTGAGCATCCACTATCGAGATACCATCTCTTGCTCCTAGCTTGTGGGTTTGTCTACAAAAGAGGATGATTTTTAGGTACCCATTTGATTTTGGGTGCCTCAAAAATTGACCCACTAACTTTGTTATTTATGATTGAATTCTTTATAGTTCCTTTAGGAACCCATATTAATTTTTGTGAACTAATTTTCCTAAATGGGCATTTGTAGGCAATATGTCCGGATTTGCAACAAAAGTTGCATTTCATATAAGAGGAAACATGTAATGTAGGTCCTTTTATGAAAGTGGTAGGATTTTGATGTAATCCTTTTACAAATCCAATTCCATTTCTATTTGCGATGTGACCCTTGTGTGCAAGGATCATATCTAATCCTTTGCTACCAACCTTAAACTTGTTTAAGGTTTCCTTAAGAAGCAAATTTTTATTTTTTATTGCTTCTAAGTGCTCACACTTAGAGCATGGAGGAGTTTGAAGACTATCAAACTTATCTTGTAGCAAAGTATGCTCTTTCTTTAAGATACTTAACTTCTTGCTAACAGTTCTACATTCATCAAATAATTCATGAAAAGCGATAGATAGTTCTTCAAAAGATAAATCTTCATTAAATAAATCACATACCTCTTCTCCTAACGCCATTAGCGCGTAATGAGCAACTTGCTCGGTGTTGGACTCCTCTTCTTCGGATGCGCTTGAATCATCCCACGTTGCTTTGAATGCCTTCTTTTTTGATGTTCTCTTTTTGGCTTGAGGATAATCGTTCTTATAGTGTCCCGGTTTTTTGCATTCATAGCAAATCACTTGGTCCTTCTTTTGTTCAAATTTATTTTTTGTATTATTTTTAAATCTGTTCTTTCTTAAATATTTTTTAAATTTTTGAGTCAAAAGTGCAATGTCATTGTCACTGTCCTCATCACTTGATGTTCCTTTCAAGTGGTCTTCTTGTGATTTGAGTGCCATATCCTTCCTGTTCTTTGGAAGGGGGTTCTCGAGCTCGTCATGAGCTTGACATGTCATTTCGTAGGTCGTTAGAGACCCAATGAGTTCTTCAAGAGGGAATGCTTTAAGGTCTTTGGCCTCTTGAATGGCCGTAACTTTTGGATCCCAACTTTTAGGGAGGGATCTTAAGATTTTAGTTACTAGTTCAAAGTTAGTAAAATCTTTACCAAGAGCTTTGAGTCCATTGATGACATCCGTAAACCGGGTGTACATGTCTCCGATGGACTCACTTGGTTTCATTCGGAAAAGTTCGTAAGAGTACACAAGGATGTTGATTTTGGACTCTTTCACTCGGCTAGTGCCTTCATGAGTGACCTCAAGAGTTCTCCAAATATCAAAAGCCGAATCACACATTGAAACACGATTAAATTCGTTTTTGTCTAGTGCACAAAACAAGGCATTCATAGCCTTTGCATTTAAAGCAAAAACCTTCTTCTCCGATTCATCCCATTCGCTCATCGGAAGAGAAGATTTTTGAAATCCATTCTCGACAATAGACCAAAGCTCAAAGTCCATAGAAATGAGGAAGATTCTCAAGCGAGTCTTCCAATATGTGTAATCCGACCCATTAAACAAAGGTGGTCGTGCAATAGAATGGCCCTCTTGCATGCCGGAGTAAGCCATCTCTCTTGGGTATTAAACCAAATATGAGAGATAACCTTGCTCTGATACCACTTGTTAGGATCGGAGCGGCACTAAGAGGGGGGGGTGAATTAGTGCAGCGGATTAAAACTTCGATTTTAACAAAATCTTTCGTACGATAAGAACGGAACTTGAAAAGTTTAACTTGAAAGCGTATTCTTAAAGTTGCGCAGCAAGGGTAATAAGGAACTAAAGCAGTAAGAAGATTTGCAGTAATGTAAATGACAATAATAAAATGCAAACCAGAGATTACGCCGATTTTTAGAGTGGTTCGGTCAAATGACCTACTCCACTTGCGATGCCCCTCTTCGATGAGGCTCCCACCTTCCACTAGCAAATATCTTGAAATGGAAGGGTAAACACCCCTCTTACAACCTTTTACAAGCAGCTCAACCTCTTACAAATTTTCAATAAGAAAGGAGGAGGAGAACTCTCTAGCAAATTGAAAACAAGACTTGCTAAGACTTTCTAAGACTTTTCTCTCAATCAAAATGCTTCTCAAAAGTTGTTCACTCAGCTGAGATTTGAGGGGTATTTATAGGCCTCAAGAGGATTCAAATTTGGGCTTCAAAATTTGAATTCTCTTTGGGTTCCCGCTGCTGGCGGTGCCACCGCCCAGCCAGGCGGTGCCACCGCCCAGCGCTCGGGTGCTGGACGGTGCAACCGCCCAGCCAAGGAGGTGTCACCGCCCAGCCAGGCGGTGCCACCGCCTGGCTTTCCGATTCATTGGTTTGGCTTAATTTTAGCCCAAACCAAATTTGACTTTGGGCCTAGTTGGCCCCTAACCAGGATATAGGATTATCTCTTAATCCTAATCCTAATTACAGGTGAACTACATAACACAAAAAAAACATCCTAAGCAAGTTTTTTAACCCCGAACGTCGAGTCTTGTTCCGGCGAGCTTTCCGACGAATTCCTTCCGACGGACTCCCTGCAAGCTCCCAATCTTTGTGATGACTTTAACGAGTAGCTGAACCTTCTCGGTGATCTCCACGAGCCTCCGACGATTTCTTCGGCGAACTTCCGACACGTTCCCGATTTCTTCTCGGTTGGTTCCGGCAGCATCTCCGATGATTCTTCGGTCTCTTAAACGTCCATCGAGCTCGACTCCGGTATCCTTGCTTTATGTTTTCTGGTTATCGTAGTTAATCCTGCACACTTAACTCAATAATATGGATTAGATAAATTAACCCACCAATTGATTATATCATCAAAATCCGAGATTCAACATGCACCACTTACTTCCTTTCTGAAAAAAGATGTCTTCCATTGGTCAGACAGAGCCTCCGTTGCCTTCGACAAACTTAAGGCAGCAATGACGACGACGCCGGTGCTAACACTACCAGATTTCAACGGACCCTTCATTATTGAGGCCGACGCATCTGGATTCGGATTTGGAGCAATTCTCATGCAAGATGGTCGACCACTCGCATACACTAGCAAGGCATTATCTCCCTCCCATCAAAATAAGTCAACATATGATAAGGAGATGCTCGCCATTGTGCGCGCAGCAACGAGGTGGAGACCCTACTTGATTGGTCGACGATTTCAAATTAAAACCGACCATAAAAGCCTCAAGTACTTTTTGGAGCAAAAGATATCATCCCCTGAGCAGCAAAACTAGATAACAAAACTTCTTGGATTTGATTATGAAATAACTTACAAAAAGGGGAAAGAGAATGTTCTTGCAGATGCGCTTTCGCAACTACCCGAGCAAGCTGAAGTTTTGGCCATTTCACTTCCGACCAGCGACTTCCTTAAGGATATTAAGATGGAATGGCAGGAAGATTCAGAGACTAGTAAGATTATAAAAAAATTGGAGGAAGCACCAAGCTCCGTAGCTCACTACAATTGGGACTCAAAAGAATTACACTATAAGAATATTAAATTGAAAAGGAGTATGGCATATCACTCACAAACCGACGGCCAGACAGAAGTTGAAAATAGGTGCTTGGAGATAGCCCAAAGCCACCCACCAAATATGACTACCCAAGGAGGACTTTAGACTCAGCCAAGTGCCATTATTGATCGACGGATTATGACTCGACGACGACGATCCACTACTGAATTGCTAATACAGTGGGCAAACCTACTAACAGAAGATGCCACTTTGGAGAACTATGATGACTTGAAGATCAAATTCCCAAAATTTATGAATCGTCAGCCTCGAGGACAAGGCTGATTTGAAGAGGGCGGGTTTGTTAGGACTCTAGCTAGGAGAGTCCTAATTGAGAGGGACATTCATGTAAAACTGTTAGGACTTTAGCTAGGAGAGTCCTAATTGAGAGGGACATTCTGTTAGGACTCTAGCTAGGAGAGTCCTAATTGAGAGGGACATTCTGTTAGGACTCTAGTTAGGAGAGTCCTAATTGAGAGGGACATTCATGTAGGAGGTTTTTTCTTAGAGAAGAATTAGAAGTTGTAAGGGAATAGGAGTCTTGAGTAGGAGTCCTATTAGGAGTTGGTTAGAAGTAAGAGTCTTAAGTAGGAGTCCTATTAGGAGTTAGGGTTTAGAAGCCCTATAAATAGCCATGTATTCCTCCTCTTTTGATAAGCAATAGATGAATCTTTTCTACAGCATTTGAGCAACAACTTGGAGGGAGGAACCCCTATAGAGTTCCAAGGAGGTCGATCCCCTAAAGAGATCAACCCCAAGTTTAGAATCTGCAAGGGTTCTAACATTCAAGAGCTTGCCAAAGAAGCTCATCGGGACTCGCCAAGAGCATCGTCATAAGTCTAGGGGTTTGTCGGGAGTCCACCGGAGCATCGCCGAGGGTTCGTCAGATATTCGCCGGAAGTTCGTCGTAAGCTCGTCGGAAGATGCGATTGACGCACCAGAACATGATATGCAGTATTGCTATCTTTAATTGTTGTAGTTAGCATGTAGATTAAGTTAGGATTAGGAAGTGATCCCATTAACTTAATATGGGGCCAATTGGGCCCTTAGCAGACCCAAATTGGGCCGAATGGATCAGCCTATTCGGACCCAGAATTCTTGGCCGACGGTGGCACCGCCCAGGAGACTCGGTCTCCCAAGAGTTCTAGGCGGTAGTACCGCCCCTGTCAAGTGGTGGTACCGCTTGAGCTTGATCTCTAAGCAATGTTAAGTGGTAGTACCGCCTAGACTGAGTGGTAGTACCACTCAGTGATAGATGACAAGCGATAATACCGCCCAGTTATGGCGATGGTACCGCCAAGACCCTAGAAATCTGAGAATGGACACTTTTGAGCTCCGAATTCAAACTGATTGGGGCCTATATAAACCCCACCCTTTCTTGCATGAAAGAGAATCGAAATCTTGCTTTTATTCTGAGTATTTGAGAGCTTAAAAGTGTTGTAAAAGGCTAGAGTTCCTCTCCCTCTTTTCTTTCTAAGTCTTAATCATTCAAGAGAGGAGTGAAAACTTGTAAGGGTTGTCTCCTAAGCCCTTCAAAAGGAGAAAAGTTGTAAAAGGGTGGTTGGCCTTCGCCTATTGAAGGAAGGCCTCTAGTGGACATCGGTGACCACGTCGGAGGAGGAAGCCAATAGTGGATGTAGGTCAAGATTGATTGAACCACTCTAAATCTCGATTTGCATTTACATTCTGCTCTTTATCTTAACTACAAACTGCCTCCATTGCTTTACATCAACTATACTTCCGTTTGTTTTCAAGTTAAAGATCGTTCCGAAAATGGTTTTTGTACGAAGTCTTTTTGAAACGATGAAAGTTTTCTGCTGCATTAATTCACACCCCCCCCCCTAGTGCTCTTGATCCTAACAATTGGTATCAGAGCGGGTTCACTCTTAGTTGGATTAAAACCCAAAAGAGATGGCATATGCTAAAAACCAAGAGGGTCACTCTATTACACGTCCGCCCATGATCAATGGGACGGACTATACCTATTGGAAGACCCGAATGAGGATCTTCCTTATTCCTATAGATTTTGAACTTTGGAATATTGTTGAAAATGGATTTTCAAAGTCTTCTGTTCCAATGATCAATTGGAATGATTTGGAGAAGAAGACTTTCGCTCTAAATGCAAAGGCTATGAATGCTTTATTTTGTGCACTTGATAAAAACGAGTTCAACCATGTTTCGATTTGTGAAACTGCATTTGATATTTGGCATACACTCGAAGTGACTCACGAAGGCACGAGTAGAGTGAAAGAGTCAAAAATCAATCTTTTAGTTCATTCTTTTGAACTTTTTCGAATGAAACTGAGTGAGACCATAGGTGACATGTACACCCATTTCATGGATATAATCAATAGTCTAAATGGACTCGGTAAAATTATTTCAGATTTCGTGCTCGTTAATAAAATTCTAAGATCCCTTCCAAAGAGTTGGGACCCTAAAGTCACTAATATTCAAGAGGCTAAAGATTTAAACAACTTCCCTCTTGAAGAATTAATCGGGTCATTAATGACCTACGAAATGACTTGCAAGGCTCATGAAGTGCATAAGGACACCATTCCAAAGAACAGGAAGGATATGACACTTACAACTCAAGAAGACCACTTGAGAGAAAACTCAAGTGATGCGGACTTTGATGATGACTTGGCACTTCTAATAAGGAAATTTAAAAAATTCATTAAAAGAAACAAATTTAAAAATGATATTAAAAATAAATTTGAACAAAAAAAGGATAAAGTTATTTGCTATGAATGCAAGAAGCCGATGTTGAATCTCGGATTTTGATGATGAAGTCAATTATCATTTGTTATCTAATCCATATATTGAGATAAGTGTGCAGGATTAACTACGATGGAAGTAAGACATGCAACAAGAGTTACGCCGGAGTCAAGACCATGATCACGTTGGGGACTCGAGAGTTCGACGGAAGTCCGGACAGTCGTCGGAGGTTCTACGGGAACAAATCCGAGAAGTCCAGGAGCTTGCCAAAGAAGCTCATTGGAACTCGCTAAGTGGATCGTCGCAAGTCTAGGAGTTTGCCAGAAGTCCATCGGAGCATCACCGAGGGTTCATCGGATGTTCGTCAGAAGTTCGCCGGAAGCTCGCTGGAAGAAGCGATTGACGCACCGGAGCAAGTTGCAGCATTAATGTCTTAAATATCATAGTTAGAATGTAGATTAAGTTAGGAATGAGACGTGATCCCAATAACTTAATCTGGGGGTAATTGGGCCCTTGACAGACCCAAATTGGGCCGAATGGATCAGTCCATTTGGACCTAGAATTCCTGGCCGACGGTGGCACCGCTTGGGAGCTCAGTCTCCCGGGAATGCTGGGCAGTGGTACCACCCTTGTCAGGCAGTGGTACCGCCTAAGCTTGGTCTCCGAGCGAAGCTGAGCTGTGGTACCGCCCCTACCTGAGCTCAGTCTCTGAATAATGTCAGGCGGTAATACCACCCAATTATGGCAGTAGTACCGCCAGGACCCCGAAAATCCGGGAGATGACATTTTTGAGCTCCAAATTCGAACCAGTTGGGGCCTATATAAACCCTACCATTTCCTGTATGAAAGGGCACTGAAATCTTGATCTTTTTTCTAAGAATTTGAGAGCTCAAAAGTTTTACAAAAGGTTAAAAGTTATTCTCCCTCTTTTCATCTAAGTTTTGATTATTCAAGAGAGGAGTGAAAATTTGTAAGGGTTGCCTCCTAAGCCCGTCAAAAGGAGTAAAGCTGTAAAAGGGTGGTTGGCCTTTGCCTATTGAAGGAAGGCTTCTAGTGGACGTCGGTGACCTCATCAGAGGAGGAAGCCAAAAGTGGATGTAGGTCAAGATTGACCGAACCACTCTAAATCTTGGTTTGCATTTACATTCTGCTCTCTATCTTACCTGCAAACTACCTCCATTACTTTTCTTTATCTTTACTTCGCTTAATCTTAAGTTGAAGAACTTTCCAAAATAGTTTTTTATCGAAAGTGTTTTTATCGTACGAACATCGTTTTATATCATCAAAAGTTTTCCGCTGCACTAATTCACCCCCCCCCCTTCTTAGTGCTCTTGATCCTAACAATTGGTATAAGAGCAGAGTTAACTCTCAATTGGATTAAAACCCAAGAGAGATGGCGTACACCGGAATCCAAGAGGGCTACTCTATTACACGTCCACCCATGTTCAATGAGACGGACTACACCTACTAGAAGACTTGAATAAGGATCTTCCTTATTTTCATGGATTTTGAACTTTGAAATCTTGTTAAAAATGGATTTTCAAAGTCTTCTCTTCCAATGATCGATTGGAATGAATTGGAGAAGAAGACTTTCACTCTTAATGCAAAGGTTATGAATGCCATATTTTGTGCGCTTGATAAAAACAAGTTCAATCGTGTTTTGGTTTGTGAAACTACATTTGATATTTGGCACACACTCGAAGTGACTCATGAAGGCATGAGTAGAGTGAAAGAGTAAAAAATTAATCTTTTGATACATTCTTTTGAACTTTTTCGAATGAAACTGAGCGAGACCATAGGCGACATGTACACCCGTTTCACAGATGTCATCAATGGTCTAAAAGGACTCGGTAAAGGTTTGTCAGATTTTAAGCTAGTAAATAAGATTCTAAGATCCCTTCCAAAGAGTTGGGACCCTAAAGTCACTGCTATTCAAGAGGCTAAAGATTTAAACAACTTCTCTCTTAAAGAATTAATCGGGTCATTAATGACCTACGAAATGACTTGAAAGCTCATGAAGAGCAGGAAGACATCCTTCCAAAGAACAGGAAGGATATGACACTTAGAACTTTAGAAAACCACTTAGAGAAAACTCAAGTGATGAGGTCTATGATGATGACTTGGCACTTCTAACAAGAAAATTTAAAAAATTCATTAAAAGAAACAAGTTTAAAAATGACACAAAAAATAAATTTGAACCCAAAAAGGACCAAGTTATTTGCTACGAATGCAAAGAGCCGAGACACTACAAAAGTGATTGTCCCCAAGCCAAGAAGAGAACACTAAAGAAGAAGGTGCTTAAAGCAACGTGGGATGACTCAAGCGCGTCTGAAGAAGAGAAGTCCAACATCAAGCAAGTTGCTTACTACATCCTAATGACCATCAGAGAGGAGGTAATGAATTTAATTGATGCAGATTTATCATTTGATGAATTACTAAATACTTTCCATGACTTATTTGATGAATACAAAACAATTAGTAGAAAATATAAATTGTTAAAAAAGGAGTATGGTAGTCTTATTAGTAATTTCGATGAATTAAAAACTAAATATCATGATAGTTTAGCTCCATATACTAAATATCATAATATAACTTGCTACTTAAGGACACGTTGAAGAAATTCGAGGTTGGTAGCAAGTCTTTGAATATGATCCTAACAAATAAGAGTCACATTCCTAAAAGAAGTGGAATCGGATTTGTGAGAAGTTCTCACCAAAATCCAACCACCTTCATTAAAGGCCCTATCTTACATGTTTGGCACCAAAGCAAATGCAACTTTTGTTATAAATATGGACATAGAACTTATCATTGTCCATTCAAGAAAGTTAGTCCGAACAAACTGATTTGGGTTCCTAAAGGAACCATGATAAATTCTATGCAACATGATAAACAATTTAGATCAGTTTTTGAGGCACCCAAAAGTAAATTGGTACCTAAAAATCATCCTTTCTTGTAGAAACATACACTATTACAAGCTAGGAGCAAGTGATGGTACCTCGATAGTGGATGCTCAAGGCATATGACCGGAGATCTATCTCAATTCTCTAAGCTCACTAGCATAGATGAAGGCTATGTCACATTCAGAGACAACAACAAGGGTAAAATCATTGGCAAAGGAACCATAGGTAACAAATCAAACTTCTTTATTGAAAATGTTTTGTTAGTTGATGGTTTAAAACATAACCTCTTGAGCATTAGTCAACTATGTGATAAAGGATATATTGTCAAATTCGAATCGAATGCTTGCATCATTGAAAAACCATACAAAAATACATCTATGATTGCATTAAAATAAAATAACATATACACCATTGACATCAATGATCTTTGTAATAAAATGTGTTTCTTAGTTTTGAATGAGGATGCTTGGCTTTGGCATAGGAGATTAGGTCATGCTAGCATGAAACTAATCACTAAAATATCATCCAAAGAACTTGTAAGAGGAATTCCTCATATCAAGTTCATCAAAGATAATGTGTGTGATGCTTGTCAATTAGGAAAACAAATTAAGGGTAGTTTCAAATCTAAGAATCAAATAAGCACCTCTAGGCCCTTGCAATTGATCCATATGGACCTGTTCGGACCAATCTCTATATCAAGCCTAGGAGGTAGCAAATATGCCTTTGTTATTGTAGATGACTATAGTAGATACACATGAACTAATTTCTTAAAATATAAAAATTAATGCTTTGAATATTTCATCAAGTTTTGTAAACTTGTTCAAAATGAAAAGGGTTCTATGATTTCATTAATTAGAAGTGATCATGGTGGTGAATTTCAAAACTGTGATTTCTAAGAATTTATGAATTTAATGGATGCAATCACAACTTATCTAATCTAAGAAATCCTCAACAAAATAGAGTAGTAGAAAGAAAAAATAGAAATTTACAAGAAATGGCGAGAACCAATTTGAATGAACATAGCCTACCCAAATATTTTTGGACCGAAGCCGTAAACACTACATGCTATATTTTGAATAGAGTTTTAGTAAGACCCTTACTCACTAAAACTCCCTATGAGTTATGAAACAATAAAAAACCCAATGTTTCATATTTTAAAGTTTTTGTGTGTAAGTGTTTTATCTTGAACGAAAAAGATGCCTTAGGAAAATTTGATGCTAAATCCGATGAAGGAATTTTTCTTGGTTATTCTTCAGTTTCTAAAGCTTTTCGTATCTTCAATGAAAGAACTTTAATTATAGAAGAATCCATTCATGTTGTTTTCAATGAGATTTCCAAAATCAAGAAAAATGATTTTGATGATGATGTTAATTTCGATTCTTTGAATATAAATGAAACCCCTTCTCTAAATAGCAAGTTGGATGCATCCACTTCCGAAACATCCTTGCCGAAGGATTGGAAGTATGTAGATGCTCATCCTAAGGAGAAAATCCTAGGAGATATATTTAAGGGGGTTCAAACACGTTCTTCTCTTAAGAATTTTTGTGTCAATGCTGCTTTTCTCTCCCAAATTGAACCTAAATGTATTGACGAAGCCATAAAAGATGATTCATGGTTTATCGCAATGCAAGATGAGTTAAATCAATTTAAGAGAAATGAGGTGTAGAAGCTTGTTCCTAGACCAAATGACCATTTAGTTATTGGTACTAAATTGGTCTTTAGAAACAAGCAAGATGAATATGATATCATGGTTAGAAACAAGGCTAGATTAGTGGCCAAAGGTTTCAACCAAGAAAACGGTATTAATTATGAAGAAACCTTCGCTCCTGTGGCTCAATTAGAAGCTATAAGGATGCTCCTTGCCTATGCTAGTAATAACAATTTTAAGTTGTTTCAAATGGATGTTAAAAGCGCTTTTCTTAATAGCTTTATTTTCAAAGAAGTTTATGTTGAACAACCTCCCAGATTTGAAAATAATAGCCTCCATAATCATGTGTTTAAATTAACTAAAGCTCTCTATAGTTTAAAACAAGCCCCAAGGGCTTGGTATGAGAGACTTAGTTCTTTTCTTATTGAAAATAATTTCACAAAAGGCAAGGTCGATACTACATTGTTTATCAAGAATTTTAAAAATAATTTTCTCATTGTTTAGATTTATGTTGATGATATTATCTTCGGTTCTACGAATTAATCTCTTTGTGAATCTTTTTCTACAACTATGAATCTCAAATTTGAAATGAGTTTGATGGGAGAATTAACCTTCTTCTTAGGCTTACAAATTAAGCAACTAAGCAATGGTATCTTTATTAGTCAAACTAAATATGCTTTAGATTTATTAATAATATTTAATATGGATAGGTCAAAAGCTATCAACACTCCTATGAGCACCTCCACTAAGTTAGAAATAGATGAGAGTGGAGAAAGCTTTGATAAAAAAACTTATAGGGCTATGATAGGAAGTTTATTTTACCTCACTGCAACTAGACCGGATATCATGTTCAATGTAGGACTTTGTGCTAGGTTTCAATCGAATCCTAAGATATCTCATCTCAAAGCTATTAAAAGAATACTTAGATATCTTAAAGGTACCACAAACATAGGATTATGGTATCCAAAATCTGAGAATTTTGAGCTAATTACTTATATTGATGCAGATTTTGCTGGGTGTAGACTAGATAGAAAAAGCACATCAGGAACATGTCAATTTTTAGGTCATGCTCTTGTTTCCTAGTCAACTAAGAAATAAAACTCGGTTCCACTATCAACAACCAAAGCTAAGTATATTGCAGCTAGTACATACTGTGCACAAGCTGTGTGGATGAAAAACACCTTAGAAGATTATAAAGTTCATCTTAAAAATATTTCCATTAAATGTGATAATACAAGTGCAATATGCTTAACAGAGAATCTCATTCAACACTCAAGAACAAAGCATATTGATATTAGACATCACTTTATACGAGATCATGTGACTAATCATGATGTAATTATAGAGTTCATTGATGCTAAACATCAACTAGCTGATATTTTTACAAAGCCTTTAAGTGAAGAACAATTTGATTTCATTAGAAGAGAATTAGGAATATTGATTTGTCCGAATGCATGAACTTATTAAATTCATTTTTCGAACTTTCTTGATTCAATGATCAATCACTTAATGCTATGATGAGAAGTTTACACGATTATATGTCTTAATAACATGTTGGAAATTATGTGATTTGGATACAAAAATTTCCATGATGATAAGCATGTGTTATTTTTGTGAGTGTATTTGAAAAACATATGACAAAAATGTGTCTGAATGCTTGAACTTATTAAAATCATATTTTGGACATTCTTAATTCATTCACTTAATTGCTATAATGAGAATTTTACACTATTACATACCTTAATAACATGTTGGAAAATATGTGTTTTGGATATAAAAATTTCCATGATCATGAGAATGTTTTAACTTCATGATTGTGTTTGAAAATCTATAGCAAAACCATGTCCGAATGCATGAAAGTGTTAAATTTCATTTTTGGATTTTCTTGATCCTAACATGATTTAGTATTTCTCTTCCAGACTTAATGTAACTTTCATAAGCATATGTCATATCGAGTTTGTTTCATATCATTGACATATGTAATCAATTAACAAATGCATCTCTCATAGACTTATCGTGTGAAAAATATTTTTTCGAGAAATGAATTTGATGAAATGATTCCTTATAAATTCCTTCTTGAAAAAGGAAGATCTTTTTTTAACACTTGCAAGTATTTGATTCATATACATATCTTGATCCATGCAAAAATGAAGCATAATTTAATCTCTTATCGATTTTAACTTCATTCAAGTAAGCTCACAAATGGCTTTCCTCCTTCATGCAAAAAGATAATGACAAACAAAAAGGAAGAAGCAATGAAAGCTATCTCTATGTCATGTTTTCCTTGAGATGTTTGTATGATTGGTATCCTATCACTCATTATTGAAAAATGACATTAATCATTACCGCACTTATGCTTAAAGTTTGCTTAAATAGTTCTCCTTTTTGTTGATGACAAAGGGGGAGAAATACATGGTAAATTGATGATAGAATTGCTATGAGTGCCATGTTTGAATTATGTTAAGATATCAAAAGCTTGCACCGAAATATATGATAAATTAGTGATAGAATTGCTATGAGTGCCATATTTGAATTATGTTAAGATATCAAAAGCTTGCATCGAATTATATGATAAATTGGTGATAGAATTGCTATAATTCCCATATTTGCACTATGCTATATTTAAGATATCTAGAGCTTACATCGCAATTTTACAAATTGATATCTTGTCATGTGATGAATTGCTACGAATGCTATCTTTCACATTTGAAATGTAAAACCTGAAAATGGATGTCAAGCCTTGACATCATTTTCAAAGAGATACATCATGATAGGAATCATGATGTGAGTATTGATAAGGTTAAACGATCTTAACTTATTAATATGTCTCTTGAATTCAAAGGCTTTGAATTCAAGAATAACTTATCTCAAGTATGGCATATAAATAGGGGGAGTTAAGGTTAACTCTGTTATCAATTGATTGTCATCATCAAAAAGGGGGAGATTATTGAATCTCGGATTTTGATGATGAAGTCAATTATCATTTGTTATCTAATCCATATGTTGAGAAAAGTGTGCAGGATTAACTACGATAGAAGTAAGATATGTAGCAGGAGTTGCGCTAGAGTTAAGACCATGATCACATTGGGGGTTCGAGAGTTCGCGGAAGTCCGAACGGTCGTCGGAGGTTCTACGGGAACAAATCCAAGAAGTCCAGGAGCTTGCAAAAGAAGCTCGTCAGAACTCATCAAGTGGATCGTCGTAAGTCCAGGAGTTTGCCGGAAGTCTTTCGGGGCATCGTCGAGGGTTCGTCGGATATTCGCCGGAAGTTCGTCGGAAGCTCGCCGGAAGAAGCGATTGACGCACTAGAGCAAGTTGCAGTATTAATGTCTTAAATATCGTAATTAGCATGTAGATTATGTTAGGAATGGGAGGTGATCCCAATAACTTAATCTGGGGGCAATTGGGCCCTTGACAGACCCAAATTGGGCCGAATGGATCAGCCTATTCGGACCCCGAATTCCTGGCCAACGGTGGCATCGCCTAGGAGCTCAGTCTCTTAGGAATGTTGGGTGGTGGTACCGCCCCTGTCAGGCGGTGGTACCGCCTGAGCTCGGTCTCCGAGGGAAGCTGAGCTGTGGTACTACCCCTGTCAAGTGGTGGTACCGCCTGAGCTCAGTCTCCGAGCAATGCCAAGCAGTAGTACCACCCAGTTATGGCGGTAGTACCGCCACAACCCCAAAAATCTAGGAGATAACATTTTTTAGCTCCAAATTTGAATCAATTGGGGCCTATATAAACCCCATCCTTTCCTGCATGAAAGGGCACCGAAATCTTGATCTTATTTTAAGAATTTGAGAGCTCAAAATTATTTTAAAAGGCCAAAAGTTCTCCCTCTTTTCATCTAAGTTTTGATCATTCAAGAGAGGAGTGAAAATCTATAAGGGTTGTCTCCTAAGCCCATCAAAAGGAGTAAAGCTGTAAAAGGGTGGTTGGCCTTCACCTATTGAAGGAAGGCCTCTAGTGGACATTGGTGACCTCATCGAAGGAGGAAGCCAAAAGTGGATGTTGGTCAAGATTGACCGAACCACTCTAAATCTCAGTTTGCATTTACATTCTGCTCTCTATCTTAACTGCAAATTGCCTCCATTGCTTTTCTTCAATTGTACTTCGCTTAATCTTAAATTGAAGAACTTTCCGAAATGGTTTTTCATCGAAAGTGTTTTTATCATACGAACATCGTTTTATATCATTGAAAGTTTTCCGCTGCACTAATTCACCCCCCCCCCCCCTTAATTGATCCTAACACCCAGGACACTATAAAAGTGATTGTCCCCAAGCTAAGAAGAAAACACTAAAAAAGAAAGCACTCAAAGCAACATGGGATGACTCAAGCGTATCCGAAGAAGAGGAGTCCAACACCGAGCAAGTTGCTCATTATGTACTCATGGCCATTGGAGAGGAGGTATCAAATTTAATTGATGCAAATTTATCATTTGATGAATTATTAAATACTTTCCATGATTTATTTGATGAATGCAAAATAATTAGTAAAAAATATAAATTGTTAAAAAAGGAGCATAATATTCTTGTTAGTAATTTTGATAAATTAAAAATTGAACAAAATGATAGTTTAGTTCAATGTACAAAATGCCATGACTTAGAAGTATTCCAAAAGGAGAACTTGATACTCAAGGACACCTTGAAGAAATTCGAAGTTGGTAGCAAGTCCTTGAACATGATCCTTACCGATAAGGGTCACGTTCCTAAAAGAAGTGGAATCGGATTTGTGAGAAGCTCTCACCAAAATCCAACCACTTTCATTAAAGGCCCTATCTTGCATATTTCGCACCAAAACAAGTGCAACTTTTGTTGCAAACATGGACATAGAACTTATCATTGTCCATTCAAGAAGATTAGTCCTAACAAATTGATTTGGGTTCCTAAAGGAATCATAATAAATTCCATGTAACATGACAAACAATTTAGATCGGTTTTTGAGGCACCTAAGATTAAATGGGTACCTAAAAATCATCCTTTTTTGTAGAAACATATATCACCACAAGCTAAGAGTAAGAGATGGTACCTCGATAGTGGATGCTCAAGGCATATGACCGAAGATCCATCTTAATTCTCTACACTCACTAGCATAGACGAAAGCTATGTCACCTTCGAAGACAACAACAAGGGTAAAATAATTGGCAAAGGAACCATAGGTAACAAATCCAACTTCTTTATTGAAGATGTTTTATTAGTTGATGGTTTAAAACATAACCTCTTGAGCATTAGTCAATTGTATGATAAAGGATCTATTGTCAAATTCGAATCTAATGCTTGCATGATTGAAAAACCACACAAAAACACATCTATGATTGCATTAAAATAAAATAACATATACACCATTGACATCAATAATCTTTGTAATGAAATGTTTTTCTCGGTTTTGAATGACGATGCTTGGCTTTGGCATAGAAGATTAGGTCATGCTAGCATGAAACTAATCACCCAAATTTCATCCAATGAACTTGTAAGAGGAATTCCTTATATCAAGTTCATCAAAGATAATATGTGTGGTGCTTGTCAATTAGGAAAACAAATAAAGGGTAGCTTCAAATCTAAGAATCAAATAAATACCTCTAGACCTTTTCAATTAATCCATATGGACTTATTCGGACCAATCTCTACATCAAGCATAGGAGGTAGCAAATACGCTTTTGTTATTATAGATGATTGTAGTAAATACACATGGACTTATTTCTTGAAACACAAAAGTGAATGCTTTAGATATTTTACCAAGTTTTGTAAACTTATTCAAAATGAAAATGGTTCTATGATTTCATCAATTCGAAGTTATCACGGTGGTGAATTTCAAAACCATGATTTTTAAGAATTTTGTGAATCTAATGGATACAACCACAACTTATCTACTCCAAGAAATCCTCAACAAAATAGAGTAGTAGAAAGAAAGAATAGAAATTTATAAGAAATTGTAAGAACCATGTTGAATGAACATAGTCTATCCAAATATTTTTGGACCGAAGCCGTAAACACGACATGCTATATTATGAATAGAATTCTAGTAAGACCCTTACTCACTAAAACCCCTAATGAGTTGTAGAACAACAAAAAACCCAATGTTTCATATTTTAAAGTTTTTGGGTATAAGTGTTTTATATTTAATGAAAAAGATGCCTTAGGAAAATTTGATGCTAAATCCGATGAAGGAATTTTACTTGGTTATTCCTCGATTTCTAAAGAATTTTGTATCATCAATAAAAGAACTTTAATTATAGAAGAATCAATTCAAGTTATTTTCAATAAGATTTCCGAAATCAAGAAAAATGATTTTGATGATGATGTTAATTTTAATTCCTTGAATTTAAATGAAACCCTTTCTCCAACTAGCAACTTGGATGCATCGACTTTCAAAACATCCTTACCCAAGGATTGGAAGTATGTAGATGCTCATCCTAAGGAGGTAATCATAGGAGACACATCTAAGGGGGTTCAAACACGTTTATATTTTAAAAAATTTTATGCCAACGCTGCTTTTCTCTCCCAAATTGAACCTAAATGTTTTGACGAAGCCATGAAAGATGATTCATGGATTATCGTAATGCAAGATGAGTTAAATCAATTTGAGAGAAATGAGGTATGGAAGCTTGTTCCTAGGCCAAATGACCATTTAGTTATTGGTACTAAATGAGTCTTTAGAAACAAGCAAGATGAATATGGTATCGTGGTTAGAAACAAAGCTAGATTAGTGGCCAAAGGTTTCAACCAAGAAGTAGGTATCGATTACGAAGAAACCTTCATTCTTGTGGCTCGATTAGAAACCATAAAGATGCTCCTTGCCTATGCTAGTAGTAATAATTTTAAGTTGTTTCAAATGGATGTTAAAAGCGCTTTTCTTAATGGATTTATTTCTGAAGAAGTTTATGTTGAATAACCTCCTAGATTGGAGAATAATAATCTCCCTAATCATGTGTTTAAATTTACTAAAGCTCTCTATGGTTTACAACAAGCCCCAAGGGCTTGGTATGAGAGACCTAGTTCTTTTTTTATTGAAATTAATTTCTCTAAAGGCAAGATAGATACTACATTGTTTATCAAAAATTTTGAAAATAATTTTTTCATTGTTCAGATTTATGTTGATGATATTATCTTCTGTTCTACAAATGAATATCTTTGTGAATCTTTTGCTAAAACTTGATCCTTGAATTTGAAATTAGTTTGATGGGAGAATTAACCTTCTTTTTAGGCTTACAAATTAAACAACTAAGCAATGACATCTTTATTAGTCAAACTAAATACATTTTAGATTTACTAAAAAGATTTAATATGGATAGCTTAAAAGCTATCAACACTCCTATGAGCACCTCCACTATGTTAGAAATAGATGAGAGTGGAGAAAGCTTTGATAAAAAAACTTATAGGGGTATGATAGGAAGTTTACTTTACCTCACTACAACTAGACCGAATATCATATTCAGTGTAGGACTTTGTGCTAGGTTTCAATCAAAACCTAAGATATCTCATCTTAAAGTTGTTAAAAGAATACTTAGATATCTTAAAGGTACCACAAATCTAGGATTATGGTATCCAAAATCCAAGAATTTTGAGCTAATTGCTTATTCTGATGCATATTTTGCTGGGTGTAGTCTAGATAGAAAAAACACATCAGGGACATGTCAATTTTTGGGACATACACTTATTTCTTGGTCATCCATGAAACAAAACTCAGTTGTACTATTTACAACCGAAGCGAAGTATATTGTAGCTACTGCATGCTGTGCACAAGTTGTATAGATGAAAAATACTTTAGAGGATTATAAGATTTATCTTAAAAATATTCTCATAAATTGTGATAACACAAGTGTAATATGTTTAACAAAGAATCTCATTTAACACTCAGAAACAAAACATATTAATATTAGACATCACTTTATAGGAGATCATGCGACTAATCATGATGTAATTCTAGAGTTCATTAATACTAAATATCAATTAGCTGATATTTTTACAAAACCTTTATGTGAAGAACAATTTGATTTTATCAGAAGAGAATTAGGAATGTTAACTTGTCCAAATACATGAATTTGCTAAATTTCATTTTCAGACTTTCTTGATCCTTGATCAACCACTTTGAAACTCAATGCTGAAAATCTTATTTTACATGATTATATGCTTCAATGACATGTTGAAAATTATGTGTCTTGATGCCAAAAATTTTCATGATGATAAGCATATTTTACCTTCATGATTGTAAGAAAACTTTGTCCGAATGCATGAATTTGTTAAACTTCATTTTCAGACTTTCTTGATCCTAACAATGCTTGATTTTGTATTTCTCTTTCGGATTAAATGTATTTCTTGAATGGAGCTTTCATGAGCCTATCATATCAGTGCTCTATGATTTTTGACATATGGAATTGATTAACAAATGCATCTCTCATGGATTTACCTTGTGAAAAATAATTTTTAATCGAGAAATGGATTTGATGAAATGAATTTCTTCTTGATGAAGGAAGACTTTTTTTTAATGAACACTTGCAAGAATTTAATTTCACATGTATATCTTGATTCTTGTAAAAATAAAGGATGATTTAATCTCTTATCCTTTTTAACTTCATTCAAAGTTAGTTCATAATGGCTTTTCTCCTTTATGCAAAACGTTAATGACAAAGAAGGAAGAAGTAAAGAAAGCTATCTCCTTAATGGACTTTTGAATATACCATGTCATGATTGCTTGAAAAATAATTTGTATGAATGGTCTCTGATAGTTGAAAAATAACATGAATCTTTACCACACTTACTACTATGCTTGAAATATGCTTGAATCGTTCTCCTTTTTGTTTATGACAAAGGGGGAGAAATATGTGGTAAATTGATGATAGAATGAATTGCTGTGATTGCCATATTTGTATTAATGATAAGATATCTAGAACTTACATTGTAATTTTACAATGTTGATATCTTGCCATACGATGAATTGCTATGATTGCCATATTTGCATCATGTTAAGATATCTAGAGCTTACTATGATTGCCATATTTGCATCATGTTAAGATATCTAGAGCTTACATCGCAATCTTACAAATTGATATCTTGCCATGTGATGAATTGCTATGATTGCTATTTTTCACATATGAAATATAAGACTTGAAAATGGATGTTAAGCCTTGACATCATTTTCAGAAAGATACATCATGATAGGATTCATGATGGGGTATTGATAAGTTTAAATAAACTTAACTTATCAATATGTCTCTTGAATTCAAAGGCTTTGAATTCAAGAATGGCATATAGATAGGGGGAGTTAAGGTTAACTCTATCATCAATTGATTGTCATCATAAAAAAGGGGAGATTGTTGAATCTCGGATTTTGATGATTAGTTAATTGTCATTTGGTTATCTAATCCCTATGTTGAGATGAGTGTACAGGATTAACTATGATGGCAGTAAGACATGTAGTAGGTGTTAAGCCGGAGTCAAGACAAAGATCACATTGGGGGTTCGAGAGTTCGTCGGAAGTCCGGACGGTCGTCAGAGGTTCTAAGGGAACAATCCGAGAAGTCCAGGAGCTTGTCAAAGAAGCTTGTCAGAACTCGCCAAGAGGATTGTCGCAAGTCCAGGAGTTTGCCGGGAGTTCGCTGGAGCATCGCCGAGGGTTTATCGGATGTTCGCCGGAAGTTCGCCGGAAGCTCGCCAGAAGAAGCTATTGACGCACCGGAACACGATCTGTAGTATTGATGTCTTAATTGTCGTATTTAGCATGTAGATTAAGTTAGGATTGGGAGGTGACCCCATTAACTTAATTTGGGGCCAATTGGTCCCTTGGCAGACCCAAATTGGGTCGAATGGATCAGCCCATTCGGACCCAGAATTCTTGGCTGGCGGTGGCACCGCCGAGGAGACTCGGTCTCCTAAGAGTTCTGGGTGGTAGTATCTTCCCTATCAGGTGGTGGTACCACCGATAGTTATTACTACCAGCATTGGTACCGCTCTTGTCAAGTGGTGGTACCACCTGAGCTCGGTCTCCGAGCAATGTCAGGCGGTAGTACCACCCAAACTGAATAGTAGTACTACTTAGTGATAAATGACAAGCGATAGTACTACCCAGTTATGTTGTTGGTAACACCAGGACCCCAGAAATCCGGAAATGGCTACTTTTGAGCTCTGAATTCATACTGATTGGGGCCTATATAAACCCCACCCTTTCCTGTATAAAAGGGAACCGAAAGCTTACTTTTATTCTGAGTATTTGAGAACTTAAAAGTTGTTGTAAAAGGCTAGAGTTCCTCTCCCTCTTTTCTTTCTAAGTCTTGATCATTCAAGAGAGGAGTGAAAACTTATAAGGGTTGTATCCTAAGCCCATCAAAAGGAGAAAAGATGTAAAAGGGTGGTTGGCCTTCGCCTATTGAAGGAAGGCCTTCTAGTGGACGTTAGTGACCTCGTTAGAGGAGGAAGCTAAAAGTGGATGTAGGTCAAGATTGACTGAACCACTCAAAATCTCGGTTTGCATTTACATTCTGCTATTTATCTTAACTGCAAACTACCTCTGTTGCTTTACATCAACTATACTTCTGTTTGCTCTCAAGTTAAAGATATTTCCGAAATAATTTTTGTACGAAGTCTTTTTGAATCGATGAAAGTTTTTCGCTGTACTAATTAAACCCTCCCCCTGCCCTCTCTTAGTGCTCTTGATCCTGACATTTTCAATGATATTCTATATGTTTAAATCGACAGAAAGTAAGAAAACTCTCATTCGAGTTTTTCAATAAGTGTAGTCCATCCCATTGAACATAGGAGGACGAACAATTGAAAAACCCTCTTGAAATCCGAAAAGATCCATTTCTCTTAGGTGTTAAACCAAATGATAAATAACGTGGCTCTGATTCCAATTGTTATGAATGAGTCGGCATTAAGGGGGGGGTGAATTTGTGCAATGAAAAAATTATGTCGGTTTGAAAACTTTCGTTCAATTAAAACCGATTTGGACGAAAGTTGTTTCGGAGAGATGTTAAATTTAAAGTTGTATTCGTAAGCATAGTGGAAGTAAAGCAAGTAAAACAGTTTGTAGTAAGGGAAAATAGCAAGAACATAAATACAAACTATTTTATAGTGGTTCGATCGTTGTGACCTACATCCACTCTGTCGATCCTCCTTCTATCGAGGCCACCGGCATCCACTAATGATTTTATTTTAATGAGCAAAGATCAACTGCCCTTATACACCCCTCTTCTCCTTTTCACAGGTTTAGGAGTCAACCTTTTACAAGCACTCACTCCTCCCTAAATAGAATTCTAAACTTTGAATTAAAGGAGGGATTCTCTCAAGTGATTTATATAGCATTTTCTCACTTTTAAGCTCTATGTGCTTGTGTATATTAACCAGGGATGAGAGGGGTATTTATAGGCCTCAAGTTGATTCAAACTTTGAGCCTAAAAAGGTCTCATCCCGGGTCCTAGCGGTACCACCGCTTGTGAAAGGTTGTACCACCACCTACAGCACTGACACTGGGCGGTACCACTGCTTGGGAGACTGTGTTTGGGTGGTACCACCGCCTGTCACAAACATTGGGCGGTATCACTACCTAGTCTGATAGTACCATCGCTTGACATAGTCGCGGAGATTGTGCCATGATAGTGCCGCCTATTGGGTCATTGTTTGGGCCTTTCACTTGGTCCAACACAGCCCATACATGGGCCCAATTGGCCCCTAATTGGGTTGGCCCAATTCTAATCCTAATTATGTGTTAACTTTGAATTCTAAGGAATACACTAAGCAAATCCATTCCGGTTAGTCTTGGTTTCTTCCGGCGAGCTTCCGATGATCTTCCGGCGATCTTCCGACGATCTCTCGGCAATGTTCCAACGGACTCCCTACAAGCTCCTAGACTTCATGATGATCTTCTTGGCGAGTTCCGACGAGCTTCTTCGGTAAGCACTTGGACTTCTCGGTCAATTTCGGTAGAACTTCCGACGAACGTCCGCACTTTCGATGAACCCTCGAACTCCCAATAAAATCTCGTTCTTGACTCCAGGACTTCATTTTGCTTGATGCCTTGATCGCTATCATAGTTAATCATGCATAAATAAAACCTACTTTGATCTAGACAATTATTACAAAGCTTGAATCATGTTCTCCGATATGTCATTGGTTTATTGACGCTTCGTCCGATTCTTCGACGCATCGTTCTCTTTTATGGCCTATTGCCCAATCGGTCAGTTGACCTTCGCAACTTTAATTTCCTTGGTGCAATTTATGCTCATTTTGGTCCGATGCCTGAACTCATGGACCGAAGCCTTCTGCCAATATGTCGACTGGTCTGTTGGCTCGATGTCCAATCTTTTGAAATGTTTTTCTCTAGCCCAACATGATTCTTCCTACTTTAATTATCTCTCCCTGATCGAAGCATCCTGCATCACTCAAAATGCAGATCAAATCATGAATACTATTAATTGGTTTCATCATCAAAATCCAAAATTCAACATCATCATGCATGATTTAAAAAAATAAAATCATCATTTTATTATTACATCATTAAATCATCAAGTATGGTTTCATAAAGCATCTTGAATTAAAATCAAAAGGCAATACAGAAATCATTAAGATACACATTATTTCTTCTTAAAAATATACATAGGATTATCATTAGATTTAAATCTAACATTTGGTTCCTTTATCATAAAACATGTAATTTTCATGATCATAAAATAATAAAAAAACTAATGAAAAACCATCAAGTAATTTCAAAATAAAGTAAAGGAGTTTCGTTTTAGTTGTTTACCTCATTGTCGAGAGTCATCAAAGCGAAGTTCGTTGGCTCATCTTCATCGGTTTGCTTCTCATTGTTGGGAACAAAAGCACTAAGAGGGGGGGGAGGGGGGGGTGAATTAGCGCAGCGGAAAACTTTCGTCGATTAAAACGAAGTTCGTACAATGAAATCGTTTTCGATGAAAACCATTTCAAAAAGTTCCTCAACTTAAGAGTAAACGGAAGTATGGTTGACGTAAAGCAACGGAGGCAGTTTGCAGTTAAGATAAGGAGCAGGATGTAAATGCAAACTGAGATTTGGAGTGGTTTGGTCAATCTTGACCTACATCCACTTTTGGCTTCCTCCTCCAATGAGGTCACCGACATCCACTAGAGGCATTCCTTCAATCGGCGAAGGCCAACCACCCTTTTATAGCTTTACTCCTTTTGATGGGCTTGGGAGACAACCCTTATAGATTTCCACTCCTCTCTTGAATGATCAAAACTTAGAAGAAAAGAGGGAGAAGAACTTCTAGCCTTTTACAACACTTTTAAGCTCTCAAATTCTCAGAATAAATGCAAGCTTTCGATTGCCTTTCATGCAGGAAAGGGTGGGGTTTATATAGGCCCCAACTAGTTTGAATTTGGAGCTCAAAAGTGTCATATCCCGGATTTTCGGGGTCCTGGCGGTACCACCGCCAAAACTGGGTAGTACTACCGCCTGACACTGCTTGGAGACCGAGTTCAGGCGGTACCACAGCCTGACAAGGGTGGTACCACCGCCTGACATCGCTCGAAGACCAAGCTCAGGCGGTACCATCGCCTAACTTCGCTCGGAGATCGAGCTCAAGCGGTACCACCACTTAACAGGGGCGGTACCACCACCTGACTTCGCTCGGAGACTAAGCTTCTGGGCGGTGCCACCACCGGCCCTGGCGGTGCCACCGTTAACCAAGAAATGTGGGTCCGAATGGGCTAATCCATTCAACCCAATTTGGGTCTATCAAGGGCCCAATTGGCCCCATATTAAGTTAATAGGATCACCTCTCATTCCTAACTTAATTTTCATTCTAACTATGATATTTAAGATATTAATACTGCTAGTCATAGGTGCCCAACAAGCCAATCACGTGTGTGATGGCACGTGTGACTTGACACGAAATCTTTTTGCTTATTATATTTTGGCATTTATCACTTTATATTGATTATTGCATATATGCATGTATATATTGTGATGTCCTTGGATCCGTGCAATGGGAATCGGATCGTGATGATATCACAATAATGAGACCGATTCACCTTTAAACACAAATCCTAAATAATCCCGGTCATATGTTACTCGAGAGGGACATCGTGATAACCGGACAGACTGGTGTGCTGTATACCCGTCCATATGATGGATGCAATTGGTCTCATAGCTGCTCGTGTTGGGACACTAGGGATACAGTATAGGTGCTCATTGGAGAATGAGTTCACTGATTGATCCGCTTTTGGAATGCTGGATGGTTGATGATGCCTTATTGTCAGACAGTGATTCCATAGTCCTAGTGGTGTATTTGGTCCTTAGACTTGAGATACTAAGGATGTCATGTATGAGTGCTCCACTCTTTGATACCATACTTATAGGTTTGGATATCCCATATCTAGTACAACTGATCATTGGGAGTGGCAGTCGACCTTACGAGGGCTATTGAGTGTCAATAGAGGATCATCCACTCTCGGCATCATGAGAGGAATATCCCATGTGTTCTTGCTCAGATAAATCCCTGGCCAGGGTCATTCGGGTTGAGAGTGAAAGAGTTATCTGGGAGAATCCGATTAGAGCGAGACTCGAGTAGAAACTGTATGGGTCTGACAGCACCATGCTCGATATACGGTCTTTGGGATATTAGATGGATGAGGGACTATAGGTACACGGTAACTGAGGACAGACAAGTCCAATGGATTAGATTCCCATGTATCGTCTAGAGACTATGGCATAGTGACCTAGTACATCTGTAGTCGATGAGTCGAGTGAATTATTATGGAGATAATAATTCACTAAGTTAGAAGGAGTTCTGACAGGTATGACTCACGGCCAGCTCGATATTGGGCCTAGAGGGTCACACACATATGGTAGGCATTGCGATGAGTAGAGGTTTGGATATGAGATATCCGCTAGAGCCCCTATCTTATTGGATATCCAATAAGCTCCTGAATTATTGGATCCCATGAATGAGATCCAATAAGAGCCCATGAGAGATTATTGGCTAGAGATTCACTAATCTAAAAGGATTGGATAATTGGATGCAGATCGAATACCAACTAGGAGAGGATCCATTAGGTTTTGATAGGGGGACTCTTTAAATAGGAGGAGATTCAGAGCCTCATAGGCTAGAGCCTTTGCTTGCCTCTCCTATTCTCCTCCCCCTCTCCACCTCAAAGTAGGCCTAGAGTTTTGAGGAGTGTTATCGCAGCCCTGCTATGTGGATCACCACTAGAGAGGAGGACGCTTGACCTCCTTTACCCTCTCCTAAAGATTTGCAAGGAAACAGGGATATACGATCTCCCTAGGTAACACAATCTACTCTATATGTAGTTTTAAGTTTCGTAGATTTTGCGCACCAATCTTTGCAAGACGATGAACATCTCTTTGGGAATTGGGGATTTTGATTTTCTTGTTCTTTTGCTGCGCATGTGATGTCGCCCCCAAGATTTCCCAATAAATACTGTAACTAGTGTTCTGGTGCATCAATCGCTTCTTCCGGTGAGCTTCCGGTGAATTACGACGAACATCTGACGAACCCTCGGCGATGTTCCGGCGGACTTTCGACAAACTCTTGGACTTGTGATGATCCTCTTGGCGAGTTCCGACGAGCTTCTTTGGCAAGCTCCTTGATTTCTCGGATTTGTTCCTGTAGAACCTCCGACGACCGTCCGAACTTCCGTCGAACTCTCGAACTCACAACGTAATCTTGGTCTTGACTCCAGCGCAACACCTGTTGCATGTCTTACTGCCTTCATAGTTAATCCTATATATGTAAAACAAACTTTGATCTAGACAATTAATACTAAGCATTAATCAAGTTTTTCGGCATTTCATTGTCCCTTCGATGCTTCGTCCGTTTCTTCGGTGCATTGTCCTCTTCTACGGCCTATTGCCCAATCGGCCAGTTGACTCTACAACTCTGATATCCTTGGCGCAATACCCACTCTTCTTCGCCTGATGCCTGAATCCACGGCCTGAAGCCTTCTATCGATACGTCGATCGATCCACTAGCCCGACGTCCAATCTTCTGACATGTTTCTCTAGCTCAACATGATTTTTCCTACTTTAATTGTCTCATCCTGATTGAAGCATCCTACATCACTTAAAACACAGATTAAAACATAAACATAATTATCAATTGGTTTCATAATCAAAATATGAGATTCAACACTCGTCTTTGGAGGTATTCGATTTGTCTCAAGTCGCCTTCTTCTTCTTTGAAAACTTCTTCTTTTTAAGTTCATTTTATTCATTAATTCTTATTTCATGAACTTTCTAAATTTTATAATGAGAATATAATGAGAAGTTTCAAGTCATCATCATCATGTTCTTTATGATTTATTAAATTTTATGGATTCTATAAAATTTATGGAATTTTATAGTGAGAACTTTCTAAATTTTATAGTGAGAAGTTCAAAGTTCATTTTCCAGTGTTCGAAGTGCCAAATCCTTCTTGTTCTTTAGAAGGTTATTCTCATGCTTATTTTGTTCATCATGTTCATCAAGTGCATTGTGCATCATTTCATATGTTATCTATGAACCAAAAAGTTCTTCAAGTGAAAAATTATTGAGATCTTTTGCCTCTTATATTGTAGTTACTTTCGGATCCCAACTCTTTAGAAGGGATCTTCATATCTTGTTAACAAGTTCAATATTTAAAAAATATTTGCCAAGAGCTTTTAACCTATTGATGACATCCATAAAGCGGGTATATATGTCAACAATAGTTTTGCTCGGCTTTATTCGAAACAACTCGAAATCAAGCATCAAAAGATTAATCTTTGAATCTTTTACTCTACTAGTGCCTTCGTGTGTGATTTCGAGTGTGTGTCAAAAATCAAAAGCTGTTTTGCAAGTAGAAACCCGATTGAATTCATTTTTGTCTAAGGCACAAAATAGAGCATTCATAGCTCTAGCATTTAAAGAAAATTTTTTCTTTTCCAAATCATTCTATTCTTTTGTTGGAGTAGAAGACATTTTAAAACTATTTTTGATAATATTCCATAAAATCAAATCCATAGAAAGAAAGAAAACTCTCCTTCGATTTTTCCAATAAGTGTAGTCTGTCCCATTGAACATGGGAGGACAAACGATAGAAAAGCCCTCTTGAAAACCAAAAAGAGCCATTTCTCTTAGGTATTAAACCAAATAAGAAAGACGTAGCTCCAATACCAACTATTAGGATCGAGTCGGCACTAAGAGGGGGGGGGGGGGGGGGGGGGTGAATTAGTGCAATGGATAAAATTATGTCAGTTCAAAAAAAATCTTCGTTTCGTACGATAAAAATCGATCTCGGAAAGATGTTCACTAGAAACACATTCAGAAGAGTGTGTAGCTAAAGTAAAGAGGAAGTATGGTAGTTTACAATTAAAGTAAAAAACAAAACAGAAATACAAACTAAGTTTATAGTGGTTCGATCATCATGACCTACATCAACTCCCAATTCCTCCTCCATGGAGGCCACCGACATCCACCATCGGTCTTCCTTTAATAGGCGAAGGCTAACCACCTCTTTACAACTATATTCTTCTTTTGCAGGCTCATGTGAGAACCTTTACACCCCCACTACCTCCTCACTAAATAGAAATCACACTTTAGACTTAGAGGAGGCGAACTCTCAAGATTACGATAGAATTTTCCCTTGTTTCTATTCTCAGTTATGTGTATATTAACTAGGGATGAGAAGGGTATTTATAGGCCTCAAGTTGATTCAAACTTGGAGCCTAAAAAGGTCTCATCCCGGGTTTCCCTGGTCTTGGCGGTACCACCTCCTACAGCACTAACATTGGGTGGTACCACTACCTGTGCTAGGCGGTACCACTGCCTATAGCACTGACACTGGCCAGTACCACTGCCTAGTCTGGCGGTACCACCGCCTGACAGTCTCAGAGATTGAGTCTAGGTGGTACCACCACTCAGATCGACGGTACCATCGCCTGACATAGTCTCCGAGACTGTGCCATAACGGTGCCACTTGTTGGGTCACTATTTGGGCCTTGCACTTGGCCCAACACTGCCTAATCTTGGGCCCAATTGACCCATAATTGTGTTGGCCCAATTCCAACCCAATTATGTACTAACTATAAATTTTAAGATAATTACTAAGCTAAATAAGTTCGTTAGTCTAGGTTTCTTCCGGTTAGCTTTTGACGATCTTCCGGTGAATTTCTAACGATCTCTGGGCAAAGTTCCAGTATACTCTAGACAAGCTCCTGGACTTCACGACGATCTTCTTGGCGAGTTCTAATAAGCTTTTTTGGCAAGCTCCTGGACTTCTCGGTCAATTCCAGCAGAACTTCCGACGAACGTCCAGACTTCCGACGAACTCTCGAACTCCAAACGAAATCTTGTTCTTTACTTCTGGACTTCATTTTGCTTTATGCCTTGCTATCGTAGTTAATCCTGCACATTTAAAACCCTTTTCGATCTAGACAATTAGTATAAGGCTTAAATCAAATGTTGTATGGCATGTCATTGGTTCATCGATGCTTCGTTCGATTCTTCGGCACATCATCCTCTCTTGCGGTCTATTGCCCAATCGGCCATTTGACCTCCGCAACTCTGATTTCCTTAACGTAATTTTCACTTTTCTTGGCCTGATGCCTGAACTGATGGCCTGAAGCCTTCTACCGATATGTCGACCGATCCTCCGGCTCGACATCCAATCTTCTAACATGTTTTATTCCGAGCCTAACATGATTCTTCCTGCCTTAATTGTCTCTCCTTGGTCGAAGTTTCCTGCATCACTCAAAATGCAGATCAAATCATAAAAACTATCAATTGGTTTCATCATCAAAATCTGAGATTCAACAAAAGATTGGTGCACAAAATTCGTAAAACAAAAATCTGCGTATAGTAAAGATTGTATTACCTAGGGAGATTATATATCCTTGAATCCCTATAGATCTCCAAAAGAGGGTGAAGGAGGTCAAGCGCCCTCCTCTCTAGCGGTGATCCACATAGTAGGGCTGCAACGATGCTCCTTAAAACTCCTGGCCTGCTCTGAGGTGGAGAGAGGGAGGAGAATAGGAGAGGCAACAAAAAAAGGCTCTAGCCTATGAATCACTAGTTCTCTCCTATTTATAGAGGTCCCCTGTCAACTTAACCCTAATGGATCCTGCCATATTGGGTATTAGATCTCCATTTAACTACCCAAGCCTCTTTAGATTAGTGGATCTCTATCCAATAATCTCTCATGGGATCTTATTGGATCTCATCCATAGGATCCAATAATTCAGGGGCTTATTGAATATCCAATAAGATAGGGGCTTCGACGGATATCTCATATCTGAACCTCTACTCATCGCAATGCCTACCATATATGTGTGACTCTCTAGGCTCAATATCAAGCTGACCGTGAGTCAAACTTGTTAGAACTCCTTCTAACTCAGTGAATTATTATCTCTATAATAATTCACTCGACTCATCGACTATGGACATACTTGGCCACTAGGGATACCGCATAGGTGCTCATTGGAGAATAAGTTCACTGATTGATCTGCTCATGGAATGATTGATGGTTGATGATACCTCATTGTCAGACAATGATTCAGTCGTCCTAATAGTATATTTGATCCTTTGACTTGAGACACCAAGGATGTCTTGTATGAGTACTTCACTATTTGATACTATACTTATAGACCTAGAAGTTTCAGATCTAGAATAACTGATCAATGAGAGTGGTAGTTAACATTACGAGGGTTATTGAGAGTCGAAAGAGGATTATCCTTTCTTGGAGTCATGAGAGAAATATCGCATGTGTCCTTGCTCAGGCAAATCCCTGGCCAAGGTCATTCGAATTGAGAAAGAAAGAGTTCCTCGAGAGAATTCGATTAGAGCAAGACTCGAGTAGAAATCATATGAGCTTGACAATACCATATCTGGTATACGATCTTTGGGATATTAGATGGATGATGGATTATAGATACATGGTAACTAAGGATAAACAAGTCCAATGGATTGGATTCCTCTGTATTTTCTAGGGACTACGACGTAATGGCTTAGTACATCTATAATCGATGAGTCAAGTTAATTATTATAGAGATAATAATTCATAGAGCCAAAAGGAGTTCTAATAGGTATGACTCATGACCAGCTCAATATTGGGTCTAGAGGGTCACGCACGTATGGTAGGTGTTGCGACGAGTAAAAGTTCAGATATGAAATATCTATTGGAGCCCCTATATTCTTGGATATCCAATAAGCCCCCTGAATTATTGGATCCTATAGATGAGATCCAATAAGAGCCAATGAGAGATTATTGGATAGAGATCCACTAATCTAAGAGGTTTGGGTAGTTGGATGGAGATCCAATACCCAATAGGGCAGGATCCATTAGGGTTAAGTTGACAAGGGACCTCTATAAATAGGAGAAAACCAAAGGGTCATAGGCTAGACCCCTTTTGGCTGCCACCTTCTATTCTCCTCTCCCTCTCATCCTCAACTTGTAGCTCCTATTTGAATAGGGGCACCACCCAGCCTGACTGGTACCACCTCCTGGGAATCCTGGGGTGCTGTTCCCTAGGCGGTGCCACTGTTGGCCAAGGTTTTAGCACCCTGGTTGGGCCTTGAATCCGACCCAAACCAGTCCAACTTTAGGCCTAATTGGCAGTAACAGAATTGATGGGATTACCTCCCAATCCCAACTCCAATTATGTGCTAACTACAATTCCTAAGACATATTCTAAGCAATATAAGTCCGATTTCTTCCGGTAAGCTTCCGACGATCTTCCGGCGAACTTCCGACGATCTCTCGGTAATGTTCCGGTGGACTCCTAGCAAGCTCTTAGACTTCATGATGATCTTCTTGGCAAGTTCCGACGAGCTTCTTTAGTAAGCTCTTTGACTTCTCAGTTGGTTCCGGCAGAACTTCCGACGAACGTCCAAACTTTCCACCAACTCTCGAACTCCCAACGAAATCACATTCTTGACTCCGGGACTTCATTTTGCTTTATGCCTTACTATCGTAGTTTTACCTGCACACATAAAAACACACTTCGATCTAGACAATTATTACTAACCATGAATCATATCGTCCGGCATGTCATTGGTCCATCGATGCTTCGTCCGATTCTTCGGCGTATCATCCTCTATTGCGGCATGTTGCTCAATCAGCCAATTGACCTTCGCAACTCCGATATCCTTGGCGCAATATCTGCTCTTCTTGGCCCGATGCCCAAATCCATCGCCCGAAGCCTTCAGTCGTTACATCGACCGATCCTTCGGCCCGACGTCTAATCTTCTAACATGTTTCTCTGGCCCAACATGATTCTTCCTGCTTTAGTTGTCTCTCTCTGATTGAAGCACCCTGCGTCACTCAAAATGCATATTAAATCATAAACACTTATTAATTGGTTTCATCAACAAAATCCGAGATTCAATAATCTCCCCCTTTTTGATGATGACAATCAATTGATGACAGAGTTAACCTTAACTCCCGGAGTTTAAACAAACTCCCCTATTAATATGCCAAATTGATAGAACCTTGAATTCACGCTGAATTCAAGTCATTGTAAATTTCTTCATGAATATTTGCAACACGTCATCATGCATAAAATGATCATACTTCTCCCCCTTTGTCATCAACAAAAAGGAGAAGTTTCAACTATCAAGTGTTTTCACATAAGTTCAAATCATTGCATGAAAAACATAATATTAAGTTTTATCATCATGCAAAATGTAAGTTAGAAAATTTAGCAAGTGTTACATCATACAAGCTATCGAATTTTAGACAAGCAAGGTAGTAAGATAGCAAGTTTACAACATACAAGCTAGCAAAAATTTCAAAAGCAAATGCAAGATAGCTTTCTTGTTGAAGTATGTAAGCTAGCGATTCTTGCTTCCTATTGTAATGTGCAAGTTGCAAGTTTTACATCTTGAGATAAGCAAGATAGTGATGTTCAAGATAGCAAGCTCTTTCTTCTCTTTTAAGAAGTGTCATTTTTGCTTTCTTTGCAAAGTGTAAGCTAGCAAAATTTTACATTATTTTGCAACAATCAAGCTAGCAATTTGGCAAGTGTTACTTCTCTTTGAAATATGAAAGCTAGCAAGTTTTTGAAAAATAATGCAAGATAACAAGCTAGCAAGATACAATATTTTACATGAAGCAAGCTACATAAAGTACGTTTGCATCTTCTATTTGGATGTGCAAGCAAGCAAGCAAGTTTTTGCATCTTCTTGACTTGTGCAAGCTCGCTAGCAAGCTACCTATCTCCTCCTTTGTTATTGTCAAAAAGAAGGGAAGAATATAATTTTGTATCTCTTTTTCCCTTTACAATAATTTCAAATCATGACAAAGGATAAATAACAAAGATGAAAAATCAAGTCATGAATGTTAAAACAATTTTTCATCATGAATATTTCATCATTGCATGCATCATTATCATAAGTTAAAGTATTACATGCATAATGCCAAAACATCATTTATAATTACATCAATATTTCAATCATTATTTCAATATGTTTGTGTATTATTACAGTTTAAATTTATGACATGCACAATTTTAAAACATTACATATCATCTTTACTCTATGAATGATACTAACAATATATCAATCATCATATCATACAAGATACTCAAACATTCATAATACATCAATTTAGCAACAAATTATAGCATTTTAAATTATGATGGTATCTAAATGTCAAATTACATTGCATCCTATCATGCATGATCATAACTTCTCATTTGTATTTCATGCATATTTTTATTTCATCACATTCATTTCATCTTATTAAGAAAAATTAATTGGGTGATGAAAACAAGAAATTGCATAAAAATCATATCATGAAAGATAAGATCATGTGAATACCAAAAGGCATGATTTCTTTTGAAAAACCTCCTCTTAAATAATCAAAAGAAAATCTTAAGAGATCAAATAATAAAAGATATTCAAAAGAAATTTTAAGTCATGAATTTTGAAAAAGATATTCTCTATAGTAAATCGTAAAGGAAACTTAGGAGAAAAAGATTTCAATTTATGCATATAAAATTTTGACTTACGCATAAGAAATCTCAATTTATAAATCTCAAAAAATCAAGATAAAACTCATTCATATTCAAATCTTCAAATCAAAATCATTTTCAAGAGATTCATAAAAAAAACATAGATAGATTCATTAATCTCTCCTTATTGAAAAATCGATAAAGTGGAGAAATTTTTTAAGGATAAAGCTTTCTTCTTTTTAGTGATTCAATTCATAAGATTGATTTCATAGATGCATGCCTTTTTCATTTTTGCCAAAGAAAAACATGTATCAATGTTTAGGAACGAAAAGTAAATTTCGTCATAAAAACCGTCAAGACCAAAAAAGTATAACATATTAAACATAAGGCTTCTTTAAACAAGATATTTGATTTATCATTTTAATTCTAATGATAATATATTAGCCTTTTTATGTGTTTCATTTTAAGTGATTGATTTCATATAAGCATACTCAAGTTTTTCGTATGAAAACCATACATCAACATTTAAAATGGAAAGATAAAAATTCATCAAGATCAAAAAGTGTAACACATAATTCCAAAACATATGATTTCAAATCATTATTTCAAGTCCTCAAGCATAAAAATCATCAAACATGATGCAAATATTTATTTTCAAAACATTCATCATGATAAGGCATACAGGCCAAAGAAAACATAAAGCATATTCATCAATCATTATTTCATTGAGCATAAAGCATTTTCAAACAAAATAAAAAATCAATACGAAAATCATCAGGATATATATTATTTCTTCTTGAAAAACATACATAGGATTATCATTAGATTTAAATCTAACATTTTATTCCTTTAACATAAAACATGTAATTTTTATTATCATTTTTAAAATTACTAGCATGATAAGCATGATCCTATTTTATTTTTGCAGTTTTCATTACATCATTAAACATGCAAATTTTAAGAAAAATAATTAAACTAAATTATAAATAACTCATTAAAAGCATCATGTAATTTTGAAATAAATTAAAGGAGTTTCATTTGAGTTATTTACGTCATTGTAAAAATCCGTTAAGGCATAGTTTGCCACCTCGCCTTTGTTAATTTTCTCCTCATCTTCGGAGGAGCTCGATTCATCCCAAAGTTCTTTCCTCTTCTTGCGTTCATAGCAAGTAGTTGTGTTCTTTTTGTTCTTTAATTTTTGTTTCATTAACTTTATAAATTTCATGAGTAGTTCAAGTTTACCATCACTTGAGCTTATGCACGAGTGGCCTTCATGTGTTCTAAGTGTCAAATCCTTCCTATTCTTTGGAAGGTTGTTCTTGTGCTCTTCATGTGCATTGCACATCATTTCATAGGTCATTAGAGACCCGATGAGTTCTTCGATCAAAAAAGTACTCAAATTTTTTTATTCTTGTATAGTAGTTATTTTCGAATCCCAAGTTTTAGAGAGTGAGAGTAAAACTTTATTCACAAGTTCAAGATTCGAAAAAGTTTTACCAAGAGCTTTTAAACTATTGATGACATCCATAAAACAGGTGTACATGTCAACAATAGTTTCGCTCGGCTTCATTAAAAAAAAATTAAAATCATGCATTAAAAAGTTAATTTTCAAATTTTTAACTTTGCTAGTGCCTTCATGTATGATTTCGAGAGTGCACCATATGTCAAAAGCCATTTTGCACATAGAAACCCGATTAAACTCAATTTTATCTAAGGCACAAAATAAGGCATTCACACCCTTTACATTTAGAGAAAAAGTCTTCTTCTCCAAATCATTCCAATGGTTTATTGGAAGAGAAGACATTTGAAAACCAAATTCAACTATGTGACATAAATCGAGATTTAATGAAAGCAAGAAAACTCTCATTCATGTTTTCTAATAAGTGTAGTACGTCCTATTGAATAAGGGAGAACAAATGAGAGAGTGACCCTCTTGAAAGCCGAAAAGAGCCATTTCTCTTTGGGTGTCCAACCAAATGAGAAAACAAGGCTCTAATACCTACTATTAGGAACGAGTCAGCACTAAGAGGGGGGGGGGGGTTTGAATTAGTGCAGCGGTAAAATACGTCTTCAAATCGGTTCCAAAAAATCTCTTCGTACGATAAAACTGATTTTGGGAATGCTTAACTTTGAAAGCAAAGTAAGAGCGTATTGAATGTAAAACAAGTAAGGAGCTAAAGTGGTTTGCAGTAAAGATAAATTGCTCAAAGTAAAATGCAAACTAAATTTTAGAGTAATTCGGTCATCGTGACCTATATTCACTTCACCAATTCCTCTTCCATCGAGGCCACTAGCATCCACTATCGATCTTCTTTTAATAGGCGAAGATCAACCTCCTTCTTATTGAATCTCAGATTTTGATGATGAAGCCAATCAATATGTGTTTATGTTTTAATCTATGTTTTGAGTGACGCAGGATGCTTCAATCAAGATGAGACAATTAAAGTAGGAAAATCATGTTGTGCCGGAGGAACATGTCAGAAGATTGGACGTCAGGCCGTTGGATCGGTCGACGTATCGACAGAAGGCTTCAGGCCATGGATTCGGGCATCAAGCCAAGAAGAGCAGAGATTGTGCCAAGGATATCGGAGTTGTGGAGTCAACTAGTCGATTGGGCAATAAGCCACAAGAGAAGATGATGCGCCGAAGAATCGGACGAAGCGTCGAGGGACCAATGACATGCCGGACAACTTGATTAGATGCTTAGGATTAATTGTCTAGATCGAGTATGTTTTACATGTGTAGGATTAACTACGATAGCTTGAAGACATAAAGCAAGTTTACTAGAGTCAAGTTCGATGGGTGTTTGAGAGTCCGCCGAAAGTCCGAAGAATCGTCGGAAGTGCTGCCGGAACCAACCGAGAAAGAATCGGGGACTTGCCGAAGTTTTTGAAAGTCCACCTGAGAGATTGTCGGAGGTTAGCAGAGATCACCAAGAAGGTTCAGATATTTGCCAAAGACTCGTTGAACTCACCACAAGACCGGGAGCCTGCTGAGAGTCCGCTAGAAGAAATCCGAGGGTGCATCGGAAGTCCGCCGGAAGTTCGCCGGAAAGCTCGGCGGAACGACACTCGAAGTTGTAGGTTAAAAATTTGCTTAGGGCTATATCTTAATTTTGTAGTTTGAATATAATTTAGGTTAGGATTAAGGATTAATCCTATAACCCAGTTAGGGGCCAATTGGGCCCGAGTTTGGACTGGTTTGGACCCAACCAGTGAGTTGGAATAGTCCAAGCGGTGGCACCACCCATAACCCGAGAGGTCTGGCGGTGGCACCACCAGTACACTGTTAGTGTCATATACTAACAGGCGGTGGCACTGCCAGCAATGGGAAACCCAAAAGCAATTCAAATTTGGAGCCCAAATTTGAATCGTCTTGGGGCCTATAAATACCCCTCAATTCTCAATAGAGATAACACCTTTTGACAAGTTAAAAAGTGAGAAAAAACTCTAGCAAAGTCTTGTTTTCAATATCTTAAGTGTTCACATCCCTCTTTCTCTTTGAAAAATCTGTAAGAGTGTGAACCACTTGTAAGAAGGTTGTAAGAAGGGTATTTGGTCCTTCCCCTTCAAAGTGATTTGCTAGTGGAAGTTGGGAGCCTTATCGAAGAAGTCTTTGTAAGTGGATGTAGGTCATTTGACCGAACCACTTTACATTGTGGTGTTCCTTGAATGTATGAGTGTTTAATTTTCTGAACCACTTATCTTTTTAGCAGCAAATTGTCCAGTTTTCTTCTCCCTACTCTTGACTTCCTTTACTTGAGCTATTTTAGCTAAGTCATCCTTCATCGAATCAAAATCTCTATACATTTACGAAATCGATTTCAAACTTATGAGTTTTAATCTGCTGCACTAATTCACCCCCCCTCTTAGTACCGCTCCAATCCTAACACTTCTTACACCCCTCTTTTCCTTTTATCGGGTTTAGGAGACAACTCTTACAAGCACACACACTCCTCTCTAAAGAGAATTCTAAAGTTGGATCTATAGGAGGGATTACTTAAGTGATTTCTACAGTGTTTTCTTACTATAAAACTCTATGTGCGTGTGTTTATTAACCAGGGATGAGAGGGGTATTTATAGGCTTCAAGTTGATTCAAACTTTGAGCCTAAAAAAGTCTAATCCCAGGTTTCCTGGGTATTGGTGGTACCACTACCATTCCTGGGCAATACTATCGTCGTAGGATCTAGTACTGGGCGGTACTAGTGCCGAACCAGGGCGGTACCAACGTTGGCAGCATTGCTGCCAGCAGTATCTGTTAGGATCAAGAGCACTAAGAGGGGAGGGGGTGCATTAGTGCAGTGGAAATCTTACAATGATAAAGCACATTCGAACGATAAAAATGATTTCGGTGTGAAAGCCGATTCTAAGATTACTTTAACTTAAGAACAAGCGAGATGATGTTAAAATCAATCTATGAAGGCAGTTTGCAGTTATGATGAAAACTAGAGTGTAATTGCAAACTGAAATACGACGTTCGTACGAAGAAGCTGATTTACGTCTAAATGCTGATTCGTAAATCACTTGATTAGGCGAGATGCAGTTTAAGCAAGTATATAAAGGCAGTTTACAGTTATGATTGAAATCAAAACGTAAATGCTAACTGAAATATGATGATCGTACGAACAAATAGATTTACGTCTAAACGCTGATTCGAAAGTGCAAAGCTTGAAATCCGATCGTATATGCGTAGAAAGCAATAAGCTTTAGAGGAAGTTTGCAGTAAAGATAATATGCTCAAAGTAAATGCAAACCGAGATTTAGAGTGGTTCGGTCAATCTTGACCTACTCCACTTTTGGCTTCCTCCACCGACGAGGTCACCGACGTCAACTAGAGGCCTTCCTTCAATAGGCGAAGGCCAACCACCCTTTTACAGTTTCACTCCTTTTGACAGGCCTAGGAGACAACCCTTACAGAATTTTCTCTTCTGTCTTTACAACTCAGAACTTGGAAGAATAGAGGGAGAAGAACTTTTGGCCTTTACAACAGTTTTGAGCTTTAAGAATTATAGAAAAAGATCAAGATTTCGGTATTAGTTCCTTGCTCTTTCAGTGCTGAATGGGTGGGGCATTTATAGGCCCCAACCCAGTTCAAATTTGGAGCTCAAAACTATCAATTCCCGGAATTCCGGGATCAGGCGGTTGCACCTCCTGACTGGAGCGGTTGCACCGCCTGGCAGAGCTCGAAGATTGAGCCTCTGGGCGGTGCTACCTCCTATCAGGGGCGGTTGCACCTCCTGATAGAGCTTGAAGACCGAGCTCAGGCGGTTGCACCTCCTGACAGAAGCGGTTGCACCGCTTGGCAGAGCTCGAAGACCGAGCTCAAGCGGTGCCACCTCCTGTCAGGGGAGGTTGCACCGCCCAGTCTCGCTCGGAGACTGAGCCCTAGGCGGTGCCACCGCCTGGCTGGAGCAGTTGCACCTCCTAGTCTCGCTCGGAGACTAAGCCCAGGTGGTGTAACCTCCTGCCTTGGGCGGTTCAACCGCTTGGCAAAAATCAGGGTCTGAATGGGTTGATCTATTCAGCCCAATTTGGGTTTTTCAAGGGACCAATTGCCCCAAGATTAAGTTAATGGGATCACCTCCCATTTCCAACTTAATCATTATGCTAACTATAATTTTTACTAAGACATTTGCTGCAACTTGCTCCGGTGCGTCAATCGCTTCTTCCGGCGAGCTTCCGTCGATCATCCGATGATCCCTCGGTGATGCTCCTGCGGACTTCCGGCAAACTCCTGGACTTGCGACGATTCACTTGGCGAGTTCCGATGAGCTTCTTTGGCAAGCTTATGGACTTCTCGGATTTGTTCCCGTAGAACCTCCGACGACTGTTCGAACTTCCGTCAAACTCTCGAACTCCCAACTATTGAATCTCGGATTTTGATGATATAATCAATTGATGGGTTAATTGATCTAATCCATATTATTGAGTTAAGTGTGCAGGATTAACTATGATAACCAGAAAACATAAAGCAAGGAGACCGGAGTCGAGCTCGATGGACGTTTAAGAGACCGAAGAATCATCGGAGATGCTGCCGGAACCAACCGTGAAGAAATCGGGAACATGTCAGAAGTTCGCCGAAGAAATCGTCGGAGGCTCGTGGAGATCACCGAGAAGGCTCGGCTACTCGTTAAAGTCATCACAAAGATTGGGAGCTTGCAGGGAGTCCGTCAGAAGAAGTTCGTCGGAAAGCTCGCCAGAACAAGACTCGACGTTCGCGGTTAAAAAACTTGCTTAGGATGTTTTTTTTTGTGTTATGTAGTTCACCTGTAATTAGGATTAGGATTAAGAGATAATCCTATATCCTGGTTAGGGGCCAACTGGGCCCAAAGTCAGATTTGGTTTGGGCTAAAATTAAGCCAAACAAATGAATTGGAGAGCCAGGCGGTGGCACCGCCTGGCTGGGCGGTGACACCTCTTGGCTGGGCGGTTGCACCGTCCAGCATCCGAGCGCTGGACGGTGGCACTGCCTGGCTGGGCGGTGGCACCTCCAGCACCGGGAACCCTAAGAGAATTCAAATTTTGAAGCCCAAAATTTGAATCCTCTTGAGGCCTATAAATACCCCTCAAATCTCAGCTGAGGTTACAACTTTTGAGAAGCATTTTGATTGAGAGAAAAGTCTTAGAAAGTCTTAGCAAGTCTTGTTTTCAATTTGCTAGAGAGTTCTCCTCCTTCTTTCTTATTGAAAATTTGTAAGAGGTTGAGCTGCTTGTAAAAGGTTGTAAGAGGGGTGTTTACCCTTCCATTTCAAGAGACTTGCTAGTGGAAGGTGGGAGCCTCATCGAAGAGGGGCCTCGCAAGTGGAGTAGGTCATTTGACCGAACCACTCTAAAAATCAGCGTAATCTCTGGTTTGCTCTTTATTATTGTCATTTACATTACTGCAAATCTTCTTACTGCTTTAGTTCCTTATTACTCTTGCTGCGCAACTTCAAGAATACGCCTTCAAGTTAAATTTCTCAAGTTTCATTCTTAACGTACGAAAGATTTTGTTAAAATCGAAGTTTTAATCCGCTGCACTAATTCACCCCCCCTCTTAGTGCCGCTCCGATCCTAACAAGTGGTATCAGAGCAAGGTTATCTCTCATATTTGGTTTAATACCCAAGAGAGATGGCTTACTCCGGCATGCAAGAGGGCCATTCTATTGCACGACCACCTTTGTTTAATGGGTCGGATTACACATATTGGAAGACTCGCATGAGAATCTTCCTCATTTCTATGGACTTTGAGCTTTGGTCTATTGTCGAGAATGGATTTCAAAAATCTTCTCTTTCGATGAGCGAATGGGATGAATCGGAGAAGAAGGTTTTTGCTTTAAATGCAAAGGCTATGAATGCCTTGTTTTGTGCACTAGACAAAAACGAATTTAATCATGTTTCAATGTGTGATTCGGCTTTTGATATTTGGAGAACTCTTGAGGTCACTCATGAAGGCACTAGCCGAGTGAAAGAGTCCAAAATCAACATCCTTGTGCACTCTTACGAACTTTTCCGAATGAAACCAAGTGAGTCCATCGGAGACATGTACACCCGGTTTACGGATGTCATCAATGGACTCAAAGCTCTTGGTAAAGATTTTACTAACTTTGAACTAGTAACTAAAATCTTAAGATCCCTCCCTAAAAGTTGGGATCCAAAAGTTACGGCCATTCAAGAGGCCAAAGACCTTAAAGCATTCCCTCTTGAAGAACTCATTGGGTCTCTAATGACCTACGAAATGACATGTCATGCTCATGACGAGCTCGAGAACCCCCTTCCAAAGAACAGGAAGGATATGGCACTCAAATCACAAGAAGACCACTTGAAAGGAACATCAAGTGATGAGGACAGTGACAATGACATTGCACTTTTGACTCAAAAATTTAAAAAATATTTAAGAAAGAACAGATTTAAAAATAATACAAAAAATAAATTTGAACAAAAGAAGGACCAAGTGATTTGCTATGAATGCAAAAAACCGGGACACTATAAGAACGATTGTCCTCAAGCCAAAAAGAGAACATCAAAAAGGAAGGCATTCAAAGCAACGTGGGATGATTCAAGCGCATCCGAAGAAGAGGAGTCCAACATCGAGCAAGTTGCTCATTACGCGCTAATGGCGTTAGGAGAAGAGGTATGTGATTTATTTAATGAAGATTTATCTTTTGAAGAACTATCTATCGCTTTTCATGAATTATTTGATGAATGTAGAACTGTTAGCAAGAAGTTAAGTATCTTAAAGAAAGAGCACGCTTTGCTACAAGATAAGTTTGATAGTCTTCAAACTCCTCCATGCTCTAAGTGTGAGCACTTAGAAGCAATAAAAAATAAAAATTTACTTCTTAAGGAAACCTTAAACAAGTTTAAGGTTGGTAGCAAAGGATTAGATATGATCCTTGCACACAAGGGTCACATCGCAAATAGAAATGGAATTGGATTTGTAAAAGAATTACATCAAAATCCTACCACTTTCATAAAAGGACCTACATTACATGTTTCCTCTTATATGAAATGTAACTTTTGTTGCAAATCCGGACATATTGCCTACAAATGCCCATTTAGGAAAATTAGTTCACAAAAATTAATATGGGTTCCTAAAGAAACTATAAAGAATTCAATCATAAATAACAAAGTTAGTGGGTCAATTTTTGAGGCACCCAAAATCAAATGGGTACCTAAAAATCATCCTCTTTTGTAGACAAACCCACAAGCTAGGAGCAAGAGATGGTATCTCGATAGTGGATGCTCAAGACATATGACTGGAGATCCATCTCATTTCTCTATGCTCACTAGCAAAGAAGAAGGGTACGTTACCTTCGGAGACAACAACAAGGGCAAAATCATTGGCAAGGGAACTATTGGTAACAAATTTAATTTTTCCATTGATGATGTCTTACTAGTTGATGGATTGAAACATAATCTCTTGAGTATTAGTCAACTATGCGATAAAGGTTACATCGTTAGATTTGAATCAAATATGTGCATTATTGAAAAACCAAATCATAACATGACTATGATTGCTTTAAAACAAAATAATGTCTATACCATCAATCTTGATGAACTAAGTAATGAAATGTGCTTCTCCGCCGTAAATGATGATGCTTAGCTTTAGCATAGAAGATTAGGCCATGCAAGCATGAAAACAATATCTAAGATCTCATCTCAAGAATTAGTACGAGGAATTCCAAATATAAAGTTTATTAAGGACAAAGTATGCGATGCATGTCAACTAGGCAAACAAATAAAAACAAGCTTCAAACCAAAAAATCAAATCAGCACTACTAGACCATTACAAATGATCCATTTGGACTTATTCGGACCAATTGATACAAGTCTAGGTGAAAGCAAATATGCTTTTGTGATTGTGGATGACTACTCTAGATACACTTGGACCTATTTCTTAGCTCACAAAAGTGATTGCTTCAAGTGTTTCTCTAAATTTTGTAAACTCACTCAAAACGAAAAAGGCTTCATGATTTCATCAATTCGGAGTGATCACGGTGGTGAATTCCAAAACAGTGACTTTCAAAATTTTTGCGAAAGTAATGGGTACAATCACAACTTCTCAACTCAAAGAAATCCTCAACAAAATGGAGTAGTTGAAAGGAAAAATAGAAACCTACAAGAAATGGCAAGAACTATGTTGAATGAACATAGTTTACCTAAGTACTTTTGGGCCGAAGCCGTAAATACGGCTTGCTACATCATGAATAGAGTCCTAATAAGACCATCCTTATCCAAAACTCCCTATGAATTATGGAATAACAAAAAACCAAACATCTCCTATTTTAAAGTTTTTGGTTGTAAATTCTTTATTTTAAATGAAAGGGATGCTTTAGGAAAATTTGATGCTAAATCCGATGAAGGAATCTTTCTTGGTTACTCTTCCGTTTCTAAAGCTTTTCGGGTTTTTAATAAAAGAACTTTAGTAATTGAAGAGTCTATTCATGTAGTTTTTAATGAAATTTCCGATTTAAAGAAAAATGATTTTGATGATGATCTTGGTTTTGATAATTTGAATTTGAATGAAACCTCTCCTCAAAATAGCCATTTGAATGCATCTTCTTCCGAAATTTCTTTACCAAAAGAATGGAAGTATGTAGATGCTCATCCAAAAGAGCAAATTATAGGAGATACATCAAAAGGGGTTCAAACTCGTTCTTCTTTCAAAAATTTCTGTGCTAACGCTGCTTTCCTTTCTCAAATTGAACCTAAATGCATTGACGAAGCCTTAAAAGATGATTTTTGGGTCATTGCAATGCAAGAAGAATTGAACCAATTTGAGAGGAATGAGGTATGGAAGCTTGTTCCTAGACCAAGTGACCACTTAGTCATAGGTACTAAGTGGGTCTTTAGAAACAAGCAAGACGAAAATGGTATCGTGGTTAGAAACAAGGCTAGATTAGTGGCCAAAGGTTTCAACCAAGAAGAAGGTATCGATTACGAAGAAACCTTCGCTCCCGTGGCTCGATTAGAAGCCATAAGGATGCTCCTTGCCTATGCTAGTAGTAATAATTTTAAACTATTTCAAATGGATGTTAAAAGTGCTTTCTTGAATGGTTTTATTTCCGAAGAAGTATTTGTCGAACAACCTCCCAGATTTGAAAATTCTCTTCTTCCTAATCATGTATTCAAATTGACTAAAGCTCTCTATGGCTTAAAACAAGCTCCTAGAGCTTGGTATGAAAGGCTTAGTTCCTTTCTTATTTTAAATAATTTTACCAAAGGCAAGGTTGATACTACATTGTTTATTAAATATTTTGAAAATAATTTTCTTATTGTGCAAATTTATGTTGACGATATTGTGTTTGGCTCTTCGGATGAATCACTATGTGAATCATTTGCCAAATGTATGAGTCTTGAATTTGAAATGAGTTTAATGGGTGAATTAACTTTCTTTTTGGGATTACAAATCAAACAACTTAGTGATGGTATATTTCTTAACCAATCTAAATATACATTAGAATTGTTAAAACGATTTAACATGGATAATTCAAAAGCAATAAACACCCCTATGAGTATTGCGACTAAGTTAGATATGGATGAAAATGGTGAAAGTTTCGATCAAAAAACATATAGGGGAATGATAGGTAGTCTACTCTACCTCACTGCGACTAGACCGGATATTATGTTTAGTGTAGGACTTTGCGCTAGGTTTCAATCTAATCCTAAATTATATCATCTTAAGAGTGTTAAAAGAATATTTAGGTATCTTAAAGGAACTCCAAATTTAGGATTGTGGTATCCAAAATCTGAAAAATTTGATCTAATAGCTTATGCAGATGCCGATTTTGGCGGATGCAGGATAGATAGAAAAAGTACATCCGGAACATGCCAATTTTTAGGACATGCACTTGTTTCTTGGACTTCCAAGAAACAAAATTCAGTTGCACTATCTACGGCGGAAGCCGAATACATTGCTGCAAGTGCATGTTGTGCACAAGTAATTTGGATGAAAAATACATTAGAAGACTATGGAATTCACCTTGAAAATATTTCCATAAAATGCGATAATACTAGTGCCATATGCCTTACTAAAAATCCAATTCAGCACTCTAGAACTAAGCACATCGACGTTAGGCATCATTTCATACGCAATCATGTTCTTAACAATGATGTTGTTCTAGAATTCATTGACACAAAGCATCAATTAGCAGATATATTTACAAAAGCTTTGAATGAAGACCAATTTGAATTCATCCGAAGGGAATTAGGCATGCTAAATTGTCCCTAAAATGAACTTCACAAAAAGGACTCGTTCTATTCCCTTCGTTTATGAATTTGAATTCTTCCTTCTTCTTCAATTCAAAATGATCCATTAAAGTATAAATTATGATCTTGAGGGAAGAAGCTAAACAAAAGGAAGAAAATTTTTTTTTCTTTCCTCCGCGTGATGCCAGCGGTGGCACCGCCAAATCCGACGGTTGCACCGACTGGCGCTCGGGCGCCAGGCGGTGACACCGACCAGTTTGGCGGTGACACCGACCGAGTCACCCTTTTAACCCGAGGGGTTAGGGCCGGTGGTGACACCGCCCCCAACCCGAAGAAGAACCTCTCAAAAAACCTCTCCCATTCCCTCTAACCCTCATTCTAACTCTTAGAAACATTGGAGAAGGATTCTTGGTGGTCCAAGCTTTCCATCTCTCAACATAATCTCCACGAGGTAACACTTGAAATCCCTCTTTTCTTTTCTCTTTCTCTTGCTTATTTTTCACAATTTCATCATCATGTTGTCTAGAAAATGGCTCCTAAGAGATCAAAAGGTATAAGGATTGAAGGAGATTCATATAACCATGACCTTTTTAGATCAAAAGAGGTAGCCCTTAGCTTTCCAAAATTTGAAACACGATGTGTCCATAAGGGAAAATACGTTGATTTGGATGAACTAGAGGACTTAGAACCCATTAGGTGGTTTGCACACCTAGAAGCTCTACCTCTACTACAAATAGATGAACCAATCTATCCACGGTTAGTGAGATTGTTCTATGCCAACCTATTTGAAGACAATGATAGCCTAAGCACTTACATTCTAGGAACACCCATTAGAATATTTGACAGCACCATTTGTGAGCTAATTGGCATAACTGAAAAAGATAGGGGATGCTATTTTAAAGGTAAATGGGACGTCAAGAAAATAGGAGCAACCTATGCCGAAGCCGTAAAAACAATTTTTGCAAATCTAAACCTTGACTTCTTACCCAAGAGCTGTGAACGCTTAATGCCTTTCAACTCTAAAATTCTTCATCACATTATCACAAGCATCATATTCCCCAAACAATTTCATCTTGACGAAGTAAGTCAATTAGAGATAGGAACCATGTATTGGATTATGATCGGTCAGCATAATTGTTTTGGGTACTTAATTCGCCAACACATGCAGGAAATTATGACTAAAGATACTATATTGCCATATGGGAGGTTAATCACTAGAATTCTTCATGCCTATGACATTTGCATTCCACCCGATGAAGAATCTATTCAAAATGATCGATATAACATAATAAATAAAAACCTGCTAAAAAAACTTATGTGCACTTTTAGCAATGGCATATGGATTAGGCAGCCTAGAAGGACGGATCCAATTCCTACACCAATAGAACAACCCGAAACACCAATTCTTATGGGAAATGAATCTCCTCCTCCTAGTCCCTTTGGAGCAGCACCTTCAGCTCCTGTTTCCTCCTCTGAAGATATCATTATGGCGGAGCTATCTCAGATCAAATCACAGCAAGAACAAATTCAGAATCAACAAGTTGAAATTTTGAAGACACTACGACAGATGAATGAAAAAATAGATATCATGTATCAGCACTGTGGATTACCTCCTAAGGATTAAATTGATGTATCTTTTTATTCTGTTCTGTTTGCTTTTAAAAACAAGTTCATGTTTGTCATCGATTGTACGATAACTGATCTTTCCTTTAGATAACTACTGTCTTAATCTGCATAGATGATGATGTCTTTTGGATAAACTATTTCTGGCAAATTTGAATGATGAACTTTGATAAATGCTAAACCTTTTTCTATGATCATCAATTAGCTGGCTTGTCTCTTTTTGTTGATGAAAAAGGGGGAGAAGTGATGACTTACACCAGAACGATAGCATGACTAATTTGAATTACAAAAACTTGTGTGATATGAATGTCTTACATGACTTGCAAATCCTTGAAAATATCACAAGATTGATATCATGAAATTTATATTGAAAATCTTTATCTTCTGTCGTAGCAAAATTCGTCTCTTATCATTTAACTTATGATTTTCATCGAAGTTTGTACTTACTATTGTTTAATGAGGATAACGATAAGTTCTACGATTAGAACTTATCGGGTTATGCTTGAATCCAATGGGATGGAATTCAAGTGTTTTTTATCTTCTCATAATATGGCATATAGATAGGGGGAGTAATGTTTAACTCCGTCATCAATTGATTGTCATCATCAAAAAGGGGGAGATGGTTGAATCTCGGATTTTGATGATATAATCAATTGATGGGTTAATTGATCTAATCCATATTATTGAGTTAAGTGTTCAGGATTAACTATGATAACCAGAAAACATAAAGCAAGGAGACCGGAGTCGAGCTCGATGGACGTTTAAGAGACCGAAGAATCATCGGAGATGCTGCCGGAACCAACCGAGAAGAAATCGGGAACGTGTCAGAAGTTCGCCGAAGAAATCGTCGGAGGCTCGCGGAGATCACCGAGAAGGCTCGGCTACTCGTTAAAGTCATCACAAAGATTGGGAGCTTGCAGGGAGTCCGTCGGAAGAAGTTCGTTGGAAAGCTCGCCGGAACAAGACTCGACGTTCGCGGTTAAAAAACTTGCTTAGGATGTTTTTTTTTGTGTTATGTAGTTCACCTGTAATTAGGATTAGGATTAAGAGATAATCCTATATCCTGGTTAGGGGCCAACTGGGCCCAAAGTCAGATTTGGTTTGGGCTAAAATTAAGCCAAACAAATGAATTGGAGAGCCAGGCGGTGGCACCGCCTGGTTGGGCGGTGACACCTCTTGGCTGGGCGGTTGCACCGTCCAGCATCCGAGCGCTGGGCGGTGGCACCTCCAGCACCGGGAACCCTAAGAGAATTCAAATTTTGAAGCCCAAAATTTGAATCCTCTTGAGGCCTATAAATACCCCTCAAATCTCAGCTGAGGTTACAACTTTTGAGAAGCATTTTGATTGAGAGAAAAGTCTTAGAAAGTCTTAGCAAGTCTTAGCAAGTATTGTTTTCAATTTGCTAGAGAGTTCTCCTCCTTTCTTATTGAAAATTTGTAAGAGGTTGAGATGCTTGTAAAAGGTTGTAAGAGGGGTGTTTACCCTTCCATTTCAAGAGACTTGCTAGTGGAAGGTGGGAGCCTCATCGAAGAGGGGCCTCGCAAGTGGAGTAGGTCATTTGACCGAACCACTCTAAAAATCGATGTAATCTCTGGTTTGCTCTTTATTATTATCATTTACATTACTGCAAATCTTCTTACTGCTTTAGTTCCTTATTACTCTTGTTGCGTAACTTCAAGAATACGCCTTCAAGTTAAATTTCTCAAGTTTCGTTCTTAACGTACGAAAGATTTTGTTAAAATCGAAGTTTTAATCCGCTGCACTAATTCACCCCCCCCTCTTAGTGCCGCTCCGATCCTAACACCAACGTGATCATTGTCTTGACTTCGGTGCAACTCCTGCTGCATGTCTTACTTTCATCATAGTTAATCCTGCACACTTATCTCAACATATAGATTAGATAACAAATGACAATTGACTTCATCATCAAAATCTGAGATTCAACAATCTCCCCCGTTTTGATGATGACAATCAATTGATAATGGAGTTAACCTTAACTCCCCCTGTCTATATGCCATACTTGAGATAAGTCAATCTTGAATTCAAAACCTAAGAATTCAAGAGACATATTGATAAGTTAAAATCATTTGAACTTATCAATACTCCCATCATGATTTCCATCATGATGTATCTCTCTGAAGATGATGTCAAGGCTTGACATTCATTTTCAAATATAACAAGTTTGAATGATGGTAATAGTAGCAATTCATCATATTGTAAGATATCAACATGTAAAGCTGCGAAGTAAGATTTTGATATCATTACACGATGTACACATTTCAAATATTGTAGCAAGTATTGCATTTCATCACATGGTAAGATATCAACTCGTAGAATTTTGATGCAAGTTTTTTGTTTGATATCTTGACATGATACAAATCATAGCATATGTTCATATATCTCTTGATGATGCAAGCATGGCATAATCATAGCATCAGTGTTTATAGTATCAATTCATATATTTCTCCCCTTTTGTCATCAACAAAAAGTATGGTAGTTGTGATACCAGGGGAACAATATAAGCAAATTATCAAGCATATAAAGGAAGGCATGATACGTAGATTGCTTTGAATACTTCTTCCTTTTTTTGTTATAATCTTTTTGCATGAAGGAGGAAAGTCATTTGTGATAACAGCTATTTGTGAGTTTACTTTGAGTCAAGATATGTGTGTGAAACAGCTTTTTGCAAGTAAAAATACTATCATCCATATTTGGAATTCATAAGCAGGAATTATTTCATCAAATTCATTTCAGAAGAAATATTTTTCATAAGAGTGTATGAGAAAATCTGATTTTTAGCATTCCAATTGTTAAGCGAATCCGAAAATGAAATGAACTCTTTCATGCATTCGGACAAGACTATGCTACAGATTTTCAAATACAATCATGAAGACAAAGCATTTTTGTATTCAACACATAATTTCCAACATGTTATTTAGGCATGTAATGGCAATCAAGTGATTTGATCATTCAATAAAGTCCGAAAAATAATTTTAACTAGTTTATGTATTCGGACACATCAACATTCCTAATTCTCTTCTTATGAAATCAAATTGCTCTTCACTTAGAGGTTTTATAAAAATATCAGCTAGTTGATATATAGTATCAATGAACTCTATGATTACGTCATGATTAGCAACATGATCTCGTATAAAGTGATATCTAATATCAATATGTTTTGTTCTTGAGTGTTGTATAGGATTCTTTGTTAAGCATATTGCACTTGTGTTATCACTTTTAATGGGAATATTTTTAAGATGAACTTTATAATCTTCTAAGGTGTTTTTCATCCATACAACTTGTGCACAGCATGCACTTGCTCCAATATATTCAGCTTCGGTTGTTGATAGTGCAACCAAGTTTTGTTTCTTAAATGACCAGGAAACAAGGGCATGTCCTAAAAATTGACATGTTCCTGATGTGCTTTTTCTATCAAGTCTACAGCCAGCAAAGTCTGCATCAGCATAAGCAATTAACTCAAGATTCTCTGATTTTGGGTACCATAATCCTAGATTTGTTGTACCATTAAGATATCGAAGTATTCTTTTAATTGCTTTGAAATTAGATATCTTAGGGTTTGATTGAAATCTAGCACAAAGTCCTACACTGAACATGATGTCTGGTCTAGTTGCAGTGAGGTAAAGTAAACTTGCTATCATACCCCTATAAGTTTTTTGATCGAAGCTTTCTCCACTTTCATCAATTTCTAACTTAGTGGAGGTGCTCATAGGAGTGTTAATAGCCTTTGAGTTATTCATATTAAACTTTTTTAGTAAATTCATAGCATATTTAGTTTGACTAATAAAGATTCCATTGCTTAGTTGTTTGATTTGTAAGCCTAAGAAGAATGTTAATTCTCCCATTAAACTCATTTCGAATTCAAGACTCGTAGTTTTAGCAAACGATTCACAAAGAGATTCATTTATGGAACCAAAGATAATATCATCAACATAAATCTGAACAATGAGAAAATTATTTTCAAAATTCTTGATGAATAATGTAGTATCAGCCTTGCCTTTTATGAAATTATTTTCAATAAGAAAAGAACTAAGTCTCTCATACCAAGCTCTCGGAGCTTGTTTTAAACCATAAAGAGCTTTAGTTAATCTAAACACATGATTAGGGAGGCTATTATTTTCAAATCCAGGAGGTTGTTCAACATAGACTTCTTCGGAAATAAAGCCATTAAGAAAAGCGCTTTTAACATCCATTTGAAACAGATTAAAATTATTACTACTAGCGTAGGCAAGGAGCATCCTTATGGCTTCTAATCGAGCCACAGGAGCAAAGATTTCTTCGTAATCGATACCTTCTTCTTGGTTGAAACCTTTGGCCACTAATCTAGCCTTATTTCTAACCACGATACCATTTTCATCTTGCTTGTTTCTAAAGACCCATTTAGTACCAATAACTAAATGGTCATTTGGCCTAGGAACAAGCTTCCATACCTCATTTCTCTCAAATTGATTCAATTCATCTTACATTGCGATAATCCATGAATCATCTTTCATGGCTTCGTCAACACATTTGGGTTCAATTTGGGAGAGAAAAGCGGCGTTGGCACAAAAATTTTTAAGAGAACATCATGTTTGAACCCCCTTTGATGTGTCTCCTAAGATTAGCTCCTTAGGATGAGCATCTACATACTTCCAATCCTTGGGTAAGGATGTTTTGGAAGTAGATGCATCCAAGTTACTAGTTGGAGACGGGGTTTCATTTAAATTCAAGGAATCAAAATTAACATCATCATCAAAATTGTTTTTCCTGATTTCGGAAATCTAATTGAAAACAACATGAATGGATTCTTCAATGATTAAAGTTTTTTTATTGAAGATACGAAAAGCTTTAGAAACCGAAGAATAACCAAGAAAGATTCCTTCATCGGATTTAACATCAAATTTTCCTAAGTTTTCCTTTTCATTCAAGATAAAACACTTACACCCAAAGACTTTAAAGTATGAAACATTGGGTTTTTTGTTGTTCCATAACTCATAAGGAGTTTTGGTGAGTAAGGGTCTTCCTAGAACTCTATTCAAGATATAGCATGCGGTGTTTACGGCTTCGGCCCAAAAATATTTGGGTAGGCTATGTTCATTTAACATGGTTCTTGCCATTTCTTGTAAATTTTGATTTTTTCTTTCTACTACTCCATTTTGTTGAGAATTTTTTGGAGTAGAGAAATTATGGTTGTATCTATTGAGTTCACAAAATTCTTGAAAATCATGATTTTGAAATTCTCCACCGTGATCACTTCTAATTGACGAAATCATAGAACCCTTCTCATTTTGAACAAGTTTTAAAACTTGGTAAAATATCTAAAGCATTCATTTTTCTGTTTTAAGAAGTAAGTCCATGTATATCTGCTATAGTCATCCACAATGACGAAGGCGTATTTGCTACCTCCTAGACTTGATGTAGAAATTGGTCCGAACAAGTTCATATGGATCAATTATAAGGGCCTAGAGGTGCTTATTTGATTCTTAGATTTGAAACTACCCTTAATTTGTTTACCTAATTGGCAAGCATCACATACATTATCTTTGAGGAACTTGATATGAGGAATTCCTCTTACAAGTTCTTTAGATGATATTTGAGTGATTAGTTTCATGCTAGCATGACCTAATCCTCTATGCCATAGCCAAGCATCCTCATTCAAAACCGAAAAACACATTTCATTACACAAATCATTGATATCAATAGTGTATACGTTATTTTGTTTTAATGCAATCATAGACATATTTTTGTATGGTTTTTCAATGATGCAAGCATTAGATTGGAATCTGACAATGTATCCTTTATCACATAATTGACTAATGCTCAAGAGGTTATGTTTTAAACCATCAACTAACAAAACATCTTCAATAAAGAAGTTGTATTTGTTACCTATGGTTCCTTTGCCAATGATTTTACCCTTGTTGTTGTCTCCGAAGGTGACATAGCCTTCGTCAATGCTAGTGAGCTTAGAGAATTGAGATGGATTTCCGGTCATATGCCTTGAGCATCCACTATCAAGGTACCATCTCTTGCTCCTAGCTTGCGATGGTATAGGTTTCTACAAGAAAGGATGATTTTTAGGTACCCATTTGCTTTTGGGTGCCTCAAAAATAGATCTACATTGTTTATCATGTTGCATAGAGTTTATCATGGTTCCTTTAGGAACCCAAATTAATTTATTCGAACTAATTTTCTTGAATTGACAATAATATGTTTTGTGTCCAAGTTTGCAACAAAAGTTGCATTTGCTTTGGTGTCGAACATGTAAGATGGGGCCTTTTATGAAGGTGGTTGGATTTTGGTGAGGACTTCTCACAAATCCAATTCCACTTCTTTTGGGAACGTGACCCTTGTTTGCAAGGATCATGTTCAATGACTTGCTACCAACCTCGAATTTCTTCAAGGTGTCCTTAAGTAGCAAGTTTTCCTTTTGGAGAGTTTCTAGATCATGACATTTTATGCATGAACTTAAATTATCATGATATTCAGTTTTTAACTTATCAAAATTACAAGTAAGACTATCATGCTCCTTTTTTAGTAATTTGTATTTTCTACTAATAATCTTGCATTCATCAAATAAGTCATGGAAGGCATTTAATAATTCATCAAATGATAAATCTGCATCTATTAAATTTGTTACCTCCTCTCCGATGGCCATCAAGGCGTTATGAGCAACTTGCTTGGTGTTGGACTCCTCTTCTTCGGACGCGCTCGAGTCATCCCATGTTGCTTTGAGCGCCTTCTTCTTTGATGTTCTCTTCTTGACTTGGGGACAATCACTTTTGTAGTGTCCCGGCTTCTTGCACTCATAGCAAATAACTTGGTCCTTCTTGGGTTCAAATTTATTTTTTGTCTCATTCTTAAACTTGTTTTTTTTAATAAATTTTTTAAATTTTCTTGTTAGAAGTGCCAAGTCATCATCATAGTTCTCATCACTTGAGTTTTCTCTCAAGTGGTCTTCTGAAGTTTTAAGTGCCATATCCTTCCTGTTCTTTGGAAGGATGTCTTCTTGCTCTTCATGAGCTTTGCAAGTCATCTCGTAGGTCATTAATGACCCGATTAGTTCTTCAAGAGGGAAGTTGCTTAGATCTTTTGCCTCTTGAATAGCAGTGACTTTAGGATCCCAACTCTTAGGAAGGGATCTTAGAATCTTATTTACGAGCTCAAAATCCGAAAAACTTTTTCCGAGTCCTTTTAGACCGTTGACGACATCCATGAAACAGGTAAACATGTCGCCAATGGTTTCACTCGGTTTCATCCGGAAAAGTTCGAAAGAATGTAACAGAAGATTGATTTTTGACTCTTTCGCTCTACTTGTGCCTTCGTGAGTCACTTCGAGTGTGTGCCAAATATCAAATGCGGTTTCACAAGTCGAAACACGGTTAAACTTGTTTTTATCAAGTGCACAAAATAAGGCATTCATAGCCTTTGCATTAATAGCGAAAGCCTTCTTCTCCAATTCATTCCAATCGATCATTAGAAGAGAAGGCTTCGAAAATCCGTTTTCGACAAGATTCCAAAGTTCAAAATCCATAGAAATAAGAAAGATTCTCATTCGGGTCTTCCAATAGGTGTAGTCCGTCCCATTGAACATGGGTGGACATGTAATAGAATGGCCCTCTTGGTTTCCGGCGTATGCCATCTCTCTTGAGTTTTAATCCGTTAGAGAGTTAACCCTGCTCTGATACCAATTGTTAGGATCAAGAGCACTAAGAGGAGGGGGGGTGAATTAGTGCAGCAGAAATCTTACAACGATAAAGCACGTTCGAACGATAAAAACGATTTCGGTGTGAAAGCCGATTCTAAGATTACTTTAACTTAAGATCAAGCGAGATGGCGTTAAAATCAATCTATGAAGGCAGTTTACAATTATGATGAAAACCAGAGTGTAAGTGAATACTGAAATACGACGTTCGTATGAAGAAGCTGATTTACGTCTAAATGCTGATTCGTAAATCACTTGATTAGGTGAGATGTAGTTTAAGCAAGTATATAAAGGAAGTTTGCAGTTATGATTGAAATCAAAATGTAAATGCAAACTGAAATATGATGATCGTACGAAAAAACAGATTTACGTCTAAACGCTGATTCGAAAGTGCAAAGCTTGAAACCTGATCGTATATGCGCAGAAAGCAGTAAGCTTTAGAGGAGGTTTGCTGTAAAGATAATATGCTCAAAGTAAATGCAACCCGAGATTTAGAGTGGTTCGGTCAATCTTGACCTACTCCACTTTTGGCTTCCTCCACCGACGAGGTCACCGACGTCAACTAGAGGCCTTCCTTCAATAGGCGAAGGCCAACCACCCTTTTACAGTTTCACTCCTTTTGACGGGCTTAGGAGACAACCCTTATAGAATTTTCTCTCCTCTCTTTACAACTCAGAACTTGGAAGAATAGAGGGAGAAGAACTTTTGGCCTTTACAACAGTTTTGAGCTCTAAGAATCACAGAAAAAATCAAGATTTCGGTGTTAGTTCCTTGCTCTTTCAGTGCTGAATGGGTGGGGTATTTATAGGCCCCAACCCAGTTCAAATTTGGAGCTCAAAACTATCAATTCCCGGAATTCCAGGATTTGGTGGTTGCACTTCCTGACTGGAGCGGTTGCACCGCCTAGCAGAGCTCGAAGACTGAGCCTCTGGGCGGTGCTACCTCCTATTAGGGGTGGTTGCACCTCCTGACAGAGCTCGAAGACCGAGCTCAGGCGGTTGCACCTCCTGACTGAGGCGGTTGCACCGCCTGGCAGAGCTCGAAGACCGAGCTCAAGCGGTGCCACCTCCTGTCAGGGGAGGTTGCACCGCCCAATCTCGCTCGGAGACTGAGCCCCAGGTGGTGCCACCGCCTGGCTGGAGCGGTTGCACCTCCTAGTCTCGCTCAGAGACTGAGCCCAGGCGGTGCAACCTCCTGCCTTGGGCGGTTCAACCGCCTGGCAGAAATCAGAGTCCGAATGGGTTGATCCATTCGGCCCAATTTAGGTTTTTCAAGGGCCCAATTGCCCCAAGATTAAGTTAATGGGATCATCTCCCATTTCCAACTTAATCATTGTGCTAACTATGATTTTTACTAAGACATTTACTGCAACTTGCTCTGGTGCGTCTATCGCTTCTTCCGGCGAACTTCCGTCGATCATCCGATGATCCCTCGGTGATGCTCCTGCGGACTTCCGGCAAACTCCTGGACTTGCGACGATTCACTTGGCGAGTTCCGACGAGCTTCTTTGGCAAGCTTATGGACTTCTCGGATTTGTTCCCGCAGAACCTCCGACGACTGTCCGAACTTCCGTCAAACTCTCGAACTCCCAACGTGATCATTGTCTTGACTCCGGCGCAACTCCTATTGCATGTCTTACTTTCATCGTAGTTAATCTTGCACACTTATCTCAACATATAGATTAGATAACAAATGACAATTGACTTCATCATCAAAATCCGAGATTCAATAGTATCACCACCCAGCCTGGGCGGTACCACTGCCCAGGAATCTTGGGTGCTATTCCCCAAGCGGTGTCATTTCTGGCCCTAGCGGTGCCACCGCCGGCCAAGGTTTCAGCACCTTGGTTAGGCCTTGAATCCAGCCCAAACCAGTCCAACTTCGGGCCCCGTTGGCCCATAACATAGTTGATGGGATTACCTCCCAATCCCAACTCCAATTATGTGCTAACTAAGATTCCTAAGATATATTCTAAGCAAGATAAGTCTGATTTCTTCCTGCGAGCTTCCGGCGATCTTCCGGCGAACTTCCAACGATCTCTCGACAATGTTCCGGCGGACTCCCGGCAAGCTCTTGGACTTCATGACGATCTTCTTAGCGAGTTCCAATGAGCTTCTTTGGCAAGCTCCTGGACTTCTCGGTTGGTTCCGGTAGAACTTCCGACAAATGTTCGGACTTCCGACGAACTCTCGAACTCCCAATGAAATCGTATTCTTGACTCTGGGACTTTATTTTGCTTTATGCCTTGCTATTATAGTTAATCCTGCACACATAAAAATACACTTTGATCTAAACAATTATTACTAAGCACAAATCATGTCGTCCAGCATGTCATTGGTGCATCGACGCTTCATTCGATTCTTCGGCGCATCGTCCTCTCTTGTGGCGTATTATCCAATCGGCCAATTGACCTCCGCAACTCCGATATCCTTGACACAATATCCGCTCTCCTTGGCCTGATGCCTGAATCCATGGCCCGAAGCCTTCTATCGATACGTCGACCGATCCTTTGGCCCGATGTCCAATCTTCTGACATGTTTCTCTGGCCCAATATGATTCTTCCTGCTTTAGTTGTCTCTCCCTGATTGAAGCAACCTACGTAATTCAAAATACAGATTAAATCATAAACACTTATCAATTGGTTTCATCATCAAAATCTGAGATTCAACAAGAAGACCACTTGAATGAAAATTCAAGTGATGAGGACTTTGATGAAGACTTGGCACTATTAACAAAAATATTCAAAAAATTTATAAAAAAAATAAATTAAAAAATGATACTAAAAATAAAATTGAACCTAACAAAGAACAAGTAATATGTTATGAATGCAAGAAGTTAGGACATTACAAGAGTAAATGTCCCCAAGCAAAGAAGAGACAACCAAAGAAGAAGAAAGACTCTCAAAGCAACATGGGACGACTCAAGTTCATCAGAAGAAGAGGAGCCAACCAACATCGAGCAAGTTGCTCACTATGCACTAATGGCTATTGGAGATGAGGTAACAAGTTCATTTGATGCAAATTTATCGTTTGATGAACTATTAAATAATTTTCATGATTTATTTCATGAATACAAATCAATTAGTAAAAAATATAAATTATTAATAAAGGAGCATGATTCTCTTGTTAGTGATTACAATAGATTAAAAGTTGAGCACAATGATAGTTTAGCTTCATGTACGAAATGTGATGAACTAGAAATACTTCAAAAGGAAAACCTACTACTTAAGAAAACCTTAGAAAAGTATGAGGTTGGTAGTAAATCCTTGAACATGATCCTTGCCAATAAGGGTCACGTTCATAGAAAAGGTGGATTCGAATTTGTGAGTAGCTCTCACCAAAATCAAACTACCTTTGTTAAAGACCATACTTTTCATGTTTTACCCCGAAAAAAATGTAACTTTTATTACAAATTTAGGTATGTAGCTTATCATTGTTCATTTAAGAAATATAGTCTACATAAATTGATTTGGGTTCCTAAAAAAACCTCAAATGACTCAATGCAACATGATAAGCTATGTAAATCAATTTTTTAGGCACCCAAGGTCAAATGGGTACCTAAAAATTATCATTTTTTGTAGAAACATTTACCATCACAAGCTAGGAGCAAGAGATGGTACCTTGATAGTGGATGCTCAAGGCATATGACCCGAGATCCATCTCAATTCTCTAGGCTCACTAGCCTAGACGAAGGATATGTTCACCTTCAGAGACAACAACAAGTGTAAAATCATTGGTAAAGGAACCATAGGTAACAAATCCAACCTTTTTATTGAAGATGTGTTGTTGGTTGATGGCTTAAAGCATAATCTTTTGAGCATTAGTCAATTGTATGATAAAGGATATATTTTTAGATTTAAATCTAATGTGTATTATAGAAAAACTACATAAAAACACATCTATGATTACCCTAAAACAAAATAATGTATACACTATCAACATTAATGATCTTTGTAATGAAATATGTTTTTTGGTTTTAAATGACGATGGTTGGTTTTGACATAGGAGATTAGGTCATGCTAGCATGAAACTAATCTCTCAAATCTCATCTAAAGAACTTGTAAGAGAAATTTCTCACATTAAGTTCGTCAAAGACAATGTATGTGATGCATGTCAACTAGGAAAGCAAATAAAAAGTAGTTTCAAACCAAAGAACCAAATAAGCACCTCTAAACAATTGTAATTTATTCATATGGACTTATTCAGACCAACTGCTACATCAAGCCTAGGAGGTAGCAAATACGCATTTGTCATCGTGGATGATTATAGTAAATACACATGGACTTACTTTTCGGCACACAAAAGTGATTGCTTTAGGTATTTATCTAAGTTTTGTAAACTTGTTCAAAATAAAAAGGGTTTTATGATTTTATCAATTCGAAGTGATCACGGTGGTAAATTCCAAAACCATGATTTCCAAGAATTTTATGAATTTAATGGATACAACCATAACTTTTCTACTCCAAGAAATCCTCAACAAAATGGAGTAGTAGAAAGAAAGAATAGAAACTTACAAGAAATGGCTAGAACCATGTTAAAGGAATATAGCCTACCTAAATATTTTTGGACCAAAGCCATAAATACGACATGCTATGTCATGAATAGAGTTCTAGGAAGACCCTTACTCGCCAAAACTCATTATGAGTTGTGGAACAATAAAAAACCCAATGTTTCATATTTTAAAGTTTTTGGTTGTAAGTGTTTTATCTTGAATGAAAAAGATGCCTTAGGAAAATTTGATGCTAAATCCGATGAAGGAATTTTTCTTAGCTATTCTTCTATTTCTAAAGTATTTCATATCTTTAACAAAAAAACTTTAATTATAGAAGAGTCTATTCATGTTGTTTTCAATGAAGTTTACGAAGTCAAGAAAAATGATTTTGATGATGATGTTAATTTTGATGTTTTGAATTTAAATGAAACCTTTTCTCCATCTAGCAACTTGGATGCATCTTCTTCTGAAACATCCTTACCCAAGGAATGAAAGTATATAAATGCTCATCCTAAGGAGCTAATTATAGGAGACACATTAAAAGGGGTTCAAACTCATTCTTCTCTTAAGAATTTTTGTGCCAACGCCGCTTTTCTCTCCCAAATTGAACCAAAATGCATTGATGAGGTCTTGAAAGATGATTCATGGGTTATAGCAATGCAAGAAGAGTTAAATCAATTTGAGAGAAATGAGGTGTGGAAGCTTATTCCTAGGCCAAATCACCATTTAGTTATTAGTACTAAATGGGTCTTTAGAAACAAGCAAGATGAATTTGGTATCGTGGTTCGAAACAAGGCTAGATTAGTGGTCAAGGATTTCAACCAAGAAGAATGTATCGATTATAAAGAAACTTTCGCTCCTACGGCACGATTAGAAGCCATAAGAATGCTCCTTGCCTATGCTAGTAGTAACAATTTTAAGTTATTTCAAATGGAAGTTAAAAGTGCTTTTTTAATGCCTTTATTTCCGAAGAAGTTTTTGTTGAACAACCTCCTGGATTTGAGAATGATAATCTCCCTAATCATGTGTTTAAATTGACTAAAGCTCTCTATGGATTGAAACAAGCCCCAAGGGCTTAGTATAAGAGACTTAGCTCATTTCTTATCGAAAATAATTTCTCTAAAGGCAAAGTCAATACTACATTGTTTATCAAAAATTTTGAAAATAATTTTCTTATTGTTCAAATTTATGTTGATGATATTATTTTCGGTTCCACGAATGAATCTCTATGTGAATCATTTGCTAAAAGTATGAGTCTTGAATTTGAAATGAGTTTAATGGGAGAATTAACTTTCTTTTTAGGCTTACAAATCAAACAACTAAGTAATGATATTTTTCTTAGCCAAACAAAATATGCTTTAGATTTGCTCAAAGGCTATCAATACTCCTATGAGTACCTCCACTAAGTTAGATATTGATGAAAGTGGAGAAAGCTTTGATCAAAAAGCTTATAGGGGTATGATAAGAAGTTTACTATACCTCACCGTAACTAGACCGGATATCATATTTAGTGTAGGACTTTATGCTAGGTTTCAATCTAATCCTAAGATATCTCATCTTAAAGTGGTTAAGAGAATTCTTAGATATCTTAAAGGTATCACTAATCTAGGATTATGGTATCTAAAATCTGAAAACTTTAAACTAATTGCTTATGCTGATGTAGATTTTGCTGGATTTACATTAGATAGAAAAAGCACATCTAGAACATGTCAATTTTTAGGACATGCACTTGTTTCTTGGTCTTCCAAGAAATAAAACTCGGTTGCACTATCTACGACCGAAGTTGAGTTCATTGCAGGTAGTGCATGTTATGTACAAGTTGTGTAGATGAAAAATACTTTAGAGGATTATAAGACTCATCTTAAAAACATTCCGATAAAATGTGACAACACAAGCGCAATATGTTTGATAAAAAATCTCATTTAACACTCTAGAACTAAACATATTGATATTATGCATCACTTTATACGAGATCATATTAATAATCATGATGTAATCTTAGAATTTATTGATATGAAACATCAATTAGCCAATATTTTTACAAAGCCTTTAAGTGAAGAACAATTTGATTTTATTAGAAGAGAATTAGGAATGTTAATTTGTTCGAATGCATGAATTTTATTTTTAGACTTTCTTGATTCTTTGTATCACTCACTTAAATCATGATCTTATAATATGAGCAATCAGCCATATACATTTTCCCATACGAGTTCTATATGATGTTTAAGTATGAATCTTCTTCTCTTATGATGCAAGTTTTACATGATGATAAGGTTGTGTGCTTCGCGACAATAAAATGCTTACTTCGATGTTATAACTTTTACTTTGATGCTTTGATGCTGAAAATTTCTATGATGATTATGATCTCTATTGAATATTGAGAAGTTTCAATCATACATGATGCAATATCGGATTCTTAACTTTTGAGTGCTACAAGCACTAATGATATTACCTCATGCAAAAAGTGATGAAAGGCTATGCCGAAACATTTTATAAATGCATGAACTGTTTATACATTTAAATATCTTGATGTTTCATACATGGAAGTCATTGACAAATGCATCTCTCACGGATACATGGAAGTCATTGACAAATGCATCTCTCACAAATTTTACTCTTATGGATTTTTAATGAGAAATGGATTTAATGTAATGCTCTTCAAAGTTTTTATTCATGAATTTCTCCTTCATATGATACTCCTCTCCCATGAATTCTTCCTTATTCTTCTCATGAAAAATGATAGAATTCCAATGGATATCTTAATCCTTGAAAGATAAATTTTCGTGTATGATAATTATTTTGGGGATTTGATTTCATATGGATATCTCAATCATTTTCATGAATCCCTTCTCTTTGTCAAAATGAAAGCATGTTTTAACGAAAACTTATTTATCATTTTTGACTTGATTCAAATCATTTTACAAATTTAGTTCTTAATAGATTCCCTCCTTATCTTCTTTCCTCTTCTTCATGCAAAATTGTGATGACAAAGGGAGAAGTTGATGGAATCTATCGCTTTAATGTTGATAACATTTAATGATGAGAACTTTTGAGTGTGAAACATGCTTGAATTTTTTTTTACCACACTTGCATTGTTGAATTGTTCTCCTTTTTGTTGATGACAAAGGGGGAGAAATAATACCAAAATATGGTAAATTGATGACAAATGTATGCAATGTATTTCATCATTTATACTTGAAATGTTTGCTTGATAAAATTATTTCATTATGATAAGATATTTAGAGCTTAACTTGCTATTTTACAATTGATATCTTGCCATAGAATGATGAAATGCTATCTTTGTCATCTTTCATATTTGAAATATCATACTTAAAAATGGATGTCATGACTTAACATCATACTTGGCATCGTATTTTGAGAATGTTAGATCATGATAGGAATCATGATGTGCATGTAGATAAGTTTAATTAACTTATCTTATCAGTTTGTTTCTTGAATTCAAAGGCCTTGAATTCAAGAATGTCTTTTCTCAAGTATGGCATAGAGATAGAGGGAGTTAAGTTTAGCTCCGTCATCAATTGATTGTCATCATCAAAAAGGAAAAGATTTTTCAATCTCGAATTTTGATGATGAAGTCAATTTAATTTATTTGATTTAATCTATATGTTGAGAAAAGTGTGTAGGATTAACTATGATAGTAGTAAGACATAAAGCAGGTGTTATGCCGGAGTCAAGATCGAGATCTCATTTGGAGTTCGAGAGTTCATCGGAAGTTCTACCGAAACTAACCGAGAAGTCCAGGAGCTTGCCAAAGAAGCTCGTCGGAACTCGCCAAGAAGTTCGTTGTAAAGTCCAAGAGCTTGCCAGGAGTCAGTCGGAACATGGTTGAGAGTTCATCGGATGTTCACCGGAAGTACGCCCGAAGCTCATCGGAAGAGCAATTGATGCACCGGAACAAGAAGCATTGTAATTATGTCTTAGTTATTGTAATTAGAGCATAAATTAAGTTAGGATTGGGAGATAATCCCACTAATTTAATTATGGTCCAACTGGGCTCTTAACAGGGCTGAATTGGGCCGAATTGAGCAGCCAATTCAACCCCTTAAAATATGGCCGGCGGTGGCACCGCCTGGAAAGTAGTACTCCAGGATTTCTGAGCGGTGGTACTACCTATAATGGGCAGTGGCACCACCGGCATTGAATGCTGCCAACGATGGTACTACCTAGTGTCAGATCAACGACGGTAGTACCACTTAGTAATGGCAGTGGTATCACCAATACCGTAGTACCACTTAGTAATGGCAGTGGTATCACCAATACCTTGGAATCTAGGGATGTGACATTTTTTGGCTCCAATTTTGAAGCCATCGGGGCCTATAAAAACCCCACCCTTTTCTACATGAAAGGGCACGAAAATATTAGCATAATCTTGAATTCTTGAGTCTTAAAAGTATTGTAAAAGTTAGAAAAAGTTCTCCTCCTTCATCTCTTAGCCTTATAACCATCCAAGAAAGAGGAGTGAGACTTGTAAGGGTTGTCTCCTAAACCTAACAAAAGGAGAAAGAGGTGTAAAATATGGTTGGCCTTCACCTATTGAAGGAAGGCCTTTAGTGGACGCTGGTGACCTCGTCGGAGGAGGAATCCGAAAGTGGATGTAGGTCACGTTGATTGAATCACTCTAAATTCTGGTTTACTTTTCATTAATGAAATTTACATTGTTGCAAATCTCCTTAATCATCTCTTGCACTTCTATGAAAGCTTTCAAGTTCAACTTCTCTCCGAAATGGATTGAATCAAAACCATTTTCGCTGGAATCGGTTTTAATCGAAATGAATATTTTTCTGAAATCGAGAAAGTTTTTGGCTGCACTAATTCACCCCCCTCTTAGTGCTGCTCTTAATCCTAACATGACACTGTCTCGAAGATTATACCACGATGTTGCCACCTATTGGGTTACTGTTTGGGCCTTGAACTTAGCCCAACATAGCCCAAACTTGGGTCCAATTGACCCTAATTGAGTTGGCCCAATTCAATCCTAATTATGTGCTAATTATGATTTTAAGATATTTACTATGGTAAATAAGTTCGTAAGTCTAGGTTTCTTATGGCGAGCTTCTAGCGAACTTCCGACGATCTTTCGGCAATGTTATAGCGGACTCCCAGCAAGTTCTTGGACTTCACGATAATTTTCTTGGCGAGTTCCAACTAACTTTTTTGGCAAGCTCCTAGACTTCTCGGTCAATTCTGGTAGAACTTCTGATGAACGTTCGGACCTCCGACAAACTTTCAAACTCCCAATGAAATCTCATTCTTGACTCTAGGACTTCATTTTGCTTTATTCCTTACTATCGTAATTAATCCTGCATATTTAAAGCCTACTTCGATCTAGACAATTATTATAAGGCTAAAATCAAATGTTGTCCGGCATGTTATTAGGTCATCGATGCTTCGTCCGATTCTTCGGCGCATCATCCTCTCTTGCGGTCTATTGCCAAATCGGCCAATTGACCTCCACAACTCTGATTTCCTTTATGCAATTTTGACATCGTCCTCTCTTGTGACCAATTGACCTCTCTTCTTGGCCCGATGCCCGAACCCATGGCCTGATCCTCCAGCTCGACATCCAATCTTCTGACATGTTCCATTCTGGCCCAACATAATTCTTCTTGCCTTAATTATCTCTCCTTGATCGAAGCTTCCTACGTCACTCAAAACTCAGATCAAATAAGCACTATTAATTGGTTTCATCATCAAAATCCAAGATTTAACATGAGAGACTATAGGTATATTATAACTAACGATGGATAGGTCCAAAGGATTGGATTCCCCTATATCGTCTAGAGATTGCGGTGTAGTGGCCTACTACATCCGCAATCAATGAGTCGAGTCAATTATTATGGAGATAATAATTCATTAAGCTAGAAGAAGTTCTAACAAGTATGACTCATGACCAACTGGATATTGGGTCTAGAGGGTCACACACATATAGTAGGCGTTACAACAAGTAGAGTTTCAAATATGACATATTCGTCAAAGCTCTTATCTTATTAGATATCCAATAAGGCTATGAATTATTGGATCTTATAAATGAGATGTAATAAGCACCAATGAGAGATTATTGGATAGAGATCACTAATCTAAGAGGCTTGGGTAGTTAGATGGAGATCTAATACCCAATAGGGTAGGATCCATTAGGGTTAAGTTTATGGGGACCTTTATAAATAGGAGGGAACCAAACACCCATAGGCCAGAGTTTTCTTGGTTGCCACCTCCTATTGTCCTATCCCCTTCTCCTCCTCAGATAGCAGGTGTGGAGATTTGGGCAGTAATTTAAGGAGCGTCGTCATAATCCTGTTGTTTGAATCACCGCTAGAGAGGAGGACTCTTAACCTCGTTCATACTCTCCTAAATATATATAGAGATTTAGGGATATACAATCTCCCTAGGTAAAACATAATATTTCATATACGTAGTTTTTAGTTTCGTGGATTTTGCACACCAATCTTCTCATGACAATGAACACATCATGGGAAATTTGGAGATTTTTGTTTTTTGTTCTTCCGCTGTGCATGTGATGTTGCCCCTAGACTTCCCTACAGTGGTATCAGAGCTAGGTTGTTTATATGAAAGATTGATTTTAAACTGTGTGTTATGTTTTAGAATATCTTTTGATGTCAAAATCGTTGACGCAAAGGGCAATAGAGGGCATCAACTATTGTTGCCCTCATACGTTGGCCAAAGGTTGCTTATAGCCTTGGCTGAGAGCTCCCATGGGAGGTCTAGGCCACCTATGTGCAGGGGCTGTTAGGATTAAAATAGCACTAAGATGGGGGTGAATTAGTGCTTACGATAAAAGTTATATCGATTCAAAAATCTTCATATGATAAAACTGTATCAAGGAATGTTTAACTTTGAAAACGTTCGTAAGAGTGTGTAGCTAAAGTAATGAGGAAGTAAAACAGTTTGCAATAAAGGTAAACAAAAAAATAGAAATGAAAACTGAGTTTATAGTGGTTCGGTCATCGTGACCTACATCTACTCCTGATTCCTCCTCCGTTGAAGCCACCGGCATCCACTATCAGTCTTCCTTCAATGGGCAAAGACCAACTACCCTCTTACAATACTTTCTCCTTTTCATAGGTTTAGGAGATAACCTTTACATGTCAATCATTTACAAGTAGTCCCTCACACACCACCCTTAAGACTAACTCTAAGCACTAGGAGGAGGGAACTCAAAGTTTTGGCAGAGTTTATCTAGTTTTTTCCTCAAAAATTCTTGCTTCTTTCTTGCTGCTCAAGTGGGGTATTTATAGGCCCCAAATGGTTTAAAAAATGAAGCCAAAACTTTACATTTTTAGGTCTTTCGGGTACGGGCGGTACCACCGCCTACACTGGGTGGTACCATTGTCTGCAGCCTGACACTGGATGGTACCATCGCTTGTAGCATGACATTGGACGGTACCACCACCCAGTCTAGTGGTACCACTACTTAACAGCCTCGAAGATTAGCTTTTTTAAGTTTTCCAACTCACAAGCGGTTCCACCGCTTGTTCTGGTGGTGCCACCGCTTGACCTAATTTTTGGGTCACTAAATAGGCCTCCCAATAAGCCCAAATCAGTCTCAATTAAGACCTAATTGGCCCCTAATTGAGTTAGCATGATTACACCAAAAGTTACTTTGATCTTAGACAAACGATTACAAAGCATGAATCCTTTGTTTGGAATGTCATTGGTTCATCCAATGCATCATCCTCTCCTTCGACATATTGCCCAATCGGCATGTGGACTCCCGTAACTTCCAATCTCCTTGGTATAATGTCTGATCCTTCGGCCCGATGCTCGAATTCACGGCACGAGGCTTTCTACCGGCACGTCGAACGATCCTTTGGCCTGATGTCCAATCTTCTAACATGTTCACTCCGGCCCAATGTTCGATTCCTCCTATTTTAATCAATTTACCTCTCCTTGATCTAAGCTAGTCTTGTGTCACTCAAAACATAGATTAGTTCACAAACTCATCAATTGATTTCATCATCAAAATTCGAGATTCAACAAGGGCCACAAGCGGCTGACGGCCACAATGCAAAGGCAAGGGAAGGGCAGTAGGGTTTATGGTAAAAAGATAATTTTGCCCCTATGAATTTGAGAAATTCCACCCTTTGTCATTTTATCCAAATTACAAAAATACCCTTCATATTTCAAAAAATTCCTTGTGTATCCTTAGTTTTAGAAAAATATTAGTTAATTAAAAGGTTTAATTAACTATTATTATTTATCTAGTAGTCCTATATTATGATATATATATATGTGATGTATGATGTGGATGGATGATCAAGGACTATGTGATGTGTGTGTACATATGATACATATTATTATTAGGGCCTGCGAGCCTTCAATTTTATTCCCATTTATTGTTGGGCCTACGTGCCTATGATTAAGTTATAATCACATAAGGAGCCACAACGAGAGCATGGAAGTGATAGTGGAACTCACGGGACTAAGACGGATGATCGTGACACATGGAGATGCATCAAGATGCCGACGGAACCGACGAGGATGAGATGGATGATCACAGGGCATGGAGATATGCTACTGCACACATAGATCTTGATATGAGTGATTAGGCCCACTGGCTTGAGCCTGATCACATTAGGCTGTGGTCCATGATCATCTGGTGTATTTGCTTGTGTGATGTGTGATTGCTTATACACCTACTAGATATGTATATATATTTGCACGCGATGTAGATATATATTAAATATGTATGTGTGTGACATGTCATATTAGAAGACTAAATCAAAATCTCCTCTCTCGACAATATTAAGTTGGTAAACATAAGGAAATTAGATGTTGAATCTTAGTTTTTTATGATGAAACCAATTGATAAATGTTTATGATTTAATTTATATATTGAGTGACACAGGATGCTTTGATCAGGGAGAGACAATTAAAGTAGGAAGAATCATGTTGAGCCGAAGGAAAATATGTCAGAAGATTGGACGTCGGGCAGGAAGATCGGTCGACATATCGACAGAAGGCTTTGGGCCAAGGATTCGGGCATCGGGCCAAGAAGAGCGGATATTGCACCAAGGATATCAAAGTTGTAGAGGTCAACTGGCCGATTAGACAATAGGCCGAAAGAGAGGACGATGTGCCAAAAAAACGGATGAAGCATTGATAGACGAATGACATGCCGGACAACTGTTAGGATCAAAAGCACTAAGAGGGGGGGGGGGGTGAATTAGTGCAGCAGAAAACTTTCGACGATTAAAACTGCGTTCGTACGTTGAAATCCGATTCCGATGTAAAAGTCGTTTCATGCAAATAATAAATTTGAAAGTTTACGGAAATGTATTTGAAGTAAAGTAAGGCAGGAAGTTTGCAGTTAAGATAGATATCAGAATGTAAGCGCAAACTGAAATATGATGTTCGTACGATAAAATCGATTTCCGACGTAAAAGTCGTTTCGTGCAGATAATAACTTTGAAAGCTTATGGAAATGTTTTTGAAGTAAAGTAAGGCAGGAAGTTTGCAATTAAGATAGAAATCGGAATGTAAGCGCAAACTGAAATATGATGTTCGTACAATAAAACTGGTTTCCGACGTAAAACCATTTTCGGAAACTTAACTTGAAAGTGAGTTCATAAAGAGCAGAAGGCAGTAAGCTATTAAGGAGGTTTGCAGTAAAGATAAAATGCTCAAAGTAAATGCAAAACGAGATTTAGAGTGGTTTGGTCAATCTTGACCTACATCCACTTTAGGCTTCCTCCACCAACGAGGTCACCGACGTCCACTAGAGGCCTTCCTTTAATAGGCGAAGGCCAACCACCCTTTTACAGTTTCACTCCTTTTGACGGGCTTAGGAGACAACCCTTACAAACTTTTCTCTCCTCTCTTGAAAGATCAAAACGTGGAAAAAGAGGGAGGAGAACTTTTAGCCTTTACAACACTTTTGAGCTCTAAAAATCACAGGGTAAGATTGGATTTTCAATGCCCTTTCATGCATAAAAGGGTGGGGCATATATAGGCCCTAAACTAGTTTGAATTTGGAGCTCAAAAATGTCTCTTCCCAGATTTCCGGGGTCCTGGCGGTACCACCTCCTAATTGGGGCGGTACAACCGCTTGGCAGCTCGGAGACTAAGCTTCTAGGCGGTGCCATCGCCTGACAGGGGCGGTTGCACCGCCTAGTCTCGCTCGGAGACTGAGCCTTGGCGGTGCCACTACCTGCCTGGGGCGGTTGCACCGCCCAGTCTCGCTCGGAGATGGAGCCCAGGCGGTGCCACCGCCTGCCTGGCGCTGTTGCACCACCCAGCTTTCCTGGGAGAACCTCTCCTGGGCGGTGCCACCATCGACCCTGGCGGTGCCACCGCCTAGTAGGAATTCTAGTCCGAATGGGTTGATCCATTCGGCCCAATTTGGGTCTGTCAAGGGCCCAATTGCCCCCAGATTAAGTTAATGGGATCACCTCCCATTCCTAACTTAATCTACATGCTAACTATGACAATTCTTAAGACATTTACTACAGCTTGCTCCGGTGCGTCAATCGCTTCTTCCGGCGAGCTTCTAGTGAACTTCCGGCGAACATCCGACGAACCTCCAGCGATGCTCCGACGGACTTCCGGCAAACTCCTGGACTTGCGATGATCCATTTGGCGAGTTCCGACGAGCTTCTTTTGGCAATCTCCTAGACTTCTCGGATTTATTCCCGCAAAACCTCCGACGATCGTCCAGACTTCCGTCGAGCTCTCGAACTCCCAACGTGATCATAGTCTTTGACTCCGGCTCAACTCCTGTTGCATGTCTTACTTTCATCGTAGTTAATCCTACACACTTATCTCAACATATGGATTAGATAACAAATGACAATTGACTTCATCATCAAAATCCGAGATACAACAATCTCCCCCTTTTTGATGATGACAATCAATTGATAATGGAGTTAACCTTAATTCCCCCTATCTATATGCCATACTTGAGATAAGTCATTCTTGAATTCAAGGCCTTTGAAATCAATAGACTTATTGATAAGTTAAGAACTCTTAACCTTATCAATTACTCCCATCATGATTCCTATCATGATGTATCTTACTGAAAATGATGTCAAGACTTGACATCCATTCTCAAGTTTTACATTTCAAATATGAATGATTGTAGCTGTTCAACATAAGATATCAACATGTAAAATTACGAGGCAAGTTCTTGATATCTTAATATGATGCAAACATGGCATAATGCAAATATGGCAATCATAATTATCATCGATTCATATATTTTCGATGATGCAAGCATGGCATAATCATAGCATCAATTCATATATCTCTCCCCCTTTGTCATCAACAAAAAGGAAAACGATATAAACAATTTTTAAGCATAAGTGTGGTTTTATTCATGCCATAACTAGGTTCATGTCATTTTCCAACAGTGAGTGATAGGATTCCAATTATGCAAATATCTTAAGGAAAACATGACATGGAGATAGCTTTTAATACTTCTTCCTTTTCGTTTGTTATTATCTTTTTGCATGAAGGAGGAAGGCTATTTGTGATACCAGCTATTTGTGAGTTTACTTTGAATGAAGTTAAAATCGATGAGAGATTAAATCATATTCCATTTTTTCAAGGATCAAGATATGTATGTGAAACAAATCCTTGCAAGTAAAAACACTATCATCCATATTTTAAAAAGGAATTTACACGCAAGAATCATTTTATCAAATTCATTTCTCAAAAAATATTTTTCACATGATAAGTGTATGAGAGATGTTATTGCTAGTTGATTTTATATTTTAAAAATCAATGATGAGAATCAAACTCGATATACATATGCTTATTAAGTTCGAAAAAGGATAATGTATCGAGAAAATTCGATTGTTAGGATACCACTAGTTAAGAGAATTCGAAAATGAAATTAACACTTTCATGTATTCAGACAAGACTATAGATTTTCAAATACAATCATGAAGACAAAACATGCTCATTGTTATGGAAATTTTTGTATAAAAAAAATATATAATTTCCAACATGTAATTTTAGGCATGTAATGACAATCAAGTGATTTGATCATTCAATCAATAAAGTCCGAAAAATGATTTTACCAAGTTTATGCATTCGGACACATTAACATTCCTAATTCTCTTCTAGTGAAATCAAATTGTTCTTCGCTTAGAGGTTTTGTAAAAATTTTAGCTAGTTAATGCTTAGTATCAATGAACTCTATGATTACATCATGATTAGTGACATGATCTCGTATGAAGTGGTGTCTAATATCAATATGTTTTGTTCTTGAGTGTTGAATGAGATTCTTTGTTAAACATATTGCACTTGTGTTATCACATTTAATGGAAATGTTTTTAAGACGGACTTTATAATCTTCTAAGGTGTTTTTTATCCACACAACTTGTGCACAGCATGCACTAGCTGCAATATATTCAGCTTCAGTTGTTGATAGTGCAACCGAGTTTTGTTTCTTAGATGACCAGGGAACAAGGGAATGTCCCAAAAATTAACATGATCCTGATGTGCTTTTTCTATCTAATCTACACCCAGCAAAATCTGCATCAGCATACGCAATTAACTCAAAATTCTCGGATTTTAGATACCATAATCCTAGATTTGTGGTACCTATAAGATATCTAAGTATTCTTTTAACCGCTTTAAAATGAGATATCTTAGGGTTTAATTGAAACCTAGCACAAAGTCCTACACTGAATATGATATCTGGTCTAGTTGCATTGAGGTAAAGTAAACTTCTTATCATACCTCTATAAGTTTTTTTATCGAAGCTTTCTCCACTTTCATCAACTTCTAACTTAGTGGAGGTGGTCATAGGAGTGTTAATAGCTTTTGAGCTATTCATATTAAAATATTTTTAGCAAATCTAAGGCATATTTAGTTTGACTAATAAAGATGCCATTAGTTAGTTGCTTAATTTGTAAGCCTAAGAAAAAGGTTAATTCTCCCATCAAACTCATTTCAAATTCGAGACTCATAGTTTCAGCAAAAGATTCACAAAGAGATTCATTCGTAGAACCGAAGATAATATCATCAACATAAATCTGATAAATGAGAAAATTATTTTCAAAATTTTTGATAAACAATGTGGTATCGACCTTGCATTTTGTGAAATTATTTTCAATAAGAAAAGTACTTAATCTATCATACCAAGCCCTTGGGGCTTGTTTTAAACCATAGAGAGCTTTGGTTAATTTAAATACATAATTAGGGAGGCTTTTATTTTCAAATCCGGGTGGTTATTCAACATAAACTTCTTCAGAAATAAAGCCATTAAGAAAAGCGCTTTTAACATCCATTTGAAACAACTTAAAATTGTTATTACTAGCATAGGCAAGGAGCATCCTTATGGCTTCTAATCTAGCCACAGGAGCGAAGGTTTCTTCGTAATCGATATATTCTTCTTGGTTGAAACCTTTGGCCACTAATCTAGCCTTGTTTCTAACCACGATACCAGATTCATCTTGCTTGTTTCTAAAGACCCATTTAGTACCAATAACTAAATGGTCATTTGGCCTAGGAACAAGCTTCCACACCTCATTTCTCTCAAATTGATTTAACTTATCTTGCATTGCGATAATCCATAAATCATCTTTCATGGCTTCGTCGATACATTTAGGTTCAATTTGGGAGAGAAAAGCAGCGTTGGCACATAAATTTTTAAGAGAAGAACGTGTTTGAACCCCCTTAGATGTATCTTCTAGGATTAGCTCCTTAGGATGAGCATCTACATACTTCCAATCCTTAGGTAAGGGTGTTTCGGAAGTGGATGCATCCAAGTTACTAGTTGGAGAAGGGGTTTCATTTAAATTCAAAGAATTAAAATTAACATCTTCATCAAAATCATTTTCCTTGATTTTGGAAGTCTCATTGAAAACAATATGAATGGATTCTTCTATAATTAAAGTTCTTTTATTGAAGATATGAAAAGCTTTAGAAACCGAAGAATAACCAAGAAAAATTTCATCATCGGATTTAGCATCAAATTTTCCTAAGGCATCTTTTTCGTTCAAGATAAAACACTTACACCCAAAAACTTAAAAATATGAAACATTAGGTTTTTTATTTTTTCATAACTCATAGGGAGTTTTGGTGAGTAAGGGTCTTACTAGAACTCTATTCAAAATATAGCATGTAGTGTTTATGACTTCGGCCCAAAAGTATTTGGGTAGGCTATGTTCATTTAACATGGTTCTTGCCATTTCTTGTAAATTTATATTCTTTCTTTCTACTACTCCATTTTGTTGAGGATTTCTTGGAGTAGAGAAGTTATGGTTGTATCCATTAGATTCACTGAATTATTGGAAACCACGGTTTTGAAATTCTCCACTATGATCACTTCAAATTGATGAAATCATAAAACCCTTTTCATTTTGAACAAGTTTACAAAACTTGGTAAAATATTTAAAGCATTCATTTTTGTGTTTTAAGAAGTAAGTCCATGTGTATCTACTATAGTTATCTATAATGACAAAGGCGTATTTGCTACCTCCCAAGCTTGATGTAGAGATTGGTCTGAACAAATCCATATGGATTAATTGTAAGGGCCTAGAGGTGCTTATTTGATTCTTAGATTTGAAACTACTCTTAGTTTGTTTTCCTAATTAACAAGCATCACACACATTATCTTTGATGAACTTGATATGAGGAATTCCTCGTACAAGTTCTTTGGATGATATTTGAGTGATTAGTTTCATGCTGGCATGATCTAATCTCCTATGCCAAAGCCAAGCATCCTCATTCAAAACCGAGAAACACATTTCATTGCAAAGATCATTGATGTCAATGGTGTATACGTTATTCTGTTTTAATGCAATCATAGATGTGTTTTGGTATGGTTTTTCAATGATGCAAGCATTCGATTCAAATTTGATGATATATCCTTTATCACATAATTGACTAATACTTAAGAGGTTATGTTTTAAACCATCAACTAACAAAACATCATTAATAAAGAAGTTGGATTTGTTACCTATAGTTCCTTTGCCAATGATTTTACCCTTGTTGTCTCCGAAGGTGACATAGCCTTCGTCTATGCTAGTGAGCTTAGAGAATTGAGATGGATCTCCGGTCATATGCCTTGAGCATCCACTATCAAGGTACCTTCTCTTGCTCTTAGCTTGTGATGGTGAATGTCTTTACAAGAAAGGATAATTTTTAGGTACCCATTTACTTTTGGGTGCCTCAAAAACTGATCTACATTGTTTATTATGTTGCATAGAGTTTATCATGGTTCCTTTAGGAACCCAAATCAGTTTGTTCGGACTAATTTTCTTGAATGGACAATGATACGTTTTATGTCCATGTTTGCAACAAAAGTTGCATTTGCTTTGGTGTTGAACATGTAAGATAGTGTCTTTTATGAAGGTGGTTGAATTTTGGTGAGGACTTCTCACAAATCCGATTCCACTTATTTTGGGAACGTGACCCTTGTTTGCAAGGATCATGTTCAAAGACTTGCTACCAACCTCAAATTTCTTCAAGGTATCCTAAATAGTAAGTTTTCCTTTCGGAGAGTTTCTAGATCATGGCATTTTTCACATTGAGCTAAACTATCATGATATTCAGTTTTTAATTTATCAAAATTGCTAACAAGACTATCATGCTTATTTTTCAGCAATTTATATTTTCTATTAATTGTTTTGCATTCATCAAATAAGTCATGGAAGGCATTTAATAATTCATCAAATGATAAATCTGCATCAATTAAATTTGTTACCTCTTCTCCGATGGCCATTAAGGCGTAATGAGCAACTTGCTCGGTGTTGGACTTCTTTTCTTCGGACGCACTCGAGTCATCCCACGTTGCTTTAAGCGCCTTCTTCTTTGATGTTCTCTTCTTGACTTGGGGACAATCACTTTTGTAGTGTCCCGACTTTTTGCATTCGTAACAAATAACTTGGTCCTTTTTGGGTTCAAGTTTATTTTTTGTGTCACTTTTAAACTTGTTTTTGTTGAATCTCGGATTTTGATGATAAAATCAATTGATGGGTTAATTGATCTAATCCATATTATTGAGTTAAGTGTGCAGGATTAACTACGATAACCAGAAAACACAAAGCAAGAATACCGGAGTCAAGATCGATGGACGTTTAAGAGTCCGAAGAATCGTCGGAGATGCTGCCGGAACCAACCGAGAAGAAATCGGGAACCTATCGGAATTTTCGGAAGTTCGCCGAAGAGATCGTCGGAGGTTCACGGAGATCACCGAGAAGGCTCGGCTACTCATTAAAGTCATCACAAGATCGGGAGCTTGATGGGAGTCCGTCGGAAGAAGCTCGTCGGAAAGCTCGCCGAAACAAGACTCAACGTTCGCGGTTGAAAGCTTGCTTAGGATGTGTTTTTGTTATGTAGTTCACTTGTAATTAGGATTAGGATTAAGAGATAATCCTATATCCTGGTTAGGGGCCAACTTGGCCCAAAGTCAGATATGGTTTGGGCTTAAATTAAGCTAAACCAGTGAAATCGGAGTGCCAGGCGGTGGCACCACCTGGCTGGGCGGTGGCACCACCTGGCTGGGCGGTGGCACCGCCCAGCACCCGAGAGCTGGGCGGTGACACCTCCTTGGCTGGGCGGTTGCACCACCCAGCACCCGAGCGCTGGGCGGGGGCACCTCCAGCATTCGGGAACCTAAAGAGAATTCAAATTTTTTAGCCCAAATTTGAATCCTCTTGAGGCCTATAAATACCCCTCAAATCTCAGCTGAGGTTACGACTTTTGAGAAGCATTTTTGATTGAGAGAAAAGTCTTAGAAAGTCTTAGCAAGTCTTGTTTTCAATTTGCTAGAGAGTTCTCCTCCTTTCCTATTGAAAATTTGTAAGAGGTTGAACTGCTTGTAAAAGGTTGTAAGAGGGGTGTTTACCCTTCCATTTCAAGAGATTTGCTAGTGGAAGGTGGGAGCCTCATCGAAGAGGGGCATCGCAAGTGGAGTAGGTCATTTGACCGAACCACTCTAAAAATCGGCGTAATCTCTGGTTTGCATTTTATTATTGTCATTTACATTACTACAAATCTTCTTACTGCTTTAGTTCCTTATTACCCTTGCTGCGCAACTTTAAGAATACGCTTTCAAGTTAAACTTTTCAAGTTCCGTTCTTATCGTACGAAAGATCTTGTTGAAATCGAAGTTTTAATCCGCTGCACTAATTCACCCCCCCTCCCTCTTAGTGCCGCTCCGATCCTAACAAGTGGTATCAAAGCGAGGTTATCTCTCATATTTGGTTTAATACCCAGGAGAGATGGCTTACTCCGGCATGCAAGAGGGCCACTCTATTGCACGACCACCTTTGTTTAATGGGTCGGATTACACATATTGGAAGACTCGCATGAGGATCTTCCTCATTTTTATGGACTTTGAGCTTTGGTCTATTGTTGAGAATGGATTTCATAAATCTTCTCTTCCGATGAGCGAATGGAATGAATCGGAGAAGAAGGTTTTTGCTTTAAATGCAAAGGCTATGAATGCCTTGTTTTGTGCATTAGACAAAAACGAATTTAATCGTGTTTCAATGTGTGATTCGGCTTTTGATATTTGGAGAACTCTTAAGGTCACTCATGAAGGCACTAACCGAGTGAAAGAGTCCAAAATCAACATCCTTGTGCACTCTTACGAATTTTTCCGAATGAAACCAAGTGAGTCCATCGGAGACATGTACACCCGGTTTACGGATGTCATCAATGGACTCAAAGCTCTTGGTAAAGATTTTACTAACTTTGAACTAGTAACTAAAATCTTAAGATCCCTCCCTAAAAGTTAGGATCCAAAAGTTACGGCCATTCAAGAGGCCAAAGACCTTAAAGCATTCCCTCTTGAAGAACTCATTGGGTCTCTAATGACCTACGAAATGACATGTCAAGCTCATGACGAGCTCGAGAACCCCCTTCCAAAGAACAGGAAGGATATGGCACTCAAATCACAAGAAGACCACTTGAAAGGAACATCAAGTGATGAGGATAGTGACAATGACATTGCACTTTTGACTCAAAAATTTAAGAAATACTTAAGAAAGAACAAATTTAAAACAAATTTGAACAAAAGAAGGACCAAGTGATCTGCTATGAATGCAAAAAACCGGGACACTACAAGAACGATTGTCCTCAAGCCAAAAAGAGAACATCAAAGAAGAAGGCGCTCAAGGCAACGTGGGATGATTCAAGCGCGTCCGAAGAAGAGGAGTCCAACACCGAGCAAGTTGCTCATTACGCGCTAATGGCTTTAGGAGAAGAGGTATGTGATTTATTTAATGAAGATTTATCTTTTGAAGAACTCTCTATCGCTTTTCATGAATTATTTGATGAATGTAGAACTGTTAGCAAGAAGTTAAGTATCTTAAAGAAAGAGCATGCTTTACTACAAGATAAGTTTGATAGTCTTCAAACTCCTCCATGCTCTAAGTGTGAGCATTTAGAAGCAATAAAAAATGAAAATTTGCTTCTTAAGGAAACCTTAAACAAGTTTAAGGTTGGTAGCAAAGGATTAGATATGATCCTTGCACACAAGGGTCACATCGCAAATAGAAATGGAATTGGATTTGTAAAAGGATTACATCAAAATCCTACCACTTTCATAAAATGACCTACATTACATGTTTCCTCTTATATGAAATGCAACTTCTGTTGCAAATCCGGACATATTGCCTACAAATGTCCATTTAGGAAAATTAGTTCACAAAAATTAATATGGGTTCCTAAAGGAACTATAAAGGATTCAAAAATAAATAACAAGGTTAGTGGGTCAATTTTTGAGGCACCCAAAATCAAATGGGTACCTAAAATCATCCTCTTTTGTAGACAAACCCACAAGCTAGGAGCAAGAGATGGTATCTCGATAGTGGATACTCAAGACATATGACTGGAGATCCATCTCATTTCTCTATGCTCACTAGCAAAGAAGAAGGGTACGTCACCTTCGGAGACAACAACAAAGGCAAAATCATTGGCAAGGGAACTATTGGTAACAAATTTAGTTTTTCCATTGATGATGTTTTACTAGTTGATGGATTAAAACATAATCTCTTGAGTATTCGTCAACTATGCGATAAAGGTTATATCGTTAGATTTGAATCAAATATGTGCATTATTGAAAAACCAAATCATAACATGACTATGATTGCTTTAAAACAAAATAATGTCTATACCATCAATCTTGATGAACTAAGTAATGAAATGTGTTTCTCCGTCGTAAATGATGATGCTTGGCTTTGGCATAGGAGATTAGGTCATGCAAGCATGAAAACAATATCGAAAATCTCATCTCAAGAATTAGTACGAGGGATTCCAAATATGAAGTTTATTAAGGATAAGGTATGCGATGCATGTCAACTAGGCAAACAAATAAAAACAAGCTTCAAACCAAAAAATCAAATTAGCACCACTAGACCATTACAATTGATCCATTTGGACTTATTTGGACCAATTGATACAACATGTCTAGGTGGAAGCAAATATGCTTTCGTGATTGTGGATGACTACTCTAGATACACTTGGACCTATTTCTTAGCTCACAAAAGTGATTGCTTCAAGTGTTTCTCTAAATTTTGTAAACTCACTCAAAACGAAAAAGGCTTCATGATTTCATCAATTCGGAGTGATCACGATGGTGAATTCCAAAACCGTGACTTTCAAAATTTTTGCGAAGTTAATGGGTACAATCACAACTTCTCAACTCCAAGAAATCCTCAACAAAATGGAGTAGTTGAAAGGAAAAATAGAAACCTACAAGAAATGGCAAGAACTATGTTAAATGAACATAGTTTACCCAAATATTTTTGGGCCGAAGCCGTAAATACGACTTGTTACATCATGAATAGGGTCCTAATAAGACCATCTCTATCAAAAACTCCCTATGAATTATAGAATAACAAAAAACCAAATATTTCTTATTTTAAAGTTTTTGGTTGTAAATGTTGAATCTCGTATTTTGATGATGAAACTACTTGATATATGTTTATGATTTAATATGCGTTTTGAGTGACGCAGGATGCTTTGATCAGGATGAGACAATTAAAGCAGGAACATCATGTTGTACCGGAGGAACATGTCAGAAGATTGGACGTCGGGCCGGTGGATCGGTCGACGTATCGACAGAAGGCTTCGGGCCGTGGACTCGGGCATCGGGCCAAGAAGAGCGGTTATTGTGCCAAGGATATCGGAGTTGCGGAGTCAACTGGCCGATTGGGCAATAGGCCGCAAGAGAGGACGATGCGCCGAAGAATCAGACGAAGCGTCGAGGGACCAATGACATGCCGGACAACTTGGTTAATTGCTTAGGATTAATTGTCTCGATCAAAGTTTTGTTTTAATTATGCAGGATTAACTATGATAACGATGAAGACATAAAGTGAAACAAAGTGTCGGAGTCAAGCGCGAAGGATTTGTTGCGAGTTCGAGAGTTCGACGAAAGTCCGAAGGTTCGTCGGAATGCTTCCGGAACTAGCCGAGAATGAGTTGGGAGCTTGCCGAAGGGTTTTTCGGAAGCTCGCCGGAAGGTTCGTTGGGAGTTCGCGGAGCTCGCCGAGAAAGATCGGAGCTTGCCGAAGAAGCTCGTTGGAACTCGCTAAGAACAAATCGTGAAGTCTAGGAGCTTGCCGGGAGTCCACAGAATGGTTTCCGAGAGTTCATCGGAAGACCGCCGGAAGTTTGCCGGAAGCTCGCCAGAAGAAGTCTTGACTTGCGGACTTTGTAATAGCTTAGAAAATGTCTTTAAAATCATAGTTAGCACATTAATTAGGGTTAGGATTAGGTGTTAATCCTATAACCCAAGTAGGGGCCAATTAGGCCCAAGTTCGGACTGGTTTGGGCCAAGTTTGGAGCCAAACCAAGTGAGCTGAAATAGTGAAAGAGGTGCAACCTCCCCAGCCAGGAGGTGGCACCGCCTGAGCTCAGTCTTCGAGCAAGACTGGGCGGTGCAACCTCCCTGACAGAGAGGTGGCACCGCCTGAGCTCAGTCTTCGAGCTCTAGCAGAGAGGTGCAACCGCCTCAGTCAAGAGGTGGCACCGCCTGGGCTCAGTCTTCGAGCTCTGCCAGGCGGTGCAACCTCTCCAGTCAAGAGGTGCAACCGCCTGATCCCGGAATTCCGGGATTTGATCGTTTTGAGCTCCAAATTTGAATTGGGTTGGGGCCTATAAATACCCCACCCATTCAGCACTGAAAAGAAAAAGACCTACACCGAAATCTTGATCTTTTCTGTGATTCTAAGAGCTCAAAAGTGTTGTAAAGCCTTTAAGTCTCCTCCTTCTGTTCTTCAAGTTTTTGAGTTGTAAAGTGAGGAGAGAAAGGTCTGTAAAGGTTGTCTCCTGAGCCTGTCAAAAGGAGAGAAACTGTAAAAGGGCAGTTAGCCTTCGCCTATTGAAGGAAGGCCTCTAGTTGACGTCGGTGACCTCGTCGGTGGAGGAAGCCAAAAGTGGAGTAGGTCAAGACTGACCGAACCACTCTAAATCTCTGGTTTGCGTTTATTTTGAGCACTTTATCATTACTGCAAATCTCCTTCATAACTACTGCTCTCTGCGCTTTTACGAACAAATTCTAAGTGCTGTTCTTTCCGAATTTGCATTCAGACGTAAATCGGTGTTTTCGTACATTACAGTTTACGTTTACGTTTTAATTCTGCAAAACTGTCTTCTACGCCTTCATGAACAAGTTTTTAAGTGCTGATCTGTCCGAATCTGCTTTCAGACGTAAACCAACGTTTTCGTACGATATTTACATCGCAGTTTACGTTTACGCCTTGATTCTGCAAAACTGTCTTCTGCGCTTTTTACGAACGAGTTTCTAAAGTTCAGATCCCTTTGAAACTGCGTCTAGACGTAAAATTGCGTTTAGACGTAAAACTGCTCAAACTGTGTAAAGACGTTTTAGACGTAAACTGAGTTTAGACGTAAATCTGCGTTTAGACGTAAAACTGCGTTTAGACGTAAATTTGCGTTTAGACGTAAAACTGCGTTTAGACGTAAATCTGAGTTTAGACGTAAATCTGCGTTTAGACGTAAAACTACGTTTAGACGTAAATCTGCGTTTAGACGTAAAACTGCGTTTAGACGTAAATCTGCGTTTAGACGTAAACTGCGCTTAGACGCAATCTGCGCTTAGACGCAAACTGTGTTTAGACGCAAACTGCGCTTAGACGCAATCTACGCTTAGACGCAAACTGCACTTAGATACAAACTGAGAATTAGCTTTTGCATCATAATAGTTTTTATTGAACGAACGCAGCTTTCGTTTTTAATCGCTGTAAGATTTCCGCTGCACTAATTCACCCCCCCCTCTTAGTGCTCTCGATCCTAACAGTAAATACTTCATTTTAAATGATAAGGATGCTCCTTGCCTATGCTAGTAGTAATAATTTTAAACTATTTCAAATGGATGTTAAAAGTGCTTTCTTGAATGGTTTTATTTTCGAAGAAGTATATGTCGAACAACCTCCCGGATTTGAAAATTCTCTTCTTCCTAATCATGTATTCAAATTGACTAAAGCTCTCTATGGCTTGAAACAAGCTCCTAGAGCTTGGTATGAAAGGCTTAGTTCCTTTCTTATTTTAAATAATTTTACCAAAGGCAAGGTTGATACTACATTGTTTATTAAACATTTTGAAAATAATTTTCTTATTGTGCAAATTTATGTTGACGTTATTATTTTTGGCTCTTCGGATGAATCACTATGTGAATCATTTGCCAAATGTATGAGTCATGAATTTGAAATGAGTTTAATGGGTGAATTGACTTTCTTTTTAGGATTACAAATCAAACAACTTAGTGATGGTATATTTCTTAACCAATCCAAATATACATTAGAATTGTTAAAACGATTTAACATGGATAATTCAAAAGCAATAAACACCCCTATGAGTACTGCGACTAAGTTAGATATGGTTGAAAATAGTGAAAATTTCGATCAAAAAACATATAGGGGAATGATAGGTAGTCTACTCTACCTCACCGCGACTAGACCAGATATTATGTTTAGTGTAGGACTTTGCACTAGGTTTCAATCTAATCCTAAATTATCTCATCTAAAGAGTGTTAAAAGAATATTTAGGTATCTTAAAGGAACTCTAAATTTAGGATTGTGGTATCCAAAATCTGAAAAATTCGATCTAATAGCTTATGCAGATGCCGATTTTGGCGGATGCAGGATAGATAGAAAAAGTACATCCGGAACATGCCAATTTTTAGGACATGCACTTGTTTCTTGGACTTCCAAGAAACAAAATTCAGTTGCACTATCTACGGCGGAAGCCGAATACATTGCTGCAAGTGCATGTTGTGCACAAGTCATTTGGATGAAAAATACATTAGAAGACTATGGAATTCACTTTAAAAACATTCCCATAAAATGTGATAATACTAGTGCCATATGTCTTACTAAAAATCCAATTCAGCACTCTAGAACTAAGCACATCGACGTTAGGCATCATTTCATACACGATCATGTCCTTAACAATGATGTTGTTCTAGAATTCATTGACACAAAGCATCAATTAGCAGATATATTTACAAAAGCTTTGAATGAAGACCAATTTGAATTCATTAGAAGGGAATTAGGTGTTGAATCTCGGATTTTGATGATGAAATCAATTGATGGGTTAATTGATCTAATCCATATTATTGAGATAAGTGTGCAGGATTAACTACGATAACCAGAAAACACAAAGCAAGGATACCGGAGTCGAGCTCGATGGACGTTTAAGAGACCGAAGAATCATCGGAGATGCTGCCGGAACCATCCGAGAAGAAATCGGGAACGTGTCGGAAGTTCGCCGAAGGAATCGTCGGAGGCTCGCGGAGATCACCGAGAAGGCTCGGCTACTCGTTAAAGTCATCACAAAGATTGGGAGCTTGCAGGGAGTCCGTCGGAAGAAGTTCGTCGGAAAGCTCGCCGGAACAAGACTCGACGTTCGCGGTTGAAAATTTGCTTAGGATGTGTTTTGGTTATGTAGTCCACTTGTAATTAGGATTAGGATTAAGAGATAATCCTATATCCTGGTTAGGGGCAAAGTCAGAGTTGGTTTAGGCTAAAAATTAAGCTAAACCAGCGAACTAGAGAGCCAAGATTGAAGCCCAACTAGTGGCTGAAAACACTGTAGTCGGGCTGAAAACACTGTAGGCGGTGGCACCGCCTAGCTGGGCGGTGACACCTCCTTGGCTGGGCGGTTGCACCGTCCAGCACCCGAGTGCTGGGCGGTGGCACCGCCTGGCTGGGCGGTGGCACCTCCAGCACCAGAAACCCTAAGAAAATTCAAATTTTGGAGCCCAAAATTTGAATCCTCTTGAGGCCTATAAATACCCCTCAAATCTCAGCTGAGGTTACAATTTTTGAGAAGCATTTTGATTGAGAGAAAAGTCTTAGAAAGTCTTAGCAAGTCTTGTTTTCAATTTGCTAGAGAGTTCTCCTCCTTCTTTCTTATTGAAAATTTGTAAGAGGTTGAGCTGCTTGTAAAAGGTTGTAAGAGGGGTGTTTACCCTTCCATTTCAAGAGGCTTGCTAGTGGAAGGTGGGAGCCTCATCGAAGAGGGGCCTCGCAAGTGGAGTAGGCCATTTGACCGAACCACTCTAAAAATCGGCGTAATCTCTGGTTTGCTCTTTATTATTGTCATTTATATTACTGCAAATCTTCTTACTGCTTTAGTTCCTTATTACTCTTGCTGCGTAAATTCAAGAATACGCCTTCAAGTTAAATTTCTCAAGTTTCGTTCTTAACGTACGAAAGATTTTGATTAAAATCGAAGTTTTAATCCGCTGCACTAATTCACCCCCCCCCCTCTTAGTGCCGCTCCGATCCTAACATTAGGTATGTTAAATTGTCCCTAAGAATAAACTTGTTTGAATGGATTTTCCGTAAAGTTTTTCATTCTCTCTCCGTTCCTCGGTGACTTGTTAAATTATCTTATCTTGAGTCAAACACCGCTTCCATCTGATCAAGATTAATGATTTTATGATATTTTGAATCTCGAAATTGATTTTGATGGCTTGATTATGAGTTTCAAGTTGACGAATTGAATTTGAATGGATTTGTATTCGAATTATGATCTTGACTTATTGGAGTTACTACTTAAAATTTTTTTTTCTTATCCCAATCTCTTCTTTGTACATCTACAATTTTTGTTATTTATAAAAAGAAGAGATTTGATAATATGGATGAATGCTGAATTTTCCTTTAAGATGAACTCTGCGTAAATATTTTAGCATACTTAATTTTGAATGATAAAATCTTTGTATGATCAATGATAATATAGATGAGTGATGTATGATCAATGATAAAATCTTTGTATGATAAATTATGTGCTTCAAGTCTCATTCTCTTTTTGTTGATGACAAAGGGGGAGAAAAGTGATGACTTGTATCATTTTAATAGCATGACTTATATGAATTGCAAAAGCTTGTGTGATATGAATGTCTTATATGCCTTGCAAAATCCTTGAGAATATCACAAGTTTGATTGATCATATTGAAAGCATGCCTTATATCGATATCATGAAATTTATGTTAAAAATCTTTATCTCCTATCGTAGTAAAAATTGTCCCATATCATTTGACTTATGATTTTCATCGAAGTTTCGCATTTACTATTGCTTAATGAGAATAACGATAAGTTCTACGGTTAGAACTTATCGGTTTATGTTTGAATTCAATGGATGAAATTCAAGTGTTTTCATCTTCTCATAATATGGCATATAGATAGGGGGAGTTATGTTTAACTCCGTCATCAATTGATTGTCATCATCAAAAAGGGGGAGATTGTTGAATCTCGGATTTTGATGATAAAATCAATTGATGGGTTAATTGATCTAATCCATATTATTGAGTTAAGTGTGCAGGATTAACTACGATAACCAGAAAACACAAAGCAAGAATACCGGAGTCAAGATCGATGGACGTTTAAGAGTCCGAAGAATCGTCGGAGATGCTGCCGGAACCAACCGAGAAGAAATCGGGAACCTATCGGAATTTTCGGACGTTCACCGAAGAGATCGTCGGAGGTTCACGGAGATTACCGAGAAGGCTCAGCTACTCATTAAAGTCATCACAAGATCGGGAGCTTGATGGGAGTCCGTCGGAAGAAGCTCGTCGGAAAGCTTGCCGAAACAAGACTCGACGTTCGCAGTTGAAAGCTTGCTTAGGATGTGTTTTTGTTATGTAGTTCACTTGTAATTAGGATTAGGATTAAGAGATAATCCTATATCCTGGTTAGGGGCCAACTAGGCCCAAAGTCAGATATGGTTTGGGCTTAAATTAAGCCAAACCAGTGAAATCAGAGTGCCAGGCGGTGACACCTCCTTGGCTGGGCGGTTGCACCGTCCAGCACCCGAGCGCTGGGCGGTGGCACCGCCTGGCTGGGCGGTGGCACCTCCAGCATTCGGGAACCTAAAGAGAATTCAAATTTTGGAGCCCAAATTTGAATCCTCTTGAGGCCTATAAATACCCTTCAAATCTCAACTGAGGTTACAACTTTTGAGAAGCATTTTTGATTGAGAGAAAAGTCTTAGAAAGTCTTAGCAAGTCTTGTTTTCAATTTGCTAGAGAGTTCTCCTCCTTCTTTCCTATTGAAAATTTGTAAGAGGTTGAGCTGCTTGTAAAAGGTTGTAAGAGGGGTGTTTACCCTTCCATTTCAAGAGGCTTGCTAGTGGAAGGTGGGAGCCTCATCGAAGAGGGGCCTCGCAAGTGGAGTAGGTCATTTGACCGAACCACTCTAAAAATCGGCGTAATCTCTGGTTTGCTCTTTATTATTGTCATTTATATTACTGCAAATCTTCTTACTGCTTTAGTTCCTTATTACTCTTGCTGCGCAAATTCAAGAATACGCCTTCAAGTTAAATTTCTCAAGTTTCGTTCTTAACGTACGAAAGATTTTGATTAAAATCGAAGTTTTAATCCGCTCCACTAATTCACCCCCCCCCCTCTTAGTGCCGCTCCGATCCTAACATTAGGTATGTTAAATTGTCCCTAAGAATAAACTTGTTTGAATGGATTTTCCGTAAAGTTTTTCATTCTCTCTCCGTTCCTCGGTGACTTGTTAAATTATCTTATCTTGAGTCAAACACCGCTTCCATCTGATCAAGATTAATGATTTTATGATATTTTGAATCTCGAAATTGATTTTGATGGCTTGATTATGAGTTTCAAGTTGACGAATTGAATTTGAATGGATTTGTATTCGAATTATGATCTTGACTTATTGGAGTTACTACTTAAAATTTTTTTTTCTTATCCCAATCTCTTCTTTGTACATCTACAATTTTTGTTATTTATAAAAAGAAGAGATTTGATAATATGGATGAATGCTGAATTTTCCTTTAAGATGAACTCTGCGTAAATATTTTAGCATACTTAATTTTGAATGATAAAATCTTTGTATGATCAATGATAATATAGATGAGTGATGTATGATCAATGATAAAATCTTTGTATGATAAATTATGTGCTTCAAGTCTCATTCTCTTTTTGTTGATGACAAAGGGGGAGAAAAGTGATGACTTGTATCATTTTAATAGCATGACTTATATGAATTGCAAAAGCTTGTGTGATATGAATGTCTTATATGCCTTGCAAAATCCTTGAGAATATCACAAGTTTGATTGATCATATTGAAAGCATGCCTTATATCGATATCATGAAATTCATGTTAAAAATCTTTATCTCCTATCGTAGTAAAAATTGTCCCATATCATTTGACTTATGATTTTCATCGAAGTTTCGCATTTACTATTGCTTAATGAGAATAACGATAAGTTCTACGGTTAGAACTTATCGGTTTATGCTTGAATTCAATGGATGAAATTCAAGTGTTTTCATCTTCTCATAATATGGCATATAGATAGGGGGAGTTATGTTTAACTCCGTCATCAATTGATTGTCATCATCAAAAAGGGGGAGATTGTTGAATCTCGGATTTTGATGATAAAATCAATTGATGGGTTAATTGATCTAATCCATATTATTGAGTTAAGTGTGCAGGATTAACTACGATAACCAGAAAACACAAAGCAAGAATACCGGAGTCAAGATCGATGGACGTTTAAGAGTCCGAAGAATCGTCGGAGATGCTGCCGGAACCAACCGAGAAGAAATCGGGAACCTATCGGAATTTTCGGAAGTTCACCGAAGAGATCGTCGGAGGTTCACGGAGATTACCGAGAAGGCTCAGCTACTCATTAAAGTCATCACAAGATCGGGAGCTTGATGGGAGTCCGTCGGAAGAAGCTCGTCGGAAAGCTTGCCGAAACAAGACTCGACGTTCGCAGTTGAAAGCTTGCTTAGGATGTGTTTTTGTTATGTAGTTCACTTGTAATTAGGATTAGGATTAAGAGATAATCCTATATCCTGGTTAGGGGCCAACTAGGCCCAAAGTCAGATATGGTTTGGGCTTAAATTAAGCCAAACCAGTGAAATCAGAGTGCCAGGCGGTGACACCTCCTTGGCTGGGCGGTTGCACCGTCCAGCACCCGAGCGCTGGGCGGTGGCACCGCCTGGCTGGGCGGTGGCACCTCCAGCATTCGGGAACCTAAAGAGAATTCAAATTTTGGAGCCCAAATTTGAATCCTCTTGAGGCCTATAAATACCCTTCAAATCTCAACTGAGGTTACAACTTTTGAGAAGCATTTTTGATTGAGAGAAAAGTCTTAGAAAGTCTTAGCAAGTCTTGTTTTCAATTTGCTAGAGAGTTCTCCTCCTTCTTTCCTATTGAAAATTTGTAAGAGGTTGAGCTGCTTGTAAAAGGTTGTAAGAGGGGTGTTTACCCTTCCATTTCAAGAGGCTTGCTAGTGGAAGGTGGGAGCCTCATCGAAGAGGGGCCTCGCAAGTGGAGTAGGTCATTTGACCGAACCACTCTAAAAATCGGTGTAATCTCTGGTTTGCTCTTTATTATTGTCATTTATATTACTGCAAATCTTCTTACTGCTTTAGTTCCTTATTACTCTTGCTGCGCAAATTCAAGAATACGCCTTCAAGTTAAATTTCTCAAGTTTCATTCTTAACGTACGAAAGATTTTGATTAAAATCGAAGTTTTAATCCGCTGCACTAATTCACCCCCCCCCCCTCTTAGTGCCGCTCCGATCCTAACATTAGGTATGTTAAATTGTCCCTAAGAATAAACTTGTTTGAATGGATTTTCTGTAAAGTTTTTCATTCTCTCTCCGTTCCTCGGTGACTTGTTAAATTATCTTATCTTGAGTCAAACACCGCTTCCATCTGATCAAGATTAATGATTTTATGATATTTTGAATCTCGAAATTGATTTTGATGGCTTGATTATGAGTTTCAAGTTGACGAATTGAATTTGAATGGATTTGTATTCGAATTATGATCTTGACTTATTGGAGTTACTACTTAAAATTTTTTTTTCTTATCCCAATCTCTTCTTTGTACATCTACAATTTTTGTTATTTATAAAAAGAAGAGATTTGATAATATGGATGAATGCTGAATTTTCCTTTAAGATGAACTCTGCGTAAATATTTTAGCATACTTAATTTTGAATGATAAAATCTTTGTATGATCAATGATAATATAGATGAGTGATGTATGATCAATGATAAAATCTTTGTATGATAAATTATGTGCTTCAAGTCTCATTCTCTTTTTGTTGATGACAAAGGGGGAGAAAAGTGATGACTTGTATCATTTTAATAGCATGACTTATATGAATTGCAAAAGCTTGTGTGATATGAATGTCTTATATGCCTTGCAAAATCCTTGAGAATATCACAAGTTTGATTGATCATATTGAAAGCATGCCTTATATCGATATCATGAAATTCATGTTAAAAATCTTTATCTCCTATCGTAGTAAAAATTGTCCCATATCATTTGACTTATGATTTTCATCGAAGTTTCGCATTTACTATTGCTTAATGAGAATAACGATAAGTTCTACGGTTAGAACTTATCGGTTTATGCTTGAATTCAATGGATGAAATTCAAGTGTTTTCATCTTCTCATAATATGGCATATAGATAGGGGGAGTTATGTTTAACTCCGTCATCAATTGATTGTCATCATCAAAAAGGGGGAGATTGTTGAATCTCGGATTTTGATGATAAAATCAATTGATGGGTTAATTGATCTAATCCATATTATTGAGTTAAGTGTGCAGGATTAACTACGATAACCAGAAAACACAAAGCAAGAATACCGGAGTCAAGATCGATGGACGTTTAAGAGTCCGAAGAATCGTCGGAGATGCTGCCGGAACCAACCGAGAAGAAATCGGGAACCTATCGGAATTTTCGGAAGTTCACCGAAGAGATCGTCGGAGGTTCACGGAGATTACCGAGAAGGCTCAGCTACTCATTAAAGTCATCACAAGATCGGGAGCTTGATGGGAGTCCGTCGGAAGAAGCTCGTCGGAAAGCTTGCCGAAACAAGACTCGACGTTCGCAGTTGAAAGCTTGCTTAGGATGTGTTTTTGTTATGTAGTTCACTTGTAATTAGGATTAGGATTAAGAGATAATCCTATATCCTGGTTAGGGGCCAACTAGGCCCAAAGTCAGATATGGTTTGGGCTTAAATTAAGCCAAACCAGTGAAATCAGAGTGCCAGGCGGTGACACCTCCTTGGCTGGGCGGTTGCACCGTCCAGCACCCGAGCGCTGGGCGGTGGCACCGCCTGGCTGGGCGGTGGCACCTCCAGCATTCGGGAACCTAAAGAGAATTCAAATTTTGGAGCCCAAATTTGAATCCTCTTGAGGCCTATAAATACCCTTCAAATCTCAACTGAGGTTACAACTTTTGAGAAGCATTTTTGATTGAGAGAAAAGTCTTAGAAAGTCTTAGCAAGTCTTGTTTTCAATTTGCTAGAGAGTTCTCCTCCTTCTTTCCTATTGAAAATTTGTAAGAGGTTGAGCTGCTTGTAAAAGGTTGTAAGAGGGGTGTTTACCCTTCCATTTCAAGAGGCTTGCTAGTGGAAGGTGGGAGCCTCATCGAAGAGGGGCCTCGCAAGTGGAGTAGGTCATTTGACCGAACCACTCTAAAAATCGGCGTAATCTCTGGTTTGCTCTTTATTATTGTCATTTATATTACTGCAAATCTTCTTACTGCTTTAGTTCCTTATTACTCTTGCTGCGCAAATTCAAGAATACGCCTTCAAGTTAAATTTCTCAAGTTTCGTTCTTAACGTACGAAAGATTTTGATTAAAATCGAAGTTTTAATCCGCTGCACTAATTCACCCCCCCCCCTCTTAGTGCCGCTCCGATCCTAACATTAGGTATGTTAAATTGTCCCTAAGAATAAACTTGTTTGAATGGATTTTCCGTAAAGTTTTTCATTCTCTCTCCGTTCCTCGGTGACTTGTTAAATTATCTTATCTTGAGTCAAACACCGCTTCCATCTGATCAAGATTAATGATTTTATGATATTTTGAATCTCGAAATTGATTTTGATGGCTTGATTATGAGTTTCAAGTTGACGAATTGAATTTGAATGGATTTGTATTCGAATTATGATCTTGACTTATTGGAGTTACTACTTAAAATTTTTTTTTCTTATCCCAATCTCTTCTTTGTACATCTACAATTTTTGTTATTTATAAAAAGAAGAGATTTGATAATATGGATGAATGCTGAATTTTCCTTTAAGATGAACTCTGCGTAAATATTTTAGCATACTTAATTTTGAATGATAAAATCTTTGTATGATCAATGATAATATAGATGAGTGATGTATGATCAATGATAAAATCTTTGTATGATAAATTATGTGCTTCAAGTCTCATTCTCTTTTTGTTGATGACAAAGGGGGAGAAAAGTGATGACTTGTATCATTTTAATAGCATGACTTATATGAATTGCAAAAGCTTGTGTGATATGAATGTCTTATATGCCTTGCAAAATCATTGAGAATATCACAAGTTTGATTGATCATATTGAAAGCATGCCTTATATCGATATCATGAAATTCATGTTAAAAATCTTTATCTCCTATCGTAGTAAAAATTGTCCCATATCATTTGACTTATGATTTTCATCGAAGTTTCGCATTTACTATTGCTTAATGAGAATAACGATAAGTTCTACGGTTAGAACTTATCGGTTTATGCTTGAATTCAATGGATGAAATTCAAGTGTTTTCATCTTCTCATAATATGGCATATAGATAGGGGGAGTTATGTTTAACTCCGTCATCAATTGATTGTCATCATCAAAAAGGGGGAGATTGTTGAATCTCGGATTTTGATGATAAAATCAATTGATGGGTTAATTGATCTAATCCATATTATTGAGTTAAGTGTGCAGGATTAACTACGATAACCAGAAAACACAAAGCAAGAATACCGGAGTCAAGATCGATGGACGTTTAAGAGTCCGAAGAATCGTCGGAGATGTTGCCGGAACCAACCGAGAAGAAATCGGGAACCTATCGGAATTTTCGGACGTTCACCGAAGAGATCGTCGGAGGTTCACGGAGATCACCGAGAAGGCTCAGCTACTCATTAAAGTCATCACAAGATCGGGAGCTTGATGGGAGTCCGTCGGAAGAAGCTCGTCGGAAAGCTTGCCGAAACAAGACTCGACGTTCGCAGTTGAAAGCTTGCTTAGGATGTGTTTTTGTTATGTAGTTCACTTGTAATTAGGATTAGGATTAAGAGATAATCCTATATCCTGGTTAGGGGCCAACTAGGCCCAAAGTCAGATATGGTTTGGGCTTAAATTAAGCCAAACCAGTGAAATCAGAGTGCCAGGCGGTGACACCTCCTTGGCTGGGCGGTTGCACCATCCAGCACCCGAGCGCTGGGCGGTGGCACCGCCTGGCTGGGCGGTGGCACCTCCAGCATTCGGGAACCTAAAGAGAATTCAAATTTTGGAGCCCAAATTTGAATCCTCTTGAGGCCTATAAATACCCTTCAAATCTCAGCTGAGGTTACAACTTTTGAGAAGCATTTTTGATTGAGAGAAAAGTCTTAGAAAGTCTTAGCAAGTCTTGTTTTCAATTTGCTAGAGAGTTCTCCTCCTTCTTTCCTATTGAAAATTTGTAAGAGGTTGAACTGCTTGTAAAAGGTTGTAAGAGGGGTGTTTACCCTTCTATTTCAAGAGATTTGCTAGTGGAAGGTGGGAGCCTCATCGAAGAGGGGCATCGCAAGTGGAGTAGATCATTTGACCGAACCACTCTAAAAATCGGCGTAATCTCTGGTTTGCATTTTATTATTGTCATTTACATTACTGCAAATCTTCTTACTGCTTTAGTTCCTTATTACCCTTGCTGCGCAACTTTAAGAATACGCTTTCAAGTTAAACTTTTCAAGTTCCGTTCTTATCGTACGAAAGATCTTGTTAAAATCGAAGTTTTAATCCGCTGCACTAATTCACCCCCCCCCCTCTTAGTGCCGCTCCGATCCTAACAGTTTCTCTTAATGATTTTTTTGAATTTCCTTGTTAGAAGTGTCAATTCATCGTCACAATTCTCATCACTTGAGTTTTCTCTCAAGTGGTCATCTAAAGTTCTAAGTGTCATATCCTTCCTATTCTTTGGAAGGATGTCTTCTTGCTCTTCATGAGCCTTGCAAGTCATTTCATAGGTCGTTAATGACCCGTTTAGTTCTTCAAGAGGGAAGTTGTTTAAATCTTTAGCCTCTTGAATAGTAGTGACTTTAGGATCCCAACTCTTAGGAAGGGATCTTAGAATCTTATTTATGAGCTCAAAATCTGAAAAACTTTTGCCGAGTCCTTTTAGACCATTGACGACATCCATGAAACGGGTGTAAATGTCGCTAATAGTCTCGCTCGGTTTCATTCGAAAAAGTTCAAAAGAATGTATCAAAAGATTGATTTTTGACTCTTTCACTCTACTTGTGCCTTCGTGAGTCACTTCGAGTGTATACTAAATATCAAACGCGGTTTCACAAACCGAAACACGATTGAACTCATTTTTATCAAGCACACAAAATAAGGCATTCATAGCCTTTGCATTAAGAGTGAAAGTCTTCTTCTCCAATTCATTCCAATCGATCATTGGAAGAGAAGACTTCAAAAATTCATTTTCAACAAGATTCCAAAGTTTAAAATCCATTGAAATAAGGAAGATCCTCATTCGGGTCTTCCAATAGGTGTAGTTCATCCCATTGAACATGGGTGGACGTGTAATAGAGTGGCCCTCTTGGTTTCCGGCGTATGCCATCTCTCTTAGGTTTTATTCAGTTTAAGAGTTAACCCCGCTCTGATACCAATTGTTAGGATCAAGAGCACTAAGGGGGGGGTGGGGGTCGGGGGGGGGGGTGAATTAGTGCAGCGGAAAACTTTCGACGATTAAAACTGCGTTCGTACGTTGAAATCCGATTCCGACGTAAAAGTCATTTCATACAAATAATAACTTTGAAAGCTTACGGAAATGTATTTGAAGTAAAGTAAGGCAGGAAGTTTCCAGTTAAGATAGATATCGGAATGTAAGCGCAAACTAAAATATGATGTTCGTACGATAAAACTGATTTCCGACGTAAAAGTCATTTCATGCAGATAATAACTTTGAAAGCTTACGAAAATGTATTTGAAGTAAAGTAAGGCAGGAAGTTTGCAATTAAGATAGAAATCGGAATGTAAGCGCAAACTGAAATATGATGTTCGTACGATAAAACTGATTTCCGACGTAAAACCATTTTCGGAAACCTAACTTGAAAGTGAGTTCGTAAAAGAGCATAAGGTAGTAAGCTATTGAGGAGGTTTGCAGTAAAGATAAAATTCTCAAAGTAAATGCAAACCGAGATTTAGAGTGGTTCGGTCAATCTTGGCCTACATCCACTTTTGGCTTCCTCCACCAACGAGGTCACCGACGTCCACTAGAGGCCTTCCTTCAATAGGCGAAGGCCAACCACCCTTTTACAGTTTCACTCCTTTTGACGGGCTTAGGAGACAACCCTTACAAACTTTTCTCTCCTCTCTTGAAAGATCAAAACTTGGTAAAAGAGGGAGGAGAACTTTTAGCCTTTACAACACTTTTGAGCTCTAAAAATCACAAAGTAAGATTGGATTTTTGGTGCCCTTTCATGCAGGAAAGGGTGGGGTATATATAGGCCCCAAACTAGTTTGAATTTGGAGCTCAAAAATGTCTATTCCTAGATTTTCGGGGTCTTGGCAGTACCACCTCCTGATTGGGGCGGTACAATCGTTTGGCATCTCGAAGACTAAGCTTTTGGACGGTGCCACCACCTGACAGGGGCGGTTGCATCGCCCAGTCTCGCTCGGAGACTGAGCCCTAGCGATGCCACCGCCTGCTTGGGGCGGTTGCACCGCCCGGTCTCGCTCGGAGACTAAGCCCTAGCAGTGCCACCGCTTGTCAAGGGCGGTTGCACCGCCCAGTCTCGCTCGGAGACTGAGCCTAGGCGGTGCCACCGCCTGCCTGGGGCGGTTGCACCACCCAGCTTTCCTGGGAGACCCTCACTTGGGCGGTGCCACCGCCTAGTAGGAATTCTGGTCCGAATGGGTTGATCCATTCGGCCCAATTTGGGTCTGTCAATGGCCCAATTGCCCCCAGATTAAGTTAATGGGATCACCTCCCATTCCTAACTTAATCTACATGCTAACTATGACAATTCTTAAGACATTTACTACAGCTTGCTCTGGTGCGTCAATCGCTTCTTCCGACGAGCTTCCGGCGAACTTCCGGCGAACATCCGACTAACCTCCAGCGATGCTCCGACGGACTTCCGGCAAACTCCTGGACTTGCGATGATCCACTTGGTGAGTTCCGATGAGCTTCTTTTGGCAAGCTCCTGGACTTCTCGGATTTGTTCCCGTAGAACCTCCGACAACCGTCCGGACTTCCGTCGAGCTCTCGAACTCCCAACGTGATCATAGTCTTTGACTCCGGCTCAACTCCTGCTGCATGTCTTACTTTCATCATAGTTAATCCTACACACTTATCTCAACATATGGATTAGATAACAAATGATAATTGACTTCATCATCAAAATCCGAGATACAACAACAACATGATTCATGCTTAGTAATAATTGTCAAGATTGAAGTGTATTTTACATGTGCAGGATTAACTACGATAGCAAGGCATGAAGCAAAATGAAATCTCGGAGTCAAGGACGCGATTTCGTTGGGAGTTCGAGTGTTCGTCGGAAGTCCAAACGTTCGTCGAAAGTTCTGTAGGAACCAGTCGAGAAGTCCAGGAGCTTGCCGGAAGAAGCCAAGACCTAGGGACTTGTTTAGCTTCAGTATGCCTTAGATTTCGTAGTTAGCACATAATTGGGTTTGGATTTGGGCCAACCCAATTATGGGCTAGTTTGGCCCATGTAAGGACTGTGTTGGATCCAATGAAAGACCCAAACAGTGACCCAAGAGGTGGCACCATCGTGGCACAGTCTCTGAGCCTATGTTAGGCGGTGGTACCATCGGTCTAGGCGATTGTACCACCCAAACACAACCTGGGTGGTGGTACCGCCAGTCTGGGCGGTGGTACTGCTTACCACAGCCTCCCAGGCAGTGGTATAACCTAGTGTAGTGTTAGTGTCAAACTAACACTGGTCGTGGTACGGCCCAGCACAAGCGGTGGTACCGCCCAAACCCAAGAAACCCAGGATGAGATATTTTTAGGCTCCAAGTTTGAATCAACTTGAGGCCTATAAATACCCCTCTCATCCCTCGATAATAGATACAAGTACAGAGAGTTTTAAAGTGAGAAAACACTATAGAAATCACTTGAGAAATCCCTCCTCTAAATCTAACTTTAGAATTCTATTTAGAGAGGAGTGTGCGTGCTTGTAAAGGTTGACTCCTAAACCTGTGAAACGGAGAAGAGAGGTATAAAAGGTGGTTGGTCTTGCCTATTGAAGGAAGACTGATAGTGGATGCCGGTGACCTCGACGGAAGAGGAATCGGCAAAGTGGATGTAGGTCACAACGACCAAACCACTATAAAAATCTGGTTTGCATTTCTCTTGTGCAATTTACTTTACTACAAGCCACTTTACTTGCTTTACATCCACTATGCTCTTCCATACGCTCTCAAAGTTAACACCTTTATGAAACAGTTTTTCGTTGGAAACGGATTTAATCGTAATAATGTTTTGAACCGACGTAATTTTTACCACTGCACTAATTCACCCCCCCCTCTTAGTGCTGACTCTTTTCCTAACAGTTGGTATCAGAGCTAAGTTATTTCTCATTTGGTTTAACACCCAAGAGAAATAGCTCTTTTCGGCTTTTAAGAGGGTCACTCTCTCATTCATCCTCCCTTTTTCAATGCGATGGACTGCACATATTGGAAAACTCGAATGAAAGTTTTCTTGCTTTCTTTGGATTTGAACTTATGGAATATTGTTGAAAATGGTTTTTGAATGTCTTCTCTTTAAATGAACCATTGGAATGATTTGGAGAAGAAGACATTTTCTTTAATGCAAAGGCTATGAATGTTTTATTTTGTGCCTTAGACAAAAACAAGTTTAATCGAATTTCTATATGTGAAACGGCTTTCGAAATTTGGCACACTCTTGAAATTACACATGAAGGCACTAGCAAAGTTAAAGATTTGAAAATCAACTTTTTAATGCATGAGTTTGAACTTTTTCGAATGAAGCCAAGTAAAATCGTTGTTGATATGTACACCCGTTTTACAAATGTCGTCAATGGTTTAAAAGCACTTTGTAGAAGTTTTTAGATTTTGAACTCGTTAATAAGATTTTACGATCGCTTTCTAAAAATTGGGATTTGAAAATAACAACAATACAAGAATCAAAGAACTTGAACCATTTTCCAATTGAAGAACTTATAGGGTCTTTGATGACCTATGAAATGACGTGCAATGCACGTAAAGAACTCAAGAACAACCTTCCAAAGAACAGGAAGGATTTGAGACACAGAACAATTGAAGACCACTCGAGCATAAACTCAAGTGATGGTGAACTTAAACTCCTCATGAATTTTAAAAGATTCATGAAATAACAATCAAAAAATAAAAATAAACTTAAAAAGAACACAAATTGGGACGAAACGAGTGCATCCGAAGAAGAAGAGCAAACCAATGAAGACGAAGTGGCGAACCTTGCTTTGGTGACTCTCGTTAATAAGGTAAACAACTCAAATGAAACTCCTTTAGTTTACTTTGAAATTATTTGATATTTTTCATGAGTTGTTTTTAATTTAGTCTAAGAAAATTATATAAATTTTTCTTGAAAATTGCATGTTTAATAATGTAATAAAAATGTAAAAAATTAGGAATCATGCTTATCCTTCTAGTAATGATCATGAAAATTGTATATGTTATGATAAAGGAACAAAATGTTAGACTTAAATCATGCTAGATGTTTTAAAGAAATAATGTGTATCTTGATGATTTTCAATTTTGATTGAAACCATGTTTGATGTCTTAATGAAAATATTAAGAGGTTTGATATCATGCTTAATGATGATGCATGGCTTTTGTATGGAAAACTAAGCATAAAAAGTTAGATTTACCTAAAAAAAAAATACATGACAGAAACAAACAAAATGATCTTGATGGAAAATGCTTTATGTTTGATGAAATCAATTTCGATGATGCATAATGATGTAATTATGTAATAAAAATATTAAATATTTTGAAACCATGATTTGATGTCATGCATAATGATCATGCTTAATAAATTTCGAAATTATACATGATGATTCTTGATATTTATGGATTATCAATTTTTATGGTAATGAAAGTGGCTTTTTCGGTTTTTAAACGTTGATGCATATTTTTATTTGACATAAATAAAATAAATCACATGAATTGAAATAATTAAAAAGAGGAAAGGTTTCTCCTTGAAAATTTATTTTCCCCTACTTTATCGATTTTTCCAAAAAGAATATTAACGAATCTATTTATATCACTTTTATGAATCTCTTGGACCATGAAAATGATTTTGATGAGTTGAATTTGAATGAGACTTATCTTGATTTTTCGAGATTTATAACTTGAGATTTCTTATGCATGAATCAATATATTATATCATTTGATCTCCTATGTTTCTTTTTGCTATTTATAAAAAAAATATTTGATTAAATAAATCAAGTCTTGTAGCATTCATGATTTGATATTATTATCTTTCATGACATGATATGCAAATTCCTTTGTATTTATGGTTGTAAACCTCATGTAATAAGTAGAGCATTGATGTGAAAATTGTATTCTTCCACTCTACTTCTTGTTTCTTGTTTACAATGACAAAAAGGGGGAAAGAAAATAGCTATCATCTTAAAGAGAACCAAATTTGCTAGCTTTAATGATAAACTTAGACATATTAGATCTTCCAAATGCATAAATTCCCCTTATACATTTTTTGGGTTATGATCTTGATCTTTTGAATTTTAGACTTGATCTTTCATTTTTTATGATTGAAATATTGATGTAATGATTTGGAATCATACATTTTATATTTTGGAAATATACATGATAATTTGATATTATGCATGCTATACTTCAATTTATGATAATGATGCACGCAATGATGAAATGTTTAATATGAAAAATTATTTTGACATTCATGACTTGATTTTTCATCTTTGTTGTTTAACCTTTGTCATAATTTGAAAATTGATGAATTGTACAATTGTTTTAGTTATTCCCCTCTTTTTGCCAATGACAAAAGGGGAGAAAGAATTTCTAGTGCGCACATCCCTTCTTTTTGACAATGACAAAGAGAGAGATAGCTAGCTTACACAAGTCAAGAAGATGCAAAAACTTGCTTGCTTGCTTGAACATCTAAAGAGAAGATATAAACGTACTTCATGTAGCTTCCTTCATGTAAAACATTGTATCTTGCTAGCTTGTTATCTTGCATTATTTTTTAAAAATTTGCTAGCCTTCATACTTCAAAGAGAAGTAACACTTGCCAAATTGCTAGCTTGATTGTTGTAAAATAATATAAAATTTTGCTAGCTTGCACTTTGCAAAGGAAGCAAAAATGACAATTATCAAAAGAAAAGAAAGAGCTTGCTATCTTGAACATCACTATCTTACCAATCTTAAGAAGCAAAACTTGCAACTTGCACATTGCAATAGGAAGCAAGAATCGCTAGCTTCCACACTTCAACAAGAAAGCTATTTTGCATTTGCTTTCGAAATTTTTTGCTAGCTTGCATATTGTAAACTTGCTATCTTACTACCTTGCATATCTAAAACTTGATAGCTTGCATGATATGTCACTTGCTAGATTTTCTAACTTACAAATTGCATGATGATAAAACTTGATATTATGTTTTTCATGCAATGATTTGAACTTATATCTCAAACACTTGATAGTTGGAACTTCTCCTTTTTGTTGATAACAAAGGGGGAGAAGTATGATTATGTTATGCATGATGACATGTTACAAATATTCATGATGAAATTTACAACGACTTGAATTCAAGGTTCTATCAACATGGCATATTGATAGGGTGAGTTTGTTTAAACTCCGGGAGTCAAGGTTAACTCCGTCATCAATTGGTTGTCATCATCAAAAAGTGGGAGATTGTTGAATCTCGGATTCTGATGATAAAACCAATTGATAAATGTTTATGATTTAATCTATGTTTTGAGTGACACATGATGCTTCGATCATGGAGAGATAATTAAAGTAGGAAGAATCATGTTGCGCTAGAGAAAAACATGTCAGAATATTGAACGTTAGGCTGGAGGATCGGTCGATGTATCGACAGAAGGCTTCGTGCCATGGATTCAGGCATCAGGCCAAGAAGAGTAGATATTGCGCCTAGGATATTGGAGTTGCGGAGGTCAACTAGCCAATTGGGTAATAGGCCGCAAGAGAGGACGATGCGCCGAAGAATCGGATGAAGCTTCGATGGACCAATGACATGCCGGACAACATGATTCATGCTTAGTAATAATTGTCTAGATCGAAGTATGTTTTACATGTGCAGGATTAACTATGATAGCAAGGCATGAAGCAAAATGAAATCTCAAAGTCAAGGACGCGATTTCGTTGGGAGTTCGAGAGTTCGTCGTAAGTCTAGACGTTCGTCGGAAGTTCTGCAGGAACTAGCCGAGAAGTCCAGGAGCTTGCTAGAAGAAGCTCATCAGAACTCACCAAGAAGATCATCGTGAAGTCCTGGAGCTTGCCGGAAGTCCGTTGAAACATTGTCGGGAGATCGTTGGAAGTTCGCTGGAAGATCGTCGGAAGCTCGCCGGAAGAAGCTCATTGTAACTCGCCAAGAAGATCGTCGTAAAGTCCAAGAGCTTGCCGGGAGTCCGCTAGAGCATTGCCAAGAGTTCGTTGGATGTTCACCGAAAGTACGCCGGAAGCTCGCCGGAAGAGCAATTGATGCACTGGAACAAGAAGAGCTGTGATCATGTTTTAATTATCGTAGTTAGAGTATAAATTCAGTTAGGATTAGGAGGTAATCACACTAACTAAATTAGGAGCCAATTGGGCCCTTAACAGGGTTGATTTGGGCCTGATTAAATATCCCAATCATCCCTTGAATTCTTGGCTGGCGGTGGCACCACTTGGAAAGCAGTGTCCCCCCAGGATTTCTGGGCGGTGGTACTACTGACAGTTATTGCTGCCAGCGGTGGTTCCGCCCTTGTGAGGCGGTGGTACCACCCTTGTCAGGTGGTGGCACTGACAAAGCTCAATCTCCGAGCTCTATCAACCGTTGGTACCACCCAGATTGAGCGGTACTACCTCTCAGTGTCAGGTGTTAGGTGTCAGGCGGTAGTACCGCCTAGTAATGGCAGTGGTACCTCCAGGACCCTGAAAATTCAGGATTAAATACTTTTTGGCTCCATTTTTGAAGTAATTGGGGCCTATAAAAACCCTACCATTTTCTACATGAAAGGGCACGAAACCTATTGGTATAATCTTGAGTTCTTAAGTCTTAAAGTGTTGTAAAAGTTAGAGTTCTCCTCCTTCATCTCTTAGCCTTGTAACCATCCAAGAAAGAGGAGTGAGACTTGTAAGGGTTCATCTCCTAAACTTGGGAAAACGACAAAGTGCTATAAATAGGTGTTCGATTTTCACCTATTGAAGAAAGGACCTTAGTGGATGCTAGAGACCTCGTCTGAGGAGGAATCCGAAAGTGGATGTAGGTCACGTTGACCAAACCACTCTAAATCTAGTTTGTATTTCGTTTTGAGCAATCTTCTTTAACTGCAAATCATTTCATAGCAAAGTGCTTCTTTTCCTCATTTATGCTCTCTTATGTTTTAAAGTTACTATCTTTTCAAATCGATTTCCTTCAAACGTACAAAATATTTTCTGAAATCGCAAAAGTTTTCCACTATACTAATTCACCCCCCCCCCCTCTTAGTACCGCTCTTGATCCTAACAATTGGTATCAGAGCAAGGTTCACTCTAATTTGATTTTAAACCCAAGAGAGATGGCATTTGCTGGCAACTTAGAGGGCTATTCAATTACACGTCCACCCATGTTCAATGGGATAGATTACATATATTGGAAGACTAGAACGAGGATCTTCCTAATTTTAATAGATTTTGAGCTTTGGAACATTGTCGAAAATAATTTTCAAAAGTCTTCTCTTCCAATGAACGATTGGAATGAATTAGAGAAGAAGACTTTTACTTTAAATACAAAGGCTATGAATGCCTTATTTTGTGTATTAGATAAAAAAGAGTTTAATCGAGCATCGATTTGTGAAATGACTTTTGACATTTGGCACACACTCGAAGTGACTCATGAAGGCACTAGTAGAGTGAAGGAGTCAAACATTAATCTTTTAGTGCATTCTTATGAGTTGTTTCGAATAAAATCGAGTGAGACCATTGGAGACATGTACACCCGATTTATGGATGTCATCAATAGTCTAAATGGACTTGGTAAAGGTTTCTCGGATTTTGAACTGGTTAATAAGATTTTAAGATCCCTTCTAAAAGGTTGGGATCCTAAAGTAATGGTCATTCAAGAGGTCAAAATATAAATAATTTTCCTCTTGAAGAACAAATTGGGTCACTAATGACCTATGAAATTACATGCAAAGCTCATGAAGAGCTTGAGGATACTCTTTCAAAGAACAGGAAGGATATAGCATTAAGAACACAAGAAGACCACTTGAAAGAAAACTCAAGTGATGAGAACTTTGATGAAGACTTTGCACTATTAATAAGAAAATTTAAAAAATTTATAAAAATAAATAAATTCAAAAATAATACTAAAAATAAATTTGAACCAAAGAAAGAATAAGTGATATGTTATGAATGCAAGAAGCCGGGACACTTCAAGAGTGAATATCCCCAAGCAAAGAGGAGGCAACCAAAGAAGAAGGCACGTACTCAAAGCTACATAGGACGACTCAAGTGCTTCCGAAGAAGATGAGCCAACCAACACCGAGCAAGTTGCTCACTATGCGCTAATGGCTACTGGAGATAAGGTAACAAGTTCATTAGACATAAATTTAACTTTCGATGAGCTTTCAAGTGCTTTTAATGAATTATTTGATGAAAGTAGAATTTTGAGTAAAAAGTACATTTCTTTAAAAAAGGAACATGCTTCCCTTATTAGCAATTTTGATAAAGTAAAGATTGAGCATGAAAATAACTTAGCTCATTGCACAAAATGCCATGATTTAGAAATACTTCAAAAGGAAAACTTGCTACTCAAAGATACCTTGAAGAAATTTGAGGTTAGTAGCAAGTCCTTGAATATGATCCTTGCCAATAAGGGTCACGTTCATAGGAAAGGTGGAATTGGATTTGTGAGTAGCTCTCATCAAAATCCAACCACCTTTATTAAAAGCCCTACCTTGTATGTATCACCTCATACCAAATGTAACTTTTGTTGCAAAATTGGACATGTTACGAACACATATGTCTATTCAAGAAATATAGTCCACATAAATTGATTTGAGTTCCTAAAAGAACCTCAAATGACTCAATGCAACATGATAAATTATATAGATCGATTTTTTAGGCACCCAAGATCAAATGGGTACCTAAAAATCATCTCTTTTTATAGAAAAATATACCATCACAAGCTAGGAGCAAGAGATGGTACCTTGATAGTGGATGCTCAAGGCATATAACCGGAGATCCATCTCATTTCTCTAAGCTCACTAGCCTAGATGAAGAATATGTCACCTTCAGAGACAACAACAAGGGCAAAATCATTGGCAAAAGAACTATAGGTAATAAATCCAACCTTCTTATTAAAGATGTATTGTTAGTTGATAGTTTAAAGCATAACCTTTTGAGTATTAGTCAATTACGTGATAAAAGATATATTGTTAGATTTGAATCTAATATTTGCATTATTGAAAAACCATACAAAAATATATATATAATTGCACTACAACAAAATAATGTATACATTATTGACATCAATGATTTTTGCAATGAAATGTGTTTTTCGATTTTGAATGATGATGCTTGGCTTTGGCATAGGAGATTAGGTCATGCTAGCATGAAACTAATCTCTCAAATTTTATCTAAAGTACTTGTAAGAGTAATTCCTCATATCAAGTTCGTCAAGGATAATGTGTGTGATGTATGTCAACTAGGAAAACAAATAAAAGATAGCTTTAAACCAAAGAACCAAATAAGCACCTCTAGACCTTTGCAATTGATCCATATGGACTTGTTCGGACCAATTACTACATCAAGCCTAGGAGGTAGCAAATATGCATTTGTCATTGTGGATGATTTTAGTAGATACATATGAACTTACTTCTTAGCACACAAAAATGATTGCTTTAGGTATTTCTTTAAGTTTTGTAATTTTGTTCAAAATGAAAAAAGTTTTGTGATTTCATCAATTCAAAGAAATCATGGTAGTGAATTTCAAAACCGTGATTTACAATAATTTTGTGAATCTAATGGATACAACCACAACTTCTCTACTCCAAAAAATCCTCAACAAAATGGAATAGTAGAAAGAAAGAATAAAAACTTACAAGAAATGGCTAGAACCATGTTAAATGAATATAGCCTACCTAAATATTTTTAGGTCGAAGCCATAAATGCGGCATGCTATGTCATGAATAAGGTTCTAGTAGGACCATTACTTTCCAAAACTCCTTATGAGTTGTGGAACAACAAAAAACCTAATGTTTCATACTTTAAAGTTTTTGGATGTAAATGCTTTATATTGAATGAAAAAGATACCTTAGGAAAATTTGATACAAAATCCGATGAAGGAATTTTTCTTGGTTATTTTTTCATTTCTAAAGCCTTTCATATCTTTAACAAAAGAACTTTGATTACAGAAGAATTAATTCATGTGGTTTTTAATGAAATTTTTGATGTTAAGAAAAATGATTTTGATGATGATCCTAATTTTGAAAATTTGAACTTGAATGAATCCCCTTCTCCTTCTAGTAACTTAGATATATCTTCTTTCGAGCCTTCTTTACCAAAGGAATGGAAGTATATAGATGCTCATCCTAAGGAGCTAATAATAGGAGACACATCTAAAGAGGTTCAAACTCATTCTTTTCTTAAGAATTTCTGTGCAAATGCCACTTTTTTCTCCCAAATTGAATCTAAGTGTTTGACGAGGCTTTAAAAGATGATTCATGGGTTATCGCAATGCAAGAGGAGTTGAATCAATTTGAGATAAATTGTTGAATCTCGTATTTTGATGATGAAACCACTTGATATGTGTTTATGATTTAAACTGCATTTTGAGCGATGCAGGTCTACTCGATCAAGTTTAGACAGTTGACGTAGGAGGAATTGACGTTGCGCCGGAAGAGATCACGTCAGGATATTGGATGGCTGAATGCTTCGGACGTCAGGCATCGGGCCAAGGAGAGCGAAATTGCGCCAAGGATATCGGGGTTGCGGAGGTCAATCACCGATTGGGCAACAAGCCGCAAGAGAGGACGATGCACCGAAGAATCGGACGAAGTGCCAACCAATGACGTGCCGAGCAACAGAATGTCAATTTGCGTTGTAATAATTGTCTAGATCGGAGTTGAGTTTTGGTTTGTGTGTGCAGGATTAACTACGATAACGATGAAGACATAAAGCGAAACAAAGTGTTGGAGTCAAGTGCGAAGGATTCGTTGGGAGTTCGAGAGTTCGACATAAGTCCAAAGGTTCATCGGGAATGCTGCCGGAACTAGCCGAGAATGAGTAGGGAGCTTGCCAAAGGGTTTTTCGGAAGCTCGCCGGAAGGTTCGTTGAAAATTCGCGGAGCTCACCGAGAAAGATTGGAGCTTACCGAAGAAGCTCGTTGGAACTCACCAAGATCAAATCGTGAAGTCTAGGAGCTTGCCGGGAGTCCGCAGAATGGTTTCCGAGAGTTTATCGGAAGACCGTCGGAAGTTCGCCGGAAGCTCGTCGAAAGAAGTCTTGACTTACGAACTTTGTAATAGCTTAGAAAATGTCTTTAAATTCATAGTTAGCACATTAATTAGGGTTAGGATTAGGTGTTAATCCTATAACCCAAGTAGGGGCCAATTGGGCCCGAGTTCGGACTGGTTTGGGCCAAGTTTGGAGCCCAACCAGTGAGCTGAATTGGTCTAGGCGGTGGCACCGCCTAGGCTGGGCGGTGACACCACCTGGGCTGGGCGGTTGCACCGCCCAGCACCTGAGCGCTGGGCTGTGGCACCGCTTGGCTGGGCGGTGGCACCGCCAGCATCGGGAACATAAGAGAATTCAAATTTTTGGAGCCCAAATTTGAATCCTCTTGAGGCCTATAAATACCACTCAAGTCTCAGCTGAGAAGATAACTTTTTGAGCAGCAAGTGATTGAGAGAAAAGTCTTAGAAGAGTCTTTGCTAGTCTTGTTTTCAATTTGCTAGTGTTCACCTCCTTCTTTCTTGCTGAAAATCTGTAAGAGAGTGAACCGCTTGTAAAAGTTGTAAGAGGGGTATTTACCCTTCCCTTTCAAGAGATTTGCTAGTGGAAGGTGGGAGCCTCATCGAAGAGGGGCCTCGCAAGTGGATGTAGGTCATTTGACCGAACCACGGTAAAATCAGCGTAATCTCTGGTTTGCATTTACTTATTGTCATTTATATTACTGCAAACCATTTGCACTTTAATGCTATACTGCTTTGTCTCCGTCTTATTTATCTCTTCAAGTTAAAACGCAATCGAAACGTTTTTAAACGAAAACGTTGCTTTTATCGTACGAAGTTTCTGAAAAGTGTTTAAATCATGAAAAGTTTATCGCACTTCACCGCTGCACTAATTCACCCCCCCTCTTAGTGCCGCTCCGATCCTAACATAAATAAGGTGTGGAAGCTTGTTCCTAGGCCAAGTGATCATTTAGTTATTAGTACTAAATGGGTCTTTAGAAACAAACAAGATGAATTTGGTATCGTGGTTTGAAACAAGGCGCTGCACTAACAATTGGTATCAGAGCCACGTTTTTCTACCTTGGTTTAACACCCAAATAGAAATGGCTCTTTATGGCTTTCAAGAGGGCTTATCGGTTTTTCGTCCACCGCTGTTTAACGGATTGGATTACACTTATTGGAAAACTCGAATGATAGTTTTCTTGATTTCTATGAATTTGGATTTATGGAATATCGTTGAAAATGGTTTTCAACTTCCCTCTAAACCGATGAACGAATGGTCGGATTTGGAGAAGAAGTATTTTTCTTTAAACGCAAAGGCTATGAATGCCTTATTTTGCGCTTTAGACAAAAATGAGTTCAATCGGATTTCTACGTGCGAAACGGCTTTTGATATTTGGTGAACACTTAAAATCACGCACGAGGGAACTAGTAGAGTCAAAGACTCGAAAGTTAACATTTTATTGCATGATTTTGAGCTTTTTCAAATGCAACCAAGCGAGACTATAGGCGACATGTACACCCGTTTCACGGATGTCGTCAATAATCTAAGAGTTCTTGGTAAATCTTTTTCGAATTTTGATCTCGTAAGCAAGATCTTAAGATCCCTTCCAAAAAGGTGGGATTCTAAAATAACCGCAATACAAGAAATAAAAGATTTAAATATTTTTCCACTTGAAGAACTAATTGGTTTGTTGATGACATATGAAATGGTGCACAATGCACATGATGAACAAAATCACCTTCCAAAGAACAGGAAGGATTTGGAACTCCGGACAAACGGATACCACTTGAGCAATGACTCAAGTGATGAGGACAATGATGAACTTGAATTTCGAACACTAAATCTTAATAAGTTTATTAAACAAAAATCTAAAATAAATAATGAACTTGAACGGAGGAAGAGGCCAAAGAAGAGGAAGGCAACCAAGGATGAATCAAGAACTTCCAAAGGTGAAACGGTGAATTGGACTTTGACGGGCTTCGACTACAAGGTAAGTAACTCAACTCTCTTGAATTATTTTGAAATTACTTGATGTTTTCCATGATGCGTTTTCTCTTTTCTTTTGAATAATTATTTTTCTTAAAAATTGTATGTTTTATGTTAATAGAATAAAATGTTAGATTTAAATAATCATATATATGTGCTTGAGAAGCAAGAATGTGTATTTTGATGATTTCCATATTAACTTTCAATGATGATGCATGGTTTTTATATGGAAGGCTTGATGATTTTTTTTTAAAACCTTGTCTTTGTTTTTCAAACATGATGTATGTTTTTGACATAAGAACAAAACTTGAGCATGCTAATATAAAATCAATCACATAAATTAAAACTAAAGAAGTTTTAGTTATCTATAAGAATCATTCAAAATTATGTTCAATGAAACCATTGCATAATGATGTAATGAAAATATTAAACATTTTGAAACCATGTTTTAGTGTCATGCATAATGATCATGCTTAATAAATTTCGAAATTATGCATATGATTCTTGTGATTTATGGATTATTGATTTTTACCATAATGAAAGTGCCTTATTAATCTTTATTGTAATAAATCTTACACTTTCGGTTTTAAACATTATACATGTTTTTATTTGGTATAAGTGAAATAAAATCATATGAATTAAAACAACTAAAAAGAGGAAAATATTTTTTCCTTGAAAAATTATTTTTCTCTATCCTATTGATCTTGATGTTTATTATGATAAATCTATGTATACCATTTTGAATCTCTTGAAAGTAATGTTGATATTTTAATGATTTTGATGATTTAAATTTGAAATGAGTTTTATCAAAATCATGATATTGATTTTTTGGAATAACATGAGATTACCTTTGATGATCATTTTGATTCATGGAATTTTGGATTCATGACTTGGTCTTACATTTGTTTATGAGATGGTTGAAATCTTTGTACGTTTGAATTCTTCCCTTCTCCTTTCAATTTATGCATGTTATATGTTAAAGATTTAAAATCATGTTTTGGTATCATGCATATCTAAGAAATATTGATGTGACAAATTGAATAAGTTGAAAATGAATGATGATTTTTCTCTTGAATATAACTTGTGATATTTTTTATATAAATCATCATTTTGATTTCTCGACATTCGATACATGAGATTTTATTATAAATCAAAATTTCTCATTAATCGATCTTCTACGATTTTACTTGATATTCTCTTGAGAGGAGATTTTCTAAATGAATCATGATTTTTCCTTGTGAGTTCTTGGAGTTATTACTTGATTTTTTTTTAAAACAAGATCTCTTCTTTGTACTCCTATGATTTTTCTTGATATTTTATTTAAAGAAGATATTTATTATATGAATCATGTCTTTTGGTATTCAAATGATTTTATCCTTCATGACATGATTTCTTTGTATTTATGGCTTGCATGGCTTGAAATGTTTTAGTATAATGCATGCAATGATGAAATATTCATAAAGTTAAAATGATGTATGCAATACTTATGATAATGATGTACATGATGTATTTATTGCATATGATGTGTATCATGAATGCTTTAAATGATGAATGTTTGGTATCATGATCAACATGTTGATAAATGCTTAAAAATTTTAATGTTTGAGTATCATGTATGATATGCTTATTAATGATGATTGATTTATTTTTCGGTATCATGCATGAAAAATAAGGTTATTGAAATTGTGTATGTTTTAATTTGAATATATAATGATGCACAAATAAGAATGATACTTACCTTTGTCATAATATGAAAATTGATATAAGGGTCTTCCCTTCTTTTTGACAATGACAAAGGGGGAGCAAGAATTTCTAGCGTGGACATCATGAAAAGAGACAAACTAACTAGCTTGCACAATTTAAGATGAAAGCAAAAATTGCACTTCTCAAAAGAGAAGATGCAAATGTAACATTTGCCAAATTGTTTGCTTGCCTCATGTAAAACATTATCTCTTGCTAGTTTGGCATTTTTGCTAGCTTGTATGTTGCAAAACTTGATCACTTTTTCAAACATTTTGCTAGCTTACACTTTGCAAAGAAAGCAAAAATGGCACTTCTAGAAGAAAGAGCTTGTTATTTTGAACATCACAAGCTTGCCTATCTTAAGAAACAAAAATTGCAAAAGTGCTATCTTGCCTATCTCAAGAAGCAAAACTTGCAACTTGCACATTGCAATAGGAAGCAAGAATTATGAGCTTACACAAGAAAGCTATCTTGCATTTGCTTTCGAAATTTTTGCTAGCTTGTATATTGTGAAACTTACATATCGTAAAAATTGCTAGCTTATAGTCTAAAGAGATGCAAAAAGTTGCTATCTCAAAAGAAGCAAATGTGCTATCTTTCCTATCTTAAGAGGCAAAAATGCTAACTTGCACATCTAGCAAAACTTGACAAATTTGCATATTTCAAGAAGCAAGAGTTGCTTTCTTGAACATCTCAATATTGCTAGCTTGCATAATGTAGAACTTACTATCTTGAACATTACCAAAAGTGCTATCTTGTATGCTGTAAAACTTGCATATCTAAAACTTGATAGCTTGAGCTAAGCATGATGCATTACTTGCTAAATTTTCTAGCTTCAAAACTGCATGATGATAAAACTTAATATTATGTTTTTCATGCAATGAGTTGAACTTATATTACAAACACAAAGAATAGTTGTACTTCTCCTTTTTGTTGATGACAAAGGGGGAGAAGTATCTTGATGACATGATATGCATAAGTCTATGCATGAGTTCATATTGATGTGTTGCAAGTATTCATGATGAATATTGCAATGACTTGAATTCAGTTTGAATTCAAGGTTCTATCAATATGGCATATTGATAGGGGGAGTTTGTTTAAACTCCGGGAGTTAAGGTTAACTCCGTCATCAAGTGGTTGTCATCATCAAAAAGGGGGAGATTGTTGAATCTCGTATTTTGATGATGAAACCACTTGATATGTGTTTATGATTTAAACTGCATTTTAAGCGATGCAGGTCTACTCGATCAGGTTTAGACAGTTGATGCAGGAGGAATTGACGTTACGCCGGAAGAGATCACGTCAGGATATTGGATGGTTGAATGCTTCGGACGTCGGGCATCAGGCCAAGGAGAGCGAAATTGCGCCAAGGATATCGGGGTTGCGGAGGTCAACCGCCAATTGGGCAACAAGCCGCAAGAGAGGACGATGCACCGAAGAATCGGACGAAGCGCCAACCAATGACGTGCCGGGCAACAGAATGTCAATTTGCGTTGTAATAATTGTCTAGATCGGAGTTAAGTTTTGGTTCGTGTGTGCAGGATTAATTACGATAACGATGAAGACATAAAGCGAAACAAAGTGCTGGAGTCAAGCGCGAAGGATTCATTGGGAGTTCGAGAGTTCGACAGAAGTCCGAAGGTTCATCGGGAATACTGCCGGAACTAGCCGAGAATGAGTAGGGAGCTTGCCGAAGGGTTTTTCGGAAGCTCGCCGGAAGGTTCGTTGGAAGTTCGCGGAGCTCACCGAGAAAGATCGGAGCTTACCGAAGAAGCTCATTGGAACTCGCCAAGATCAAATCGTGAAGTCTAGGAGCTTGCCGGGAGTCCGCAGAATGGTTTCCGAGAGTTTATCGGAAGACCGTCGGAAGTTTGCCGGAAGCTCGCCGGAAAAAGTCTTGACTTACGGACTTTGTAATAGCTTAGAAAATGTCTTTAAATTCATAGTTAGCACGTTAATTAGGGTTAGGATTAGGTGTTAATCCTATAACCCAAGTAGGGGCCAATTGGGCCCGAGTTCGGACTGGTTTGGGCCAAGTTTGGAGCCCAACCAGTGAGCTGAATTGGCCTAGGCGGTGGCACCGCCTAGCTGGGCGGTGGCACCACCCAGCACCCGAGAGCTGGGCGGTGACACCTCCTGGGCTGGGCGGTTGCACCGCCCAGCACCCGAGCGTTGGGCGGTGGCACCGCCAGCATCGGGAACATAAGAGAATTTAAATTTTTGGAGCCCAAATTTGAATCCTCTTGAGGCCTATAAATACCCCTCAAGTCTCAACTGAGAAGACAACTTTTTGAGCAGCAAGTGATTGAGAGAAAAGTCTTAGAAGAGTCTTTGCTAGTCTTGTTTTCAATTTGCTAGTGTTCACCTCCTTCTTTCTTTCTGAAAATCTGTAAGAGAGTGAACCGCTTGTAAAAGTTGTAAGAGGGGTATTTACCCTTCCCTTTCAAGAGATTTGCTAGTGGAAGGTGGGAGCCTTATCGAAGAGGGGCCTCGCAAGTGGATGTAGGTCATTTGACCGAACCACTGTAAAATCAGCGTAATCTCTGGTTTGCATTTACTTATTGTCATTTATATTACTGCAAACCATTTGCACTTTAATGCTATACTGCTTTGTCTCCATCTTACTTATCTCTTCAAGTTAAAATGCAATCGAAACGTTTTTAAACGAAAACGTTGCTTTTATCGTACGAAGTTTCTGAAAAGTGTTTAAATCGTGAAAAGTTTTTCGCACTTCACCGCTACACTAATTCACCCCCCCTCTTAGTGCCGCTCCGATCCTAACATAAATAAGGTGTGGAAGCTTGTTCCTAGGCCAAGTGATCATTTAGTTATTAGTACTAAATGGGTCTTTAGAAACAAACAAGATGAATTTGGTATCGTGGTTTGAAACAAGGCTAGATTAGTGGCCCAGGGTTTCAACCAAGAAAAAGATATCGATTATGAAGAAACTTTCGCTCCTGTGGCACTTTTAGAAGCCATAAGGATGCTCCTTGCCTATGCTAGTAGTAATAATTTTAAGTTATTTCAAATGGATGTTAAAAGTGCATTTCTTAATGGCTTTATTTCCGAAGAAGTTTATGTTGAACAACCTCCTGGATTTGAGAATGATAATCTCCCTAATCATGTATTTAAATTGACTAAAGCCCTCTATGGATTGAAACAAGCCCCATGGGCTTGGTATGGGAGACTTAGCTCATTTCTTATTAAAAATAATTTCTCTAAAGGAAAGGCAAGGTCGATACTACATTATTTATCAAAAATTTTGAAAATAATTTTTTTATTGTTCAAATTTATGTTGATGATATCATTTTCCATTCTACAAATGAATCTCTATGTGAGTCATTTGCTAAAAGTATGAGTCTTGAATTTGAAATGAGTTTAATAGGGGAATTAACTTTCTTTTTGGGCTTACAAATCAAACAACTAAGTAATTGTATATTTCTTAGTAAAATAAAATATGATTTAGATTTACTAAAAAGTTTTAATATGGATAGCTCAAAGGCTATCAACACTCCTATGAGCACCTCCACTAAGTTAAAAATTGATGAAAGTAGAGAAAGCTTTAATCAAAAAGCTTACAGGGGTATGATAGGAAGTTTACTTTACCTCACCATAACTAGACCGGATATCATGTTTCGTGTCGAACTTTATGCTAGGTTTCAATCTAATCCTAAGATATCTCATCTCAAAGTAGTTAAAAAAATACTTAGATATCTTAAAGGAACCACAAATCTAGGATTATGGTATCCAAAATCGGAGAATTTTGAGTTAATTGCTTATGCTGATGCGGATTTTGTTGGATGTATATTATATAGAAAAAGCACATCCGAAATATGTCAATTTTTAGGACATACACTTGTTTCTTGGTCTTCTAAGAAACAAAACTCGGTTACATTATCTACAACCGAAGCTGAGTACATTGCTGCTAGTGCATGTTGTGCACAAGTTGTGTGGATAAAAAACACTTTAGAGGATTATAAGATTCATCTTAAAAACATTCCGATAAAATGTGATAACACAAATGCAATATGTTTAACAAAAAATCCCTATTCAACACTCTAGAACATAACATATTGATATTAGGCATCACTTTATACGAGATCATGTTACTAATCATGATGTAATCTTAGAGTTTATTGATACAAAACATCAATTAGCCGATATCTTTACAAAATCTTTAAGTGAAGAACAATATGATTTTATTAGAAGAGAGTTAGGAATGTTAATTTGTCTAAATGCATAAATTTGATGTATATCTTTTTCGAAATATCTTTATGAATTTCTTGAATGGAGCTTTCAAGAGATTATGCCATATCATGTTTACTTCATACCTTTGCTCCATCACTTTTGATACACTCAATCACTTCATAGATTTCATTGACAAATGCATCTCTCGGATTTATCTCTTGTGAATTTTTATTGAGAAATGGATTTGATGTAATGATCCTCTCATTATGAAGACTTATTCATGGAATTTCTTTTATCCTTCATATGATGATTCTTTCACATGAATTTTTTCTTAATGAAGGAAGAATTTTTATGATTCTTTTTTATGAGATGAACACTTGCAAGAATGAGGATTTGATTTCACATGAATATCTTGATCCTTGTGAAAATTGAAGTATGATTTAATGAAACTCTTTTATCGTTTTTAACTTCATTCAAAGTTGGTTCTCAATGGATTTTCCTCCTTACTCTCCTTCTTCATGCAAAGTTTTGATGAAAAATAAAAAGGGAAAAGTTGATGGAAGCCATCACTTTAAATATTTATAACTTTTAATGTGAGAACTTTTGAATGGTACCATGTCATGAATGCTTGAAATATGATTGGTATACAAATTGAAATGTGGCATGAATTTTTACCACACTTGCATTGTTGAATTATTCTCTTTTTATTGATGACAAAGGGGGAGAAATAATACCAAAATGTGATAAATTGATGACAAATGTATGCAATGTATTTCATCATATATACTTGAAATGTTTGCTTGATAAATTTCCTTCATTATGATAAGATATCTAGAGCTTAACTTATAATTTTACAATCAATATCTTGCCATAGAAGGATGAATTACTATGTTTGTCATCTTTCATATATGAAATATCAAAACTTGAAAATGGATGTCATGCCTTGACATCATTTTGAGAATGATAGATCATGATATGAATCATGATGTGAGTATTGATAAGTTTAAATGAACTTAACTTATCAATATGTATCTTGAATTCAAATGTCTTGAATTCAAGAATGTCTTTTCTCAAGTATGGCATATAGATAGGGGAAGTTAAGGTTAACTCCGTCATCAATTGATTGTCATCATTAAAAAGGGGGAGATTGTTGAATCTCGGATTTTGATGATGAAGTCAATTATAATTTGTTTGATCTAATCTATATGTTGAGAAACATGTGTAGGATTTACTATGATGGTAGTAAGACATAAATCAGGTGTTGTGCCAGAGTCAAGATCGAGATCTCATTAGGAGTTCGAGAGTTCGACGGAAGTCCGAATGTTCGTCGGAAGTTCTGCGGGAACCAACCGAGAAGTCCAGAAGCTTGCCATAGAAGCTCATCGGAACTCGCCAAGAAGATCGTCGCAAAGTCCGGGAGCTTGTCGGGAGTCTGTCGGGACATTGCCAAGAGTTCATCGGATGTTCGTTGGAAGTACGCCGGAAGCTTGCCAGAAGAGCAATTGATGCACCGTAATAAGAAGAGTTGTGATCATGTCTTAATTATCATAGTTAGAGCACAAATTAAGTTAAGATTGGGAGTTAATCCCACTAACTTAATTAGGGACCAATTGGGCCCTTAATAGGGTTGATTTGGGCAGAATTGAACAGCCCAATCATCCACCGAATTCCTGGTCGGTGGTGGCACCGCCTAGAAAGCAGTGCCACCCTAGGATTTTTAGGCGATGGCACCACCGGTAGTTATTGCTGCCAGTGGTGGTACCGCCCCTGTCAGGTGGTGGTACCACCAAAGCTCGGTCTTCGAGCATTGTCAGACGATGATACCACCTAGATTGAGTGGTAGTACCGCCTAGTGTCAGGTATTAGGTAGTAGTACCGCCCAATAATAGCGGTGGTACTACTAGGACCCAAAAAATCTAGGATTATACACTTTTTTGCTCTATTTTTGAAGCCATTGGGGCCTATAAAAACCCCATCCTTTTCTACATGAAAGGGAACGAAACTATTGGCATAATCTTGAGTTCTTGAGTCTTAAAGTGTTGAAAAAGTTAGAGTTCTCCTCCTTCATCTCTTAGCCTTGTAACCATCTAAGAAAGAGGAGTGAGACTTGTAAGGGTTCATCTCCTAAACCCGGGAAAAGGAGAAAGTGCTGTAAAGAGGTATTCGATCTTCACCTATTGAAGGAATGCCTTTAGTGAACGTCGGAGACTTCGTCGGAGGAGGAATCCGAAAGTGGATATAGGTCACGTTGACCAAACTACTCTAAATCTAATTTGCATTTCGCTTTGAGCAATCTTCTTTAACTACAAATCATTTTATAGCAAATTGCTTCTTTTCCTCATCTTGCTTTCACTACACTTACGCTCTCTGACGTTTTAAAGTTATTATCTTTCCGAATCAATTTCCTTAGAACGTATGAAATATTTTCTAAAATCGTAAAAGTTTTTCGCTGCACTAATTCACCCCCCTCTTAGTGCCGCTCTTGATCCTAACATATTTTACCCTCTCCGATATCTGTTTAGTATTAGAGCTAAAGGCTAGAGATCATGGCAAGGCGGAATGGAAAATATATAGTTGGTGAAGGTAGTGACCATGAAGATGATGCTGAGTCGTTGAGACTGCAGCTACGAAGATTGCTACATAGTCTACAGGAAAAGAATGAAATAATCGAAGAACTTTAAAGTAGACAAAACCAGCATGAAAATGATGTCCATGAATATACTTCTGATGAAGATATACCCCCTCTCCCAAGGGAGTCGAGAAGATGTTGGAAAAGAAATGGAATCCAAGACGAGTGGCAGAATAAATATAACCCAAGATTGGAGATTCTAGAGTTTGAAGGTAAAATAAATGTTAATGACTTTATCGATTGGCTTAATACAGTAGAAAGAATTTTTTATTTTCATGAACCATCAGAACAAAAGAAAGTCAAACTTGTGGAACTCAAACTCAGACGGAATGTATCTTTTTGGTGGAAAAATCTGAAAAAATAAAGAGAACGTGAGGGGAAGAGTAAAATCATGACATGGGAAAAAATGAAAAGGGAGCTGAAGAGAAAATATTTACCTCACAATTATAGGCAAGAGATATTTCTAAAAATCCATGATTTCATGCAAAAAGATCTTAGTGTGGAGGAGTACATTGCAGAATTCGATAATCTGATGTTAAAATGAGAGTTTGTGGAACCGGAAGAACAAACCATTACAAGATACTTAGGATGTCTGAAGTATGAGATTACTAAAGTTATTTAACTATAGCCATATTGGTCTTTAAATAATGTGAGCAAGCTGGCATTAAAAGTTGAAATGCAATAGAAGTTTGAAAAGATTTCTCGCTACTGCTCAAACGAAGGCTATACAAAAGGAGGAAGTTCCAAGCCTACTGTCCAAAGCAAGGTGATATCGAAGGTGCAAGAAAAGGGTAAAGAATCTGCTAGCAGCAAGAAAACTCCTAATTCTTCTACCCCAAGTGGCCAAAAGTGCTTCAAATGTCATGGTTTTGGGCATATTGCTTCAGATTGTCCAAATAGGAGGATTGTAACTTTTGTTGAAGATCATAATGATGGAGGAGAAGATGAAGCTGACGACGAACCAAAATATGATGAAGATCAGGAAGAGGTTTCTTATGCAGATCATGGTTTGTCTATTGTATTGCAACATAGCTTGCAAGTGTCTTATGTGGCCGATGATGAAAGTTGGGTGCCAAAAAGCATGTTTCACACTAAATTCACTTCTCTTGGAAAGGTGTGCTTAGTGATCATCGATAGTGGTAGTTTTGAGAACGTGGTTTCTTTGGAGATGGTACAGAAGCTGAAGTTGGACACAATCTCTCATCCACATTCATACCAATTATGTTGGTTGCAAAAAGGAAATAACATCAAGATAACAAAAAGATGTTTAGTTTCATTTTCAATTGGCAAGTATTATAAAGATGAAGTACGGTGTGATGTTGCTTGTCAATTACTGTTAGGAAGACCTTGGCATTATAATAGAAGTGTGTTGTATGATGATTATAAACATACTTATTCTTTTAAGGTGAATGAAAAGAAGATTATCTTAGCTCTATTACAACCTTCTGAAATCAGTGCACCAAAGAAGTTAGTACTTTTATGTCTTATGGTAAATGCAAATGTGAATTAGACAAGAGGTTTTGGCCCTAATGATAGTAGAGGAGAATGAACAACAAAAGGAGACACCGAAAATCATGTAACCAATCCAAGAGGAATTTCAAGATGTTACACTAGAAGAGATTCCACATGGCCTTGCACCTTTGAGAGACATTCAACATCACATTGATCTTATTCCGGGGGCTGTTCTACCTAATAAGGCTACGTACAGAATGAGTCCCAAGGAACATGAAGAACTTCAAAGGCAAGTTGATGAATTAGTGAAAAATGGGTTAATTCGGGAGAGCATAAGTCCTAGTGCAGTTCCCGCCTTGTTGGTGCCTAAGAAGGATGGTTCTTGGAGAATGTGCGTGGATAGCCGCACCATTAACAAACTCACAATGGACTATCATTTTTCAATTCCAAGGTTAGATGATTTACTTGATCAATTATGTGGTGCTTCTATTTTCTCTAAAATTGATTTGAGAAGTGGCTATCACTAAATAAGAATGAGGCCCGGAGGTGAGTGAAAAATAGTATTTAAAACTAGAGAAGGCTTATATGAATGGTTAGTTATGCCATTTGGGCTCTATAATGCTCCTAGCACTTTCATGAGATTTATGATTTACATACTTAAGCCATGCATTGGAATATTTGTTGTAGTTTACTTTGATGATATATTGGTGTACAACAAGAGTGAAGAGGAGCATACGAATCATTTGAAAGAAATCTTTCTTATTTTGAGGCAGCAAAAGCTTTATACTAATCTAATGAAGTGTGATTTCTTTACATCTAGTATTGTATTTTTGGGGTATGTTGTTTCAAAAGATGGAATCATGATGGATCAAAGTAAGGTAGAAGCTATTCTCAGTTGGCCAACACCTGCTTCATTGCATGATGTGAGGAGTTTCCATGACTTAACTTCTTTTTACTGAAGATTAATCAAGAATTTTAGCTCTATTGTCGCTCTAATCACCGAATGTCTGAAATGTGATAAATTCAAATGGACTAATGAGGCTAACGATACTTTTAAGCTTTTAAAAAGAAAGGTGACCGAAGCTCCTATCTTAGTTCTACCAAATTTTGATAATGTGTTTGAGATTGAATGTGATGCATCTAATGTAGGAATTAGTGCTGTTTTGAGTCAAGACGAAAAGCCGATTGCATTTTTTAGTGAGAAGTTGAATGGTACAAGAAGAAAATATTTTACCTATGATAAAAAGTTCTATGCCATATATCGAGCTTTATCTCATTAGAGTTAGTACCTTTTTGCCAAACCATTTGTGTTATATTCAGATCATTAAGCATTAAAGTTCATAAATCACCAACATAAGCTAAACAAGAGGCATGCAGCTTGGTTGGAGTTTTTGCAATCTTATAACTTTACAATTAAGTATAAATCTGGTGTTCAAAATGTGATTACTGACGCATTGAGCAGAAAGCATTCTTTATTATCAGCAATGGAGTCAAAGTTGTTGGATTTTAGACGTTCAAAGATCTCTATGAGAATGATGTGGATTTCGAATTAATATGGCAGAATTGCAAATCAGGTTCCTTTCAACAATTGCAAATCAGTGATGACTTTAACGAGTAGCCGAGCCTTCTCGGTGATCTCCGTGAACCTCCGACGATCTCTTCGGCGAACTTCCGAAAATTCCGATAGGTTCCCGATTTCTTCTCGGTTGGTTCCGGCAACATCTCCGACGATTCTTCGGACTCTTAAATGTCCATCGATCTGGACTCCGGTATTCTTGCTTTGTGTTTTCTGGTTATCGTAGTTAATCCTGCACACTTAACTCAATAATATGGATTAGATCAATTAACCCATCAATTGATTTCATCATCAAAATCCGAGATTCAACAATCTCCCCCTTTTTGATGATGACAATCAATTGATGACGGAGTTAAACATAACTCCCCCTATCTATATGCCATATTATGAGAAGATGAAAACACTTTAATTTCATCCATTGAATTCAAGCATAAACCGATAAGTTCTAACCGTAGAACTTATCTTTATTCTCATTAAGCAATAGTAAATGCGAAACTTCGATGAAAATCATAAGTCAAATGATATTGGACGATTTTTACTATGATAGGAGATAAAGATTTTCAACAGGAATTTCATGATATCGATGTAAGGCATGCTTTCAATATGATCAATCAATCTTGTGATATTCTCAAGGATTTTGTAAGGCATATAAGACATTCATATCACACAAGCTTTTGCAATTCATATAAGTAATGCTATTAAAATGATACAAGTCATCACTTTTCTCCCCCTTTGTCATCAACAAAAAGGGAATGAGACTTGAAGCACATAATTTATCATACAAAGATTTTATCATTGATCATACATCACTCATCTATATTATCATTGATCATACAAAGATTTTATCATTGAAAATTAAGCATACTAAAATATTTACGCAGAGTTCATCTTAAAGGAAAATTCAGCATTCATCCATATTATCAAATCTCTTCTTTTTATAAATAACAAAAATTATAGATGTACAAAGAAGAGATTGGGATAAGAAAAAAAAATTTTAAGTAGTAACTCCAATAAGTCAAGATCATAATTCGAATACAAATCCATTCAAATTCAATTCGTTAACTCATAATCAAGCCATCAAAATCAATTTCGAGATTCAAAATGTCATAAAATCATTAATCTTGATCAAATGGAAGCGGTGTTTGACTCAAGATAGGATAAGATAATTTAACAAGTCACCGAGGAACGGAGAGAGAATGAAAAACTTTACGGAAAATCCATTCAAACAAGTTTATTCTTAGGGACAATTTAACATACCTAATTCCCTTCTAATGAATTCAAATTGGTCTTCATTCAAAGCTTTTGTAAATATATCTGCTAATTGATGCTTTGTGTCAATGAATTCTAGAACAACATCATTGTTAAGGACATGATCGCGTATGAAATGATGCCTAACGTCGATGTGCTTAGTTCTAGAGTGCTGAATTGGATTTTTAGTAAGACATATGGCACTAGTATTATCACATTTTATGGGAATGTTTTTAAAGTGAATTCCATAGTCTTCTAATGTATTTTTCATCCAAATGATTTGTGCACAACATGCACTTGCAGCAATGTATTCGGCTTCCGCCGTAGATAGTGCAACTGAATTTTGTTTCTTGGAAGTCCAAGAAACAAGTGCATGTCCTAAAAATTGGCATGTTCCGGAAGTACTTTTTCTATCTATCCTGCATCCGCCAAAATCGGCATCTGCATAAGCTATTAGATCGAATTTTTCAGATTTTGGATACCACAATCCTAAATTTGGAGTTCGTTTAAGATACCTAAATATTCTTTTAACACTCTTTAGATGAGATAATTTAGGATTAGATTGAAACCTAGCGCAAAATCCTACACTAAACATAATATCTGGTCTAGTCACGGTGAGGTAGAGTAGACTACCTATCATTCCCCTATATGTTTTTTGATCAAAATTTTCACTATTTTCATCTATATCTAACTTAGTCGCAGTACTCATAGGGGTATTTATTGCTTTTGAGTTATCCATGTTAAACCGTTTTAACAATTCTAATGTATATTTGGATTGGTTAAGAAATATACCATCACTAAGTTGTTTGATTTGTAATCCTAAAAAGAAAGTTAATTCACCCATTAAACTCATTTCAAATTCATGACTCATACATTTGGCAAATGATTCACATAGTGATTCATCCGAAGAGCCAAAAATAATATCGTCAACATAAATTTGCACAATAAGAAAATTATTTTCAAAATGTTTAATAAACAATGTAGTATCAACCTTGCCTTTGGTAAAATTATTTAGAATAAGAAAGGAACTAAGTCTTTCATACCAAGCTCTAGGAGCTTGTTTCAAGCCATAGAGAGCTTTAGTCAATTTGAATACATGATTAGGAAGAAGAGAATTTTCAAATCCGGGAGGTTGTTCGACATATACTTCTTCGGAAATAAAACCATTCAAGAAAGCACTTTTGACATCCATTTGAAATAGTTTAAAATTATTACTACTAGCATAGGCAAGGAGCATCCTTATGGCTTCTAATCGAGCCACGGGAGTGAAGGTTTCTTCGTAATCGATACCTTCTTCTTGGTTGAAACCTTTGGCCACTAATCTAGCCTTGTTTCTAACCACGATACCATTTTCGTCTTGCTTGTTTCTAAAGACCCACTTAGTACCTATGACTAAGTGGTCACTTGGTCTAGGAACAAGCTTCCATACCTCATTCCTCTCAAATTGGTTCAATTCTTCTTGCATTGCAATGACCCAAAAATCATCTTTTAAGGCTTCGTCAATGCATTTAGGTTCAATTTGAGAAAGGAAAGCGGCATTAGCACAAAAATTCTTGAAAGAAGAACGAGTTTGAACCCCTTTTGTTGTATCTTCTATAATTAGCTCCTTTGGATGAGCATCTACATACTTCCATTCTTTGGGTAAAGAAATTTCGGAAGAAGATGCATTCAAATGGCTATTTTGAGGAGGGGGTTCGTTTAAATTCAAATTATCAAAACCAAGATCATCATCAAAATCATTTTTCTTTAAATCAGAAATTTCATTAAAAACTACATGAATAGACTCTTCTATTACTAAGGTCCTTTTGTTAAAGACACGAAAGGCCTTAGAAACGGAGGAGTAACCAAGAAAAATGCCTTCATCGGATTTAGCATCAAATTTACCTAGGGCATCCTTTTCATTTAAAATGAAGCATTTACAACCAAAAACTTTAAAATAAGAAATATTTGGTTTTTTGTTATTCCATAATTCATAGGGAGTTTTTGATAGAGATGGTCTTATTAGAACCCTATTCATGATGTAACAAGTCGTATTTACGGCTTCGGCCCAAAAATATTTGGGTAAACTATGTTCATTTAACATAGTTCTTGCCATTTCTTGTAGGTTTCTATTTTTCCTTTCAACTACTCCATTTTGTTGAGGATTTCTTGGTGTTGAGAAGTTATGATTGTACCCATTAACTTCGCAAAAATTTTGAAAGTCACGGTTTTGGAATTCACCATCGTGATCACTCCGAATTGATGAAATCATGAAGTCTTTTTCGTTTTGAGTGAGTTTACAAAACTTAGAGAAACACTTGAAGCAATCACTTTTGTGAGCTAAGAAATAGGTCCAAGTGTATCTAGAGTAGTCATCCACAATCACAAAAGCATATTTGCTTCCACCTAGACTTGTTGTATCAATTGGTCCAAATAAGTCCAAATGGATCAATTATAATGGTCTAGTGGTGCTAATTTGATTTTTTGGTTTGAAGCTTGTTTTTATTTGTTTGCCTAGTTGACATGCATCACATACCTTATCCTTAATAAACTTCATATTCGGAATCCCTCGTACTAATTCTTGAGATGAGATTTTAGATATTGTTTTCATGCTTGCATGACCTAATCTCCTATGCCAAAGCCAAGCATCATCATTTACGACGGAGAAACACATTTCATTACCTAGTTCATCAAGATTGATGGTATAGACATTATTTTGTTTTAAAGCAATCATAGTCATGTTATGATTTGGTTTTTCAATAATGCACATATTTGATTCAAATCTAACGATATAACCTTTATCGCATAGTTGACTAATACTTAAGAGATTGTGTTTCAATCCATCAACTAGTAAAACATCATCAATGGAAAAACTAAATTTGTTACCAATAGTTCCCTTGCCAATGATTTTGCCTTTGTTGTTGTCTCCGAAGGTGACGTACCTTTCTTCTTTGCTAGTGAGCATAGAGAAATGAGATGGATCTCCAGTCATATGTCTTGAGCATCCACTATCGAGATACCATCTCTTGCTCCTAGCTTGTGGGTTTGTCTACAAAAGAGGATGATTTTTAGGTACCCATTTGATTTTGGGTGCCTCAAAAATTGACCCACTAACCTTGTTATTTATTTTTGAATCCTTTATAGTTCCTTTAGGAACCCATATTAATTTTTATGAACTAATTTTCCTAAATGGACATTTGTAGGCAATATGTCCGGATTTGCAACATAAGTTGCATTTCATATAAGAGGAAACATGTAATGTAGGTCCTTTTATGAAAGTGGTAGGATTTTGATGTAATCCTTTTACAAATCCAATTCCATTTCTATTTGCGATGTGACCCTTGTGTGCAAGGATCATATCTAATCCTTTGCTACCAACCTTAAACTTGTTTAAGGTTTCCCTAAGAAGCAAATTTTCATTTTTTATTGCTTCTAAATGCTCACACTTAGAGCATGGAGGAGTTTGAAGACTATCAAACTTATCTTGTAGCAAAGCATGCTCTTTCTTTAAGATACTTAACTTCTTGCTAACAGTTCTACATTCATCAAATAATTCATGAAAAGCGATAGAGAGTTCTTCAAAAGATAAATCTTCATTAAATAAATCACATACCTCTTCTCCTAAAGCCATTAGCGCGTAATGAGCAACTTGCTCGGTGTTGGACTCCTCTTCTTCGGACGCGCTTGAATCATCCCACGTTGCCTTGAGCGCCTTCTTCTTTGATGTTCTCTTTTTGGCTTGAGGACAATCGTTCTTGTAGTGTCCCGGTTTTTTGCATTCATAGCAGATCACTTGGTCCTTCTTTTGTTCAAATTTGTTTTTAAATTTGTTCTTTCTTAAGTATTTCTTAAATTTTTGAGTCAAAAGTGCAATGTCATTGTCACTGTCCTCATCACTTGATGTTCCTTTCAAGTGGTCTTCTTGTGATTTGAGTGCCATATCCTTCCTGTTCTTTGGAAGGGGGTTCTCGAGCTCGTCATGAGCTTGACATGTCATTTCGTAGAGGGAATGCTTTAAGGTCTTTGGCCTCTTGAATGGCCGTAACTTTTGGATCCCAACTTTTAGGGAGGGATCTTAAGATTTTAGTTACTAGTTCAAAGATAGTAAAATCTTTACCAAGAGCTTTGAGTCCATTGATGACATCCGTAAACCGGGTGTACATGTCTCCGATGGACTCACTTGGTTTCATTCGGAAAAGTTCGTAAGAGTGCACAAGGATGTTGATTTTGGACTCTTTCACTCGGCTAGTGCCTTCATGAGTGACCTCAAGAGTTCTCCAAATATCAAAAGCTGAATCACACATTGAAACACGATTAAATTCGTTTTTGTCTAATGCACAAAACAAGGCATTCATAGCCTTTGCATTTAAAGCAAAAACCTTCTTCTCCGATTCATTCCATTCACTCATCGGAAGAGAAGATTTTTGAAATCCGTTTTCAACAATAGACCAAAGCTCAAAGTCCATAGAATTGAGGAAGATCCTCATGCGAGTCATCCAATATGTGTAATCCGACCCATTAAACAAAGGTGGTCGTGCAATAGAGTGGCCCTCTTGCATGCCGGAGTAAGCCATCTCTCTTGGGTATTAAACCAAATATGAGAGATAACCTCGCTCTGATACCACTTGTTAGGATCGGAGCGGCACTAAGAGGTGGGGGGTGAATTAGTGCAGCAGATTAAAACTTCGATTTTAACAAAATCTTTCGTACGATAAGAACGGAACTTGAAAAGTTTAACTTGAAAGCGTATTCTTAAAGTTGCACAGCAAGGGTAATAAGGAACTAAAGCAGTAAGAAGATTTGCAGTAATGTAAATGACAATAATAAAATGCAAACCAGAGATTACGCCAATTTTTAGAGTGTTTCGGTCAAATGACCTACTCCACTTGCGATGCCCCTCTTCGATGAGGCTCCCACCTTCCACTAGCAAATCTCTTGAAATGGAAGGGTAAACACCCCTCTTACAACCTTTTACAAGCAGCTCAACCTCTTACAAATTTTCAATAAGAAAGGAGGAGGAGAACTCTCTAGCAAATTGAAAACAAGACTTGCTAAGACTTTCTAAGACTTTTCTCTCAATCAAAATGCTTCTCAAAAGTTGTAACCTCAGTTGAGATTTGAGGGGTATTTATAGGCCTCAAGAGGATTCAAATTTTGGGCTCCAAAATTTGAATTCTCTTAGGGTTCCCGGTGCTGGAGGTGCCACCGCCCAGCCAGGCGGTTCCACCGCCCAACGCTCGGGTGCTGGACGGTGCAACCGCCCAACCAAGGAGGTGTCACCGCCCAGCTCTCGGGTGCTGGGCGGTGCCACCGCCTGGCACTCCGATTTCACTGGTTTGGCTTAATTTAAGCCCAAACCATATCTGACTTTGGGCCCAGTTGGCCCCTAACCAGGATATAGGATTATCTCTTAATCCTAATCCTAATTACAAGTGAACTACATAACAAAAACACATCCTAAGCAAGCTTTCAACCGCGAACGTCGAGTCTTGTTTCGGCGAGCTTTCCGACGAGCTTCTTCCGACGGACACCCATCAAGCTCCCGATCTTGTGATGACTTTAACGAGTAGCCGAGCCTTCTCGGTGATCTCCGTGAACCTCCGACGATCTCTTCGGCGAACTTCCGAAAATTCTGATAGGTTCCCGATTTCTTCTCGGTTGGTTCCGGCAGCATCTCCGATGATTCTTCGGACTCTTAAACGTCCATCGATCTTGACTCCGGTATTCTTGCTTTGTGTTTTCTGGTTAGCGTAGTTAATCCTGCACACTTAACTCAATAATATGGATTAGATCAATTAACCCATCAATTGATTTCATCATCAAAATCCGAGATTCAACACCTTTTTCCTGTATTTTCAGATCTATGCAATGTAGAACTTGAGCCCTCATTTTGTTGAAATTTGCTGAGGCTCTCCATTAGGCTCTTTTTGAAATCATTAAGTGTTTCTTGCAATCGATTCTCAATTCTGATTTCCAATGCTTCCATTTGTGCTTTCACCGAGTTATCAATGGCCATTGCGTAAGACTGCAAATCTGTAATCTCAACTCCTGTTTTTGGTGTCGGGTCAAGGGCATCAACACTATCGATGCGAAGTTACCGAGGAGGTGGACGCCAAGGGTAGTGCTGCGGTCGCTGCGTTGGAGGAAGAGTAGCTGCCCTGTTTCTATCGAGGCATGGGGTGAGAGCGCCGAGGTTGGAAGGCGACTACGTTGATGTGGCTGCAGCTGGGGGCAGCGTCACCAAGGGCCTGTCACTGCGGTGGTTGCGACGGTGCGGATGGAAGGCAGCGTTGCTCTGTCTCTACCGCACTACGAAGGCGTTGGTGACGTCGATGGATCGCGTGTGTTGAGGACACAACGGTGTCGTTGAAGCGACCGAAACAGAGCTTGTTGCGTGTGCTGTTGGAGGGAGGTTGCGGTGGTGTTGCCGAGGTTGAGGCTACAGGGGAAAATAGGAATCGACGGTGGCAGGCTGGGCGGCGAGCGGCGTTGTCGCTGGCTGGGCAGCAGTGGCGACGGTGGTGGCAACCGTTCGCAGCAGCAAGAGGATTGCCCTGTTTCGGTCACCAAGGGGGCAGAGCAAGGGTGAGTGGCGGCGGTCGTTCTCGCCCGAGCCAAGGGGAGCGGCGGCTGGGAGGCGAGCAGCGGTCGCCGCACGGTGGCTGGCAGTGGTGGTGGGTCGGCTGGAAGGCGACGGCGCTCGAGGCGTGGCTGCGATCGACGAGGGGCTGCGGCAACAGAGGAAGCTCTGTTTCTGCAACAGCTGCAAGGAGGGGCTGCGGCAACCGGCGGTTGCGGCTGTGGTGCCGGCGGTCCTTCTCGCTCGAGCGAGATGGGAACGCGAGGAGAAGAGGTCGCTGGCCAGGTGATCGAGCGGAGGCGATGCGGCTGGGAACAAGGGCAATCCGTGAGCAGCGGTCGCCGCACGGTGGCTGGCAGTGGTGGTGGGTCGGCTGGAAGGCGACGGCGCTCGAGGCGTGGCTACGATCGACGAGGGGCTGCGGCAACAGAGGAAGCTCTGTTTCTGCAACCGCTGCAAGGAGGGGCTGCGGCAACCGGCGGTTGCGGCTGTGGTGCCGGCAGTCCTTCTCGCTCGAGCGAGATGGGAACGCGAGGAGAAGAGGTCGCTGGCCAGGTGATCGAGCGGAGGCGATGCGGTTGGGAACAAGGGCAATCCGTGAGTTGCCCTGTTTCGGTCGCCGCGAGGAGGGCGACAATCGGCCGCTGCGGCTGCGACCCAAGGAAAGGCAGGCGGCGGTTGAGAGGCAGCGATGGTGGCGTGGCTGGGAGCAGCGTCACCAACAATCGCCGAGGAGGAGAGGTCGAGCGGCTGCACTGCGACGCAAGGGGAGGCGGCGGCGGTAGTAGGGATGGGATGGACGTTGGCAGCGTCGTCTCCTGGCCGGGGAACAGCGGCGGCGGTGGTCGCTGGCTGGGAAGCGGGGCGATGGTGGGCGCTGGCCGGAGAGAAACGACCACAGTCGCAACCGCCGGTTCTGATACCAAATGATAAGACCCTAAAGTCTTATCGTAGGTTCTGATACCAAATGATAAGACCCTAAAGTCTTATCGTAGGCTCTGATACCAAATGATAAGACCCTAAAGTCTTATCGTGGAAGAAAGGGGAGAAATGTAGATGATAATGATCGCTTCGAGGGGATCGGCCTCCTTGATCGCTTCGAGGGGATCGACCCTCCTTGATTGCTTCGAGGGGATCGGCCCTCCTTGATCTCTTCAAGGGGATCAGCCTCCAAGGGTTTGTCAAAAGACAAAATAGTATTTTTCATAGATTACCGAAAAGAAGTAGTTACACTCCTATTTATAGAGTTCCACCCAGAGTCCATCAGGACTTGAACTCTAATAATAAATAAATATTAAATAAACCTCTACTTGACTCTAACTGAACCAAACCGACTCAATAAACAACTGGACTAAACAGACTCAATAAACATTATTCAAAAGCTCAGAAAAAGGGTCCTAACAGACGTATTGTGCTTGTGACAAATTCTACTTGCATCTTCACAAGCAGATTTTGGATAAAGTTATTCCATATGCATGGTACTAAATTGAAAAGGCGTATGGAATATCACCGATAAATCGACGGCCAGACGAAAGTTGTAAATAGGTGCTTGGAGACAACCCAAAGTCACCCACCAAATATGACTACCCAAGGAGAACTCCAAACCTAGCCAAGTGTCATTATTTATCGACGGATCGTGACATGACGATGACGACCCACTACTGAAGTACTAATACAGTGGGCGAACCTACCAACAGAAGATGCCACTTAGGAGAACTATGATGACTTGAAGATCAAATTCTCAGAATTCATGAATCGTCAGCCTCGAGGACAAGACTGATTTAAAGAGGGCGGGTCTGTTAGGACTCTAGCTAGGAGAGTCCTAATTGAGAGGGACATTCATGTAAAACCTACCTAAGTTGGCCCCTATTAAAGATGTGAAGAGGCCGGCTAGGGTTAGGAGGTTGTTTCTTATAGAAGAATCATGAGTTGTAAAGGAATAGGAGTCTTGAGTAGGAGTCCTATTAGGAGTTGGTTAGAAGTAGGAGTCTTGAGTAGCAGTCCTATTAGGAGTTAGGGTTTAGAAGCCTTATAAATAGTCATGTATTCCTCCTCTTTTCATAAGTAATAGATGAATCTTTTCTATAGCCTTTGAGCAGCAACTTGGAGGGAGGAACTCCTATAGAGTTCCAAGGAGGCCGATCCCCTAAAGAGATCAACCCCAAGTTTAGAATCTACAAGGGTTCTAACACCTAGTATCAGATTAGGGTGGGCGGTGGAACCACTTGAGGCTCAGCCTCCCAGGTGGTTTGGGAGGTGGTACTGCCAAAGTCCAGTCTCTGAGGCTCTATCAAGTGGTAGTACCACCAGACTAGGCAGTGGTACCACCTAGTATCATAATGTCAAGTGGTGGTACTACCCAATACTAGTGATACCCTAGAAACCCGGGATGAGATACTTTTTTGCTCCAATTTTGTAGCCATTAGAGCCTATAAATACCCCACTATTTTCTGCATGAGGTAACAACAAAGTGTGAACAAAAATATTGAAATGTTGGGGTGTAAATGTATTGTAAAAGTGTTAAGTGTCCTCCTTTTCCCTTTCTAAGTCTTGTGATCATTCAAGTGAGGTGTGGGGTTTGTAAGGGTTGTCTCCTAAACCCGAAAAAAGGAGAAAGTGTTGTAAGAAGGTGGTTGGTCTTCTCCTATTGAAGGAAGACCATTAGTATATGCCGGTGACCTCTATATGTTTGGATCAAGAGCGGCACTAAGAGGGGGTGAATTAGTGCAGCGAAAAAAATCATCAATTTTGTAAAATATTTGTTCATTGAAAACCTGTTAGGATCAGGGGTCGGTGTCGGCACTAAGAGGGGGGGGGAGGGGGGTTGAATTAGTGCAACAGAAAGATTACGTCTCGATTAAAACTTCATTCGATAAAAATCATTTCCGATGAAAAACTAATTTTGGAAACTTTACTTGAAAGCATACGTAATGAATTCAAGGAGGTAAACACTTAAGGAAGTTTGTAGTAAGGTAATAGCAATAATGAAATGCAAACCAGAGAACATGGCAATTTATAGTGGTTTGGTCGTCGTGACCTACATCCACTCCTTTGATTCCTCTTCCATCGAGGCCACCGGCATCCACTAACAGTCTTCCTTCAATAGGCGAAGACCAACCACCTTTTACACCCCTCTTCTCCTTTTATCGGGTTTAGGAGATAACCCTTACAAGCACTCACTCTCCTCTCTTAAACAGAACTCTGACACTTAGACTTGGAGGAGGGAATTTCTAAAGAGATTACAGCAGCATTTCTTTACTTTTAGACTTTTTGTGCTTGTGTGCTTTAACCAAGGATGAGAGCGGTATTTATAGGCTTCAAGTTGATTCAAACTTAGAGTCTAAAACTTTTCCATCCCGGTTTCCCGGGCATGAGTGGTACCACCACCTGCGCTGGGTGATACCACCGCCTAGTATCAATCTGGCTGACACTGCCCTGGGTGGTACCATCACCTAGGGGGCAGTGCTGGGTGGTACCATCGCCCAGACTGGCGGTACCACCGTTTGGCACCCTGCCAAGGGCGGTACAATCGCCCAAACTGGCGGTACCACTACCTGACACAGTCTCAAAGACTATGCCATGACGGTGAGACTTATTGGGGCACTATTTGGGCCTCTTATTAGGCCCAACAGTTCTTACATGGGCCTAGCTGGCCCCTAATTGGGTTGGCCCAAATCCAAGCCTAATTATGTGCTAACTACGAAATCCTAAGATATTTGCTAAGCTAAACAAGTCCCTAAGTCTATTCTTCTAGCGAGCTTCCGGCGATCTTCCGGTGAACTTCCGATGATCTCTCGGCAATGTTTCGGTGGACTCCCGGCAAGCTCCTAGACTTCATGATGATCTTCTTCGCAAGTTCTGATGAACTTCTCTGGCAAGCTCCGAGACTTCTCGGCTGGTTCCTCCAAATCTTCCGACGAACGTCCGGATTTCTGACGAACTCTCGAACTCCCAACGTAATCGTGCCCTTGACTCCAGGACTTCATTTTACTTTATGCCTTGCTATCATAGTTAATCCTACACATGTAAAACACACTTTGATATAGACAATTAATACTAAGCATTAATCAAGTTGTCCGGCATGTCATTGATCCCTTGATGCTTCGTCCGATTCTTCGGCGCATCGTCCTCTCTTGCAGCCTATTTCCCAATCGGCCAGTTGACTCCGCAACTCTGATATCCTTGGCACAATATCCACTCTTCTTGGCCTGATGCTCGAATCCATGGCCCGAAGCCTTCTGTTGATACGTCGACCATTCCTCCTGCCCGACGTTCAATCTTCTGACATGTTTTCCTCCGGCACAACATGATTTTTCCTACTTTAATTGTCTCATCCTGATCGAAGCATCCTACATCACTCAAAATGCAAATTAAAACATAAACACATATTGATTGGTTTCATCATCAAAATTTGAGATTCAATAATCTCTCCCTTTTTTATGATGACAACCAATGACGGAGTTAACCAAACTCCCGGAGTTTAAACAAACTCCCCTATCAATATGCCTTATTGATAGAAACTCTTGGATTCAAAAATCCAAGCAAATATGTCATGATCAAATAATGACATCAACATACTTATCCCCCTTTGTCATCAACAAAAAGGAGAAGTCTAACTATTCATGTGTTTGGAAATATATGTTCAACTCATTGGCATATTTGCTTAGAACATTCATGCCATCAAGTTTAGATATGCAAGTTTTACAATATACAAGCTAGCAAATTTAATGATGTACAAATTTGTAAATTTGCTCTTCTTTGCGATGTGCAAGATAGTATATTTTTGTATTTTCTTGATATTTCAAGCCAGCAATTCTCGGTGATGTTCAAGATAGCAATTTCTTCTCTTTTGAGAAGTGTAATTTTTTATTTTTTTCTTGAATTGTGCAAGCTAGCTATCTCCCCCTTTGTCATTATCAAAAAGAAGGGAATACCCTTTACATTAATTTCTAAATCATGACAAAGGTAAGTATCAATCTTATTTGTCTATTATTATATTTTCAAATTAAAACATGCATAACCATACATTTCATTTTTCATACATGATACAAGTAAATCAATCATCACTATGGGCATATCATATATGATATTCAAGTATTTATGATATATCATTTTGGCAACATGATCATTAACTTCTCATTTGTATTTCATGCATAATTTCATTTCATCACATTCAAAATATTATCAAGAAAAAAATTAATTGGGAGATGAATACAAGGAGTTATATATAGACAAAAAAATTATGTCATGAAAGATGAGATCATGTGAATACCAAAAAACATGATTCATTTTGACATATCTCCTCTTTAAATAAAATACCAAGAAGAATCATAGGAGAACGATTAATGAAAAATCTTGATTCATAATAAATCTTAATTTTAAATATCAAGGAATCAAGATCATGATTTGGACAAAAAAATATTCAAATTTAAATCATCAAAATCATTTTTAAAGTCTAAGAGATTCGTAAAGATGATACAAATGGATTCATCAAACTCCTTTTCGAAAAAATCGAGAAAGTAGGAAAAATAATTTTTTCTAGGAGAAACCTTTTTTCTAAGTTGTTTCAATTCATGTAATTTATTTCATTTATACCAAATAAAAATGTACATTAACGTTTAGGATCGAAAAATGAATTTTGTCATAAAAACCATCAAGACCAATAAATCACAAAAATCATCATCTATCATTTTGAAAGATAAACTTATTAAGCAAGATCATTATGCATTAAATTATCAAGCATGATTTCATGTTTTCAATCAAAATCATTTTGTTTGTTTATCATAAAATATGTATTTTTCATTATTATTTTTAAAATCATTGGAAAGGTAAGCATGGTCCAATTTTATTTTTACATTTTCATTAATCATGAAATTAAAAAAAAATATTTAATTTTCTTAAAATAAATTAAAACTAAATTAAAAATAAGTCATGAGAAGCATTATGTAATTTTAAAATAAACTAAAGGCATTTTGATTACCTCAACGTCGAAAGCCATTAAGGCGTAGTTTGTCACTTCGCCTTTGTTGATTTTCTCCTTGTCTTCAGAGGAGCTCGATTCATCTTTTGGCAACTTCTTCTTGCATTCATAGCTAGTAGTTCCGTTCTTTTTATTCTTTAATTTTTGTTTCATTAATTTTTTAAATTTCTTAGTGAGTTCATGTTCATGTTCACCATCACTTGAGCTTATGCTCGAGTGGTCTTCAAATGTTCTCAATTCGAAATCCTTCATGTTCTTTGGAATGTGGTTCTCAAGTTCTTTATGTGCATTGCATGTCATTTCATAGGTCATTAAAGACCCTAATAGTTCTTCAATCAGAAAGGTATTCAAATTTTTTTATTCTTGAATTGTCGTTACTTTTGAATCCCAACTTTTATTAAGAGAATGAAAATTCTTGTTTACAAGTTCAAAATCTAAGCTCGAAATCATGCATTAAAAAATTAATTTTTAAATCTTTAACTTTGCTAGTTCCTTCATGTGTGATTTCAAGAGTGCACCAAATATCGAAAGCCATTTCATAAGTAGAAACACGATTAAACTCAATTCTATCTAGGGCGTAAAACAAGGCATTCATAGCCTTTACATTTAGAGAAAACATATGCTTCTCCAAATCATTCCAATGGTTCATTGGAAGAGAAGACTTTGAAAATCCATTTTCAACAATATTCCAAAGTTTAAAATCCATGGAAAAATGGAAGATCCTCATTTGGGTCTTCCAAAAGGTGTAGTCTGTCCCATTGAACATAGGTGGACGTGTAATAGAGTGATCCTCTTGGTTTCCGGCATATGCCATCTCTCTTGGGTTTTAATCTAACTGAGAGTGAACCGGCTCTAATACCAATTGTTAGGATAAGAGATCAGGGTCAGCACTAAGAGGGGGGGGGGGTTGAATTAGTGAAGCGGAAAGATTACGTCTCGATTAAAACTTCGTTCGATACAAATCGTTTCCGACAAAAAATCAATTTCGGAAACTTAACTTGAAAGCATACGTAATGAATTGAAGGTAGTAAGCACTTAAGGAAGTTTGTAGTAAGGTAATAGCAAGAATGAAATGCAAACTAGAGAACATGGCAGTTTATAGTGGTTCGATCATCCTGACCTACATCCACTCCTCTGATTCATCTTCCGTCGAGGCCACCGGCATCCACTAATGGTCTTCCTTCAATAGGCGAAGACCAACCACCATTTACACCTCTCTTCTCCTTTTACTGGGTTTAGGAGATAACCCTTACAAGCACTCACTCTCCTCTCTTAAACAGAATTCTAATACTTAGACTTGGAGGAGGGAATTTCTAAAGAGATTGCAACAGCATTTCTTTACTTTTAGACATTTTGTGCTTATGTTCTTTAACCAGGGATGAGAGGGGTATTTATAGGCTTCAAGTTGATTCAAACTTGGAGCCTAAAACTTTCCCATCTCGGGTTCCTCGGGCACGGGCGGTACCACCGCCTGCATTGGGCGGTACCACCGCTCAGTGTCAGTCTGGCTAACACTGCCCTGGGCGGCACCACCACCCAGGTCTGACGGTACCACTACCTGGGGGGTAGTGCTGGGTGGTACCACTGCCCAGACTGGCGGTACCACCGCCTAGCACCCTACCAAGGGCAGTACAACTGCCCAAACTAGCGGTACCACCGCTTGACACAGTCTTGAAGACTGTGCCACGACGGTGAGACTTCTTGGGGCATTATTTGGGACTCTTATTTGGCCCAACATAGTTCTTACATGGGCCTAGCTGTCCCCTAATTGGGTTAGCCCAAATCCAAGTCCAATTACGTGCTAACTATGAAATCCTAAGACATTTACTAAACTAAACAAGTCCCTATGTCTATTCTCCGGGCAAGCTTCCGGCGAGCTTTCGACGATCTTTCGGTGAACTTCTAATGATCTCTCGGCAATGTTCTAGTGGACTCCTGGCAAGCTCTGGTCTTTACGATGATCTTCTTGGTGAGTTCCGATGAGTTTCTCTAGCAAGCTCCGAGACTTCTAGGCTGGTTCCTATAGAACTTCCGACGAACTCTCGAACTCCCAACGTAATCATGTCCTTGACTTTGGGACTTCATTTTGCTTTATGTCTTGCTATCGTAATTAATCTTATACATGTAAAACACACTTTGATCTAGACAATTAATACTAAGCATTAATCAAGTTGTTCGACATGTCATTGGTCCCTCGACGCTTCATCCGATTCTTCGGTGCATCATCCTCTTTTGCGGCCTATTGCTCAATCGACTAGTTGACTCTACAACTCTGATATCCTTGGCGTAATATTCGCTCTTCTTGGCCTGATGCCCGAATCCACGGCCCGAAGCCTTCTGTCGATACGTCGACCATTCCTCTGGCCCGACGCCCAATCTTCTGACATGTTTTCCTTCGGCACAACATGATTTCTCCTGCTTTAATTATCTCATCCTAATCAAAGCATCCTACATCACTCAAAACGTAGATTAAAGCATAAACATATATTGATTGGTTTCATCATCAAAATCCGAGATTCAACAAATCCAATCTTAGAAAGTGCTTGACTTTAGAGTAAATGAACTAGCAATTAACTTAGAAAGTAATGGCAATAATGAAAAGTAGAATGGAAATGAGCACACCAGAATTTATAGTGGTTTGGTCGTTCTGACCTATATTCACTTTTGATTTCTCCTCCGTCGAGGTCACCGGCATCCACTAATGGTCTTCCTTTAATAGGCGAAGACCAACCACCTCTTTATAGCGCTTTCTCCTTTTCATGGGTTTAGGAGATAACCCTTACAGCCTCACACCTCTTCTTGGATGATTATAAAGCTAAACAGAGGGAGGAGGAGGACTCTTCTCACTTTTACAATACTTTTAACACCCAACACTTCGAATTTTTTCATACTTTGATTGTACTTTTCTTACATTTTCATGTAGAAAAGGGTGGGGTATTTATAGGCCCCAATGGCTTCAAAATTGGAGCTAAAAAGTATCTCATCCCAGATTTTTAGAGTACAAGCGATACCATCACTTGACAGAGCTCGAAAATTGAGCTCTGACGGTACCATCGCCTTGCAGCATTAACTATTGGTGATACCACCGCCCAAACCACTTGGGAGACTAAGTCCCAAGCGGTGCCATCGTCGGCCATGACTTCAGGTACTGAGTGGGCTATTCAACCAGCCTAATTCAACCCTGTTAAGGGCCCAATTGGCCCCTGACTGAGTTAGTGGAATTACCTCGCAATTATAACTCAACTTATAGTCTAACTACGATAATTAAGATTTTTAACTAAGAAATCTCTATCAGGTATGTCAATTATTCTCTCGGCGAACTTCTGGCAAACTTCCTTGCAAACTTCCGACGAACTCCCAATGAAATCTCTGTGAACTCCCGACGAACTCTTGGTGAGCTCCCAACAAACTCTCAATGAGCTTCCAGCAAACTTCCGACACATCGTCCGAATCTTTGATGTATCATCCGATCTTTGACTCCGGCCCAACATCTACTTTATGCCTTACCGCTATCATAGTTAATCCTACACACTTATCTCAACATATAGATTAGATCAAACAATTTATCAATTGATTTCATCATCAAAATTTGAGATTCAATAATCTCCCACTTTCTGATGATGACAATCAATTGATGATGGAGTTAACCTTAACTCCCCCTATCTATATGCCATACTTGAGAAATGACACTCTTGAATTCAAGGCCTTTGAATTCAAGCATCAAACCGACAAGTTATATTCATTTAAACTTATCAACATGCACATCATGATACTTATCATGATTTACCAATTCAAAATACGATACCACATATTTATAAAAATGATGTCAAGGCATGACATCTATTTTTAAATCCAAAATAGAGAGATGATAGACAATCATCATCTTCAAGTATGATGCGAATTTCAAATATGAAATTTAGCAAGATGATAATTCTCGAAAGAAGATAACAATTCATCATTCCGAGGCATGATATCAATTGTAAATAGAAAGTTAAGCTCATGATGGCTTATCATAATGATAGACAATTATCAAGCATTCATGAAACATTTCAAGTATCTACAATATATATGAAATACATTTTGATATGTTTTAAGCATTTGCGATGTGTTACGATATATTTGACGATTCCAATTATATTTTAAGCATTCGCAAAACTTCAAGCATTTAGCATTCGCAAAACATCCAAGCATTTACGATAAGATACATTTTATGCATTTATTTAAAACATCCATAATGTCAATTTGTCATCAATTTGCTACATTTTTCTCCTTTTGTCATCAACAAAAAGGAGAACCATTCAACAATGTAAGTGTGGTAAAAAAAAATTAAAGCAAATTCCACACCAATTTGTCTAAGCCAAAAAGGAAGGTAAGCAAAATCTTTGCATGATAACTTCTTTTGGATAAGCTAACATTTTTACTCAAGGGCTTTTTGGTTCTTCTTTAGATGTGCAAGTTTCTTTCTTCCTTTGTCATAAAAATAAGAAAGGATTTGAACCAAATTCATCTTTAGATGGGTAAGGAAAGAATCCATCAAGAACCAAATTCATGAAAGGATTTGAAAAAAATTAAATTTAAAACAATAAATGAGTTTCATTAAATTATACTTCAATTTTGACAAAGAGAAGGAATTCATGAAAAGGATCGAGAAATCCATACAAAATCAAATCCTCATTCTTGCAAGTGATCATCAAATACCAAAAATTCATAAAAATTCTTCTTTCATGAGAAGATTAAGGAAGAATTCATGGGAAAGGAGCATCATATGAAAAAGAAATCCATGAATAAAACTTTATAAATCAAATCCGTTAAAAAATTCACAAGAGTGAAATCCATGAGAGATGCATTTATCATTGAGTTCCATGAGTGAAGGGACTAAGTGTATCAAGCATCATTAAGTTTGTATCAAATAAATTTGATACCAAGTAGATTGATATTCCGGCTTTAATGAAAGCCAAATAATATTCATGAAAGCTTTACTTACAAAACATCGAGAAAGTCCAGAAAAGATATTCAACAAACTCATGCATTCAGATAATTTAACATCCCTAACTTTTCAAATAATCATCACATGAGAAAGAAGACATCAAGTTGTAAATACCAAAAGTTGAATCTTTTCTTTTGTAAATATCATGAGAAAGAAAAATGTTCTCGATTTAAAAGAAAACCAAGAAATTCAAAGAATGTATCAAGGAATTTATTCATTCAAAAGATTTATCATACCTAATTCTTAGAGTGTTACAAGTATTATACCATCATCAAGAAGTGTATCATTGAAAAGTGCATAACATTGAAAGGTACATCATGTTAGGAATGAGTCGACACTAAGAGGAGGGGGTGAATTATGTAGCAGAAAAATTACTTCGGTTTGAAAAATCTTCGTTTTGATTAAACCTAATTCCGATGAATACTATTTTGTAAAGATATTAACTTGAAGGAGTATGAGAGCATAGTGAAAGCAGTTAGAAGGTAAAGTAGTTTGCAGTAAAGATAAATTGCTCAAAACGAAATGCAAACCGAGTTTTATAGTGGTTCGGTCGTCGTGACCTACATCCACTACGCCGATTCGTCTTCCATCGAGGCCACCGACATCCACTAACGATCTTTCTTCAATTGGCGAAGACTAACCACCTTCTTACACACTTCTTCTCCTTTTCATAGGTTTAGGAGACAACATTTTACAAGCACTCATTCCTCCCTATACATAATTCTAAACTTAAAAATTTAGAGGATGGAATCTCTCAAGTAATTACAATAGTGTTTTCTCACATTTAAATTCTTTGTACTTGTGTATGTTAACCAGGGATGAGAGGGATATTTATAGGTCTCAAGTTGATTCAAACTTGGAGCCTAATAAGGTCTCATCTTGTGTTTCTCGGGTCCTAGCTATACCACCGCTTGTGCTGGGTGGTATCACCGCCTGCAGCATTGACACTGGGCGGTGCCACCGCCAAGTCTAGCGGTACCACTGCTTGGGAGACTGTGTCTAGGTGATATTACCGCTTGATAGTCTTGGAGACTGAGTCTGGGTAGTACCACCGCTCAGACCGGTGGTACCACCACTTGACATAGTCTCAGAGATTGTGCCATGATGGTACCACCTATTGGGTCACTATTTGGGCCTTTCACTTAGCCCAACACAACCCAAACTTGGGCTCAATTGGCCCCTAATTGAGTTGGCCCAATTCTAACTCAATTATATGCTAACTACGAAATTTAAGGCATACACTAAGCTAAATAAGTCTAGTAAGTCTAGGTTTCTTCCAGCGAGCTTCCAGCGATCTTCCGACGAACTTCCGATGATCTCTCGGCAATGTTCCAGCAGACTCCCGATAAGCTCCTGGACTTTAGGATGATCTTCTTAGAGAGTTTCGACGAGCTTCTCTAGTAAGCTCCTGGACTTCTCGGTAATTCTGGCAGAACTTCCAACGAATGTCTGGATGTCCAACGAACGTCCGGACTTTCGATGAACTCTCGAACTCCCAACAAAATCTCATTCTTGACAACGGGACTTCATTTTGCTTTATGCTTTGCTATCGTAATTAATCCTGCACACTTAAAACCAACTTCGATCTAGATAATTATTACAAAGCTTAAATCAAATGTTGTCCGACATGTTATTGGTTCATCAATGCTTCGTCTGATTCTTCAGCGCATCGTCCTCTCTTGCAGGCTATTGTCGAATCGGCTAGTTGACCTCCGTAACTCCGATTTCTTTGGCGTAATTTTTGCTCTTCTTGGCTCGATGCCCGAACCTATGATAGACAGGTATTTATAGGCTTCAAGTGGATTCAAACTTAGAGCCTAAAAGTATCTCATCTCGGGTTTCCCGGGTCCTAGCGGTACCACAACCTATGCTGGGTGGTACCACCACCTGCAGCATTGATACTGGGCGATACCACTGCCTAGTCTAGCGGTACCACCGCCTAACACCCTGCCATTGGGCGATACCATCATCTGATAGTCTCTCGGAGACTGTGTCTGGGCAGTACCACCTCCCAGACTAGTGGTACCATCGCTTGACACAGTCTCGGAGACTGTGCTATGATGGTTCCACTTGTTGGGTCACTATTTGGGCCTTTCACTTAGCCCAACATAGCACAAACTTAGGCCCAATTGGCCCCTAATTGAGTTGGTCTAATTATATTTGAAACTAACTCAATTAGACTCTAAACTAACTTGGTTTAGACATAATCGATTACAAGCGAATCCTATGTTGTCTGGCATATCATTAGTTCTTCTAGCGCTTCGTCTGATCCTTCGGTGCATCGCCCTCTCCTTCGGCGTATTGCCCAATTAGCATGTTGTCTTCTCGCAACATCTAATCTCCTTGGTGCAATGTCCGATCTTCTTGGCCCGATGCCTGAATTAATGGACCGAAGCCTTCTGCCGACACGTCGACCGATCCTCCAGCTCGACGTCCAATCTTCTAATATGTTTGCTCTGGCTCAACATCTGATTCCTCCTACTTTAATCGATTTACCTCTTCTAATCGTAGCTAGTCCTGCGTCACTTAAACACACATTAGATAAATACTATCAATTGGTTTCATTATCAAAATCTGGTATTCAATATCAAAAACATAACATATTGGCCTCTCTTATCAAGTCTGAGTTAACAAATATTAGAGTCTACTTACGTGGCATACTAACTCATAATAAAGCATTAATATAATGACACATGTAATTTAAGTTAAAAAAAACTGAGGCTTTCATTAATGATGGGAGGAGGCTGTTAGGATCAAGAGTGACACAAGGGGGGGGGGGGGGGGGGGGGGAGTGAATTAGTGCAGCAAAAAAATTACGTCGATTCGAAATCCTTCGTACGAAAAAAATTGATTTCGACTCAAATCATTTGTTTCACTTTGAATAAGTAGAGAAGAGAAGGTTGGGCAGTTTGTAATATAGTAAAGTTGAATGCAGTAAAGAGAATTTGCAGTAAGGAAAGAACACACCGAAATTTATAGTGGTTTAGTCGTTGTGACTTACATCCACTTCTGATTCCTCCTCCGTCGAGGTCACTAGCGTCCACTAATGGTCCTCCTTCAATAGGTGAAGACTAACCACCTCTTTACAGTGCTTTCTCCTTTTTAGGGGTTTAAGAGGTATCCCTTATAAGCGTCGCTCCTCTTTCTTGGATGATTACAAAGCTAAGAGAGGGAGGAGGAGGAATCTTCTCACTTTACAACACTTTTAATACCCCAACACTTAAGATTTTTCACACTTTTGATTGCACTTTTGTTACAATTTCATGCAGAAAAGGGTGGGGTATTTATAGGCCTCAATGGCTTTAGAATTAGAGCCAAAAAGTATCAAATCTCCGGATTTTGGAGTACTGACAATGCCACCGCCATTATTGGGCAGTACCACCGCCTGACTCTCTAACACTGGGCGGTACCACTGCCCAATCTAGTGGTACCACCGCTTGATAGAGCTCTCGAAGACAGAGCTCTAGTGGTACCATCTCTTGACAAGCGGTACCATCGCTGGCAGGTAATAACTATCGATGGTACCACCACCTAGTTTGGGCGGTACCACCACCCAGAACACCTAGGAGACTGAGTCCTAAGCGGTGCCACCGTCGATCCTGAGTTCAGGTGCTAAATGGGTTGTTCAATCCAACCCAATTCAATCCTGTTAAGGGCCCAATTGGCCCCTAACTGAGTTAGTGGGATTACCTCCCAATCATAACTCAACTTAAGGTCTAACTATAAAAATTAAGACAATTAACAAAGCATTCTTGTTCCGATACATCAATTGTTCTTCCGGTGATCTTCCGACGAACTTCCGATGATCTCTTGGCAATGTTCTAACGGACTCCCGATAAGTTCCTGGACTTCACGACGATCTTCTTGGCGAGTTCCGATGAGCTTCTTTGGCAAGCTCCTGGACTTCTCGGTCAATTCCGATAGAACTTCTGACAAACATCCGGACTTCTAACGAACTCTCAAACTCTCAACAAAATCTCATTCTTGACTCCGGGACTTTATTTTGCTTTATACCTTGATCGCTTTCATAGTTAATCATGCACACTTAAAACCTACTATGATCTAGACAATTATTATAAGGCTTAAATCAAATGTTATCGGGCATGTCATTGGTTCATCGATGCTTCGTCCGATCTTTCAATGCATCATCCTCTCTTGCAGCCTATTGCCTAATCGGCCAGTTGGCCTCCACAACTCTAATTTTCTTGGAGTAATTTTCGCTATTATTGGCCCGATGTCTGAACCCATGGCCCGAAGCCTTCTGCCGATACGTCGACCTATCCTCCGGGTCGATGTCTAATCTTCTAGCATGTTCTATTCCAGCCCAACATGATTCTTCCTACCTTAATTATCTCTCCCTGATCGAAGCTTCCTACATCACTCAAAACGCAGATCAAATAAACACTATCAATTGGTTTCATCATCCAAATCTGAGATTCAATAATAATACCCACATGTTTCCTTAGGGTATCTCACGAACTTACACCACTTCGTCCTTGATTCCAACTTATCGGGGTTATATCTTTTAACGTGGGTAGGGCAGCCCCAAATCTTAACAACCTTAAGATCAGGCTTCTTCCCTTTCCATATCTCATATGGTGTAGACACTACCGACTTAGTTGGAACTCAATTCAGAAGGTAAGCTGTGGTCTCTAGGGTATATCCCTAGAACGAGATCGGTAGTTCAGCGAAACTCATCATGGACTTTACCATATCTAACAGCATATGATTCCTCCTTTTAGATACACCATTGAGCTGAAGTATATAAGGAGGTGTCCATTGGGATAGAATCTCATGATCCTTGAGGAACTGGGTAAACTCTGTACTTAAGTGCTCACCTCCTCGATCTGATCAAAGAGTCTTGATACTCTTTCTAATCTGGTTCTCCACTTCATTCTTATACTCACAGAATTTCTCAAAGGCCTCAGACTTGTACTTCATCAAGTACACATGTCCATACCTTGAGAAATCATCAGTAAAAGTAATAAAGTAGGAGTAACCACCTAAGGCTTGAGTCTACATGGGTCCACATACATCACATTATGTATGAGTTCTAGCAACTCAATAGCTCTCTCTCTAGTTCCACTAAATGGAAAGTTGGTCAGTTTTCCATGAATACAAGGCTCGCAAGTTGTATATGACTCATAGTCGAATAGATCTAGATATCCATCCTTTAGCAACTTTTGAATCCTCCCCTCATAGATATGACCTAGCCTACAATGCCACATGTATGCACTGTTCACCTCATTTCGAATCCTCTTATACACACTTACATTCATGATATTGTTAGGATCGGGGTTGGCACTAAGAGGGGGGGGGGAGTGAATTAGTGTAGCAGTAAAAATCACGTCTTCAAAAACTTCGTTGCGATAAAACTATTTCCGACGAAAAATCAATTTCAGAAACTTAACTTGAAACACTTTTGTAAATGAATTGAAGGCAGTAAGCAATTAAAGAGGTTTGTAGTAAGGTAAATTGCTAAACAGAAATGCAAACCAGAGAACACGCCAATTTATAGTGGTTCAGTCGTCGTGACCTACATCCACTCTACCGATTCCTCTTCCGTCGAGGCCACCAGCATCCACTATCGATCTTCGTTTATAGGCGAAGATCAACCTCCTTCTTACACCCCTCTTCTCCTTTTACCGGGTTTAGGAGACAACCCTTCCAAACACTCACTCCTCCCTTATAGAATTCTAACACTTAGACTAGAGGAGGATTCTCACAAGAGATTTCTATAGCATTTTTCTACCTCTAAACTCTCTGTGCTTGTGTTCTTTAACCAAGGATGAGAGGGGTATTTATAGGCTTCAAGTTGATTCAAACTTGGAGCCTAAAACTTTCCTATCCTGGGTCCCCGGGCATGGGCAGTACTACCGCCTGCATTGGGCAGTACCATCGCTTAGTGTCAGTCAACATTGACACTGTCCTAGGTAGTACCACCGCCCAGGTCTGGTGGTAGCACTGCTTGGGGGGCAATGCTGGGCGATACCACCACCCAGACTAGCAGTACCACCGCTTGGCACCCTACCATGGGCGGTACAACTGCCCAGACTAGTGGTACCACCGCTTGACATAGTATCGAAGATTGTGCCACGATAGTGAGACTTCTTGGGGCACTGTTTGGGCCTCTTATTGGGCCCAACATAGTTCGTACATGGGCCTAGCTGGCCCCTAATTGGGTTGGCCCAAATCCGAGCCCAATTACGTGCTAATTATGAAATCCTAAGATATTTGCTAAGCTAAACAAGTCCCTATGTCTATCTTCTAGCGAGCTTCCGGCGATCTTCTGGCGAACATCCGACGATCTCTCGATAATATTTCGGCGGACTCCCGGCAAGCTCCTGGACTTCATGACAATCTTCTTGGGAGTTCCGATGAGCTTCTCTGGTAAGCTCCGAGACTTCTTGGCTGGTTCCACCATAACTTCCTATGAACGTCCGAACTTATGACAAACTCTCGAACTCCTAACGAAGTTGCATCCTTGACTCCGAGACTTTATTTTACTTTATGCCTTGCTATCATAGTTAATCCTGCATATGTAAAACATACTTCGATCTAGACAATTAATACTAAGCATTAATCAAGTTGTCTAGCATCTCATTGGTCCCTCGATGCTTCGTCCGATTCTTTGGCGCATCATCCTCTCTTATAGCCTATTGCCTAATTGGTCAATTGATTCTGCAACTCTGATATCCTTGGCGCAATATCCGCTCTTCTTGGCCTAATGCCCGAATCTACAGCTCGAAGCCTTCTGTCGATATGTTGACCATTCCTCCGGCCCGACTCCAATCTTCTGACATGTTTTCTCCCGACACAACATGATTTTTACTGCTTTAATTATCTCATCCTGATCGAAGCATCCTACGTCATTCAAAAACACATAATTGATAGAATGCTTAGATTCAAAAATCCAAGCAACATGTTATTATAAAACTTATGCAGAACATCATACTTCTCCCCCTTTGTCATCAACAAAAAGGAGAAGTGCAATTCACATGTGTTTAGAAGTACGAGTTCAAATCATTGCATATTAAACATAATTTCCAATTTGATCATTATACAAGATAGCAATAATTAATGATGTGTAAGTTTAGCATGTTTGCTTTTCTTGAGATAGCAACTTTTTGCTTCTCTTTAGAATACAAGATAGCAATTTTTACGATGTTCAAGAAAGCAACTCTTGCTTCTTGAAATATGCAAGTTTGTAAATTTTGTTAGATGTGCAAGTTTAGCATGTTTTGCTTCTTGAGATAGATAAGATAGTAATTTTTGGTGATATTCAAGATAGCAATTTTTGCCTCTTCTTGAAATGTGTAACTTAGCACACATTGCTTCTCTTCAGATTTGCAAGATAGCACTTTTGCTCCTTCTTAAAGTATGCAAGCTAGCTAGAAGCTAGCAAAATTTGCTCCCCCTATGTCATTGTCAAATACATCCCTTTACTATAATCTTCAAATCATGACAAAGGTAAACAACAAAAATGAATATCAAAAAATCATATATCATTTTTGACAAGTTTCTTCTTTTTGCAAATAGAATGCATGATAGGAAACAATCTTGATTCAAAAAGAAGACTCAAGTTATAATTCAAGAATTCACAACAAAATTATAATTCATTTGATAAAAAGATTGTTTATTCATACATTTAAACCAACATCACTTCAACTCATCATGCATAATTTCAAAATGCAAAATCATCAAACATGATACAAACATTTATATTCAAAACCTTCATCATTACTTGCATGATTCCAAATCATCATTCTAGAGTATCATTTCAGAAAATGATAATTATTGATTTTCACATAATTTCAAAAAAAATCATAGTGTTGCATGCATTTTTATCTAAGGAAAAATTATAGTGTTGCATGTATCATTCCAAAACATTTCAAGCCATACAAGCCATAAATATAGAAAAATCATGTCATGAAGGATAAGACCAATTAAATATCAAAAGACATGATTCATATAGTAAATCTCTTCTTTAAATAAAATACCCAAAAAAATTGTAGGAGTACAAAGAAGAGATCTTGATAAAAAAAAAATCATGTAATTCTAAGAAATCAATATCATGGTTTTGATAAAACTCATTCAAATTTAAATCATCAAAATCATTAATATCTTTTCAAGAAAACTTAATGAAGACAACGTAAATAGATTCTCATGAGAACTCGATTCATGCATAATGTCTCAATTTTTCATGAATATCATAAGACATGATTTATTTTAATAAATCTCTTTTTATAAGTGGATAAAAGAAACATAGGAGATCTTGATTCGAGCATAAGAAATCTCAAAGTATAAATTTCGAAAAATCAAGATAAAGCTCATTTAAATTTAAATCATCAAATCAAGATCATTTTCAAGAGATTCACAAAAGTGATAATATACATGGATTCATTAATCTTTTATCAAAAAATCAATAAAATAGAGATGATTCATCTTAAGTTATTAGTTTCTTATAAGTATGTGTTTATCTTTTTATTGCAAATAAAAATATGCATCAACTTTTAGGATCGAAAAATGAATTTCGTCATAAAAACCATCAAGATTGCCACCTCACTTTTATTGATTTTCTCCTTATCTTCGAAGGAGCTCGATTCATCCCAATTTGTGTTCTTCTTCTTACGTTCAAAGCAAATAGTTGTATTCTTTTTATTCTTTAATTTTTGTTTCATTAATTTTTTAAATTTCTTTGTGAGTTCAAGTTCATGTTCACCATCACTTGAGCTTATGCTCGAGTAGTCTTTAAATGTTCTAAGTACCAAATCCTTCCTGTTCTTTGGAAGGTGGTTTTGTTCATCATGTACCACATTAGTCATTTCATAGATCATCAAAGACCCAATTAGTTCTTTAAGTGGTTGGTTGTTTAGGTTTTTAGCCTCTTGTATTGTTGTTACTTTTGGATCCCAACTCTTTGGAAGGGATCTTAAAATCTTATTAACAAGTTCAAAATCCGAGAAACTTTTACTAAGTCCTTTTAGACTATTGATGACATCCATAAAATGGGTGTACATGTCTCCAATAGTCTCACTTGGTTTCATTCAAAAAAGTTCAAAATCATGCATTAAAAAATGAACTTTAGAATCCTTAACTTTGCTAGTGCCTTCGTGTGTGATTTTGAGAGTGCGCTATATGTCAAAAGCTATTTTGCACATAGAAATTCAATTAAACTCAGTTTTATCTAAAGCACAAAATAGAGCATTCATAGTTCTAGCATTTACAGAAAATGTCTTCTTCTCCAAATCATTCCAATCTTTTATTAGAAGAAAAGACCTTTTAAAACCGGATTCGACAATGTTCCATAAGTTCAAATCTAAAGAAAGCAAGAAAACTCTCATTCGAGATTTTCAATAAATGTAGTCCATCCTATTGAAAAAGAGATGACGAATGAGAGAGTGACCCTCTTGAAAACCATAAAGAGCCATTTCTCTTGGGTGTTAAACTAACTTAGAAATCACAAGGCTCTGATACCAATTGTTAGGATCGGGGTCAGCACTAAGAGGGGAGGGTGAAGTAGTGCAGTAGTAAAAATCACGTCTTTAAAATCTTCATTGCGATAAAACAGTTTCCGACGAAAAATCGATTTCAGAAACTTAACTTGAAACATGTTCATAAATGAATTGAAGGCAGTAAGCAATTAAAGAGTTTTGCAGTAAGGTAAATTGCTAAACAGAAATGCAAACTAGAGAACACGCCAATTTATAGTGGTTCGGTTGTTGTGACCTACATCCACTCCGCCGATTCCTCTTCCGTCAAGACCACCGGCATCCACTATCGATCTTCGTTTATAGGCGAAGATCAACCTCCTTCTTACACCTCTCTTCTCCTTTTATCGAGTTTAGGAGACAACCCTTACAAGCACTCACTCCTCTCTTATAGAATTCTAACACTCAGACTAGAGGAGGATTCTCACAAGAGATTTCTATAGTGTTTTTCTACTTTTAAACTCTCTGTGCTTGTGTTCTTTAACCAGGGATGCGAGGGGTATTTATAGGCTTCAAGTTAATTCAAAATTAGAGCCTAAAACTTTCCCATCTCGGGTTCCCCGGGCACGGGCGGTACCACCGCCCAATGTCAGTCGACATTAACATTGTCCTGAGCGGTACCACCGCCCAGGTCTAGCGATACCACCACCTGGGGGGCCATGCTAGGCGGTACCACCGCCCAACTGGCGGTACCACCACTTTGCACCCTATCATGGGCAAAACAACCGCCCAGACTAGCAGTACCACCGCCTGACATAGTCTCGAAGATTGTGCCATGACGGTAAAACTTCTTGGGGCACTATTTGGGCCTCTTATTAGGCCCAACACAGTTCTTACATGGGCCTAGCTGGCCCCTAATTAGGTTGGCCCAAATCCAAGCCCAATTATGTGCTAACTACGAAATCCTAAGACATTTGCTAAGCTAAACAAGTCCCTATGTCTATTCTTCCAACGATCTTCCAATGAACTTCCGACGATTTCTCGGCAATGTTCCGACGGACTCTCGGTAAGCTCTTAGACTTCACGACGATCTTCTTGGTGAGTTCCGATGAGCTTCTCTAGCAAGCTCTGAGACTTCTCGATTGGTTCCGCTAGAACTTCCAACGAACGTCCGGACTTCCGACGAACTCTCGAACTCCCAACGAAGTCACGTCCTTAACTCTGGGACTTCATTTTGCTTCATTCCTTACTATCATAGTTAATCTTGCACATGTAAAACATACTTCAATCTAGACAATTAATACTAAGCATTAATCAAGTTGCTCGACATGTCATTGGTTCCTCGACGCTTCGTCCGATTGTTTAGTGCATCGTCCTCTCTTGCGGCCTATTGCCCAATCGGCCAGTTGACTCTGCAACTTTGATATCTTTGGCACAATATCTGCTCTTCTTGGTCTGATGCCCGAATCCACAGCCCGAAGCCTTCTGTTGATACGTTGATCGTTCCTCCGGCTCGACTCCAATCTTCTGACATGTTTTCCCCCGGCACAACATAATTTTTTCTACTTTAATTGTCTTATCCTGATCAAAGCATCCTGTGTCACTCAAAAACATATATTAAAACATAAACACTTATCAATTGGTTTCATCAACAAAATACGAGATTCAACAAATATGTGGAGTAGTGTCTAACATAAACAAACTATTATGCAATATTCCTCTCGCCAATCTCCTTGGCTATACTAGAATCTTCAACAAATTGTAGATATGATAAGCAATACTAGTATCCAATACCAATGCACTATCACAAAAATCTGACAGCTGGAGATTGATCATGAATGTACCTAAAGCTTCTCTAAGCTTCTGTTTCGCCCTCTCTATAAGGTACTCTTTGCAGTTCCTCTTCTAGTGCCCATATTTGTCGTAGTGAAAGCACTGGTCTTTTTCCTTTACCGAATCTTTCTTAGCAACCTTTGCTTTACCTAGTCTGCCCTTGCCCTTGCCCTTCTTAAGGGACTTTTCTGCTTTCCTTTTCTTTTTGGTCTCACTAGTATAGAGAACTAGCTTCTCTTTCTTGATAGTGCTCTCTGTCACCCTCAACATATTGAGGAACTCTGAAAGAGTCACCTCAAGCTTGTTCATATTAAAATTTATTATGAACTATGAAAAGGAATCTAGTAGGGACTGAAGCACAAGTTCCACATACAGGTTATCCTCTATGACCATTCCTAGACCTGTGAGTTTCTCTATCCACTCAATCACCTTTAGGAAATAGTTCTGAATTGGTGTCCCCTCAGTCATCCTAGTGTGGAATAGACTCTTGGATATCTCATATCGCTAAGTCTTTCCATGTTCCTCAAATAGTTTACGGACATGTAGGAGAATGGATTTGGCATCCATCTTTTCATGCTGTCTCTGTAACTCAGGAGTCATGGAGCCCAACATGTAACACTAAGCAAGAGTTGAGTCATCAACGTACTTCACGTAGCGAGCGATCTCATCCTAGCTTGCCCCATCCTCGGGCATTGGCATCATTATATCAAGGACGTACGTGATTTTCTCCATTGTGAGAACAATTCTCAAGTTGCGAAACCAATCCATATAATTTGGACCAATGAGGCAATTGACTTCAAGTATGCCACGTAAGGGATTTGAAAGCGACATTTCTGAAAATAAAGATGCAGTAGAAATAAATAACATACAGATTTTATAAAAATAAATAATCAAGATATTGACTTTTATCTTAATATGCTCCCCCCTATTTTACTGACAAGTTGATAGGACTCTAGCAAGGTTAGCTCCTACTCAACCAATAAGTTGTTGAATCTCGTATTTTGATGATGAAACCAATCGATAAGTATTTATGTTTTAATCTGCATTTGAGTGACGTAGGATGCTTCGATCAGGATGAGACAATTAAAGTAGGAAGAATCATGTTGGACCGGAGGAACATGCCAAAAGATTGGATGTCGGGCCGGTGGATTGGTCGACGTATCGACAGAAGGCTTCGGGCCATGGATTCGGGCATCGGGCCAAGAAGAACGGGTATTGTGCCAATGATATTAGAGTTATGAAGTCAACTAGCCGATTGGGCAATAGGCCACAAGAGAGGACGATGCGTCGAAGAATCAGACGAAGCGTCGAGGGACCAATGACATGTCAGACAACTTAATTAATGCTAGTATTAATTGCCTAGATCGAAGTTTGTTTTACATGTGCAGAATTAACTATGATGGCAGTAAGACATACAGCAGGTGTTGCGTCGGAGTCAAGACCATGATCACATTAGGGGTTCGAGAGTTCAACGGAAGTCCGGACAATCATCGGAGGTTCTACGGGAACAAATTCGAGAAGTCTAGGAGCTTGCCAAAGAAGCTTGTCGGAACTCGCCAAGTGGATCATCACAACTCCAGGAGTTTGTTGGAAGCCCGTTGGAGCATCGACGAGGGTTCGTCGGATGTTCGCCGGAAGAAGCGATTGACGCACCGGAGCAAGTTGTAGTATTAATGTCTTAAACATCATAGTTAGCATGTAGACTAAGTTAGGAATGGGAGGTGGTCCCATTAACTTAATATGGGGGCAATTGAGCCCTTAATAGACCCAAATTTGGCCAAATGGATTAGCCCATTCAAACCCAGAATTCTTGGCCGACGGTGGCACCGCCTAGGAGCTCAGTCTCCCAAGAATGCTAGGCGGTGGTACCGCCCCTGTCAGGCGGTGGTACCGCCTGAGCTCGATCTCCGAGTGAAGCTGAGCTGTGGTACCACTCCTGTCAAGCGATGGTACCACTTGAGCTTAGTCTTCGAGCAATGTTAGGCGGTAGTACCGCCTAGTTATGGTGGTAGTTGCTAGACATAGGTGCCCAGCAAGCTAATCACGTGAGTGATGGCACGTGTGACTTGATACAGAATCTTTTTGCTTATTATATTTTGGCGTATATCACTTTATAACTATTGCATAAATGCATATATATATATATATTTATATATTGTGATGTCCTTGGATTTGTGCAATGGGAATCGGATCATGATGAGATCACGATAATGAGATCGAATCACCTTTAAACACATATCCTAAATAATCCTAGTCATAGGTTACTCGAGAGGGATATCGTGATAACCGGATAGACTAGTGTGCTGTATACCCATCCATATGATGGATGCAGTTGGTCTCATAGCTGCTCGTGTAGGGACACTAGGGATACAGTACAGGTGCTCATTGGAGAATGAGTTCACTGATTGATCCGCTTACGGAATGCTGGATGGTTGATGATGCCTTATTGTCAGACAGCGATTCCGTTGTCCTAGTGGTGTATCTGGTCCTTAGACTTGAGACACCAAGGATGTCTTGTATGAGTGCTCTACTCTTTGATACCAAACTTATAGGTTTGGCTGTCCCAGATCTAGTACAGCTGGTCATTGGGAGTAGTAGTCAACCTTACGAGGGCTATTGAGTGTCGATAGAGGATCATCCACTCTCGGCATCATGAGAGGAATATCTCATGTGTTCTTGCTCAGACAAATCCCTGGCCAGGGTCATTCGAGTTGAGAGAGAAAGAGTTATCCGGGAGAATCCGATTAGAGCGAGACTCGAGTAGAAACCGTATGGGTCTGACAACACCATGCTCGATATACGGTCTCTGAGATATTAGATGGATGAGAGACTATAGGTACACGGTAACTGAGGACAGACAGGTCCAATGGATTGGATTCCCCTGTATCGTCTGGGGACTATGGCGTAGTGGCCTAGTACGTCCGTAGTCGATGAGTTGAGTGAATTATTACATAGATAATAATTCACTGAGTTAGAAGGAGTTCTGACAGGTATGACTCACGGCCAGCTCGATATTGGGCCTAGAGGGTCACACACATATGGTAGGCATTGCGATGAGTAGAGGTTAAGATATGAGATATCCGACGTAGCCCTTGTCTTATTGGATTGAAATCCAATACCCACTAGGGGAGGACCCTTTAGGGTTTGATAGGGGATCTCTATAAATATGAGGGATTCAGAGCCTCATAGGCTAGAGTATTTGCTTGCCTTTCCTATTCTCCTCTTCCTCTCCACCTCAGATCAGGCCTGGAGTTTTGAGGAGCGTCGTCGCAACCCTGCTGTTCAGGCCTGAAGTTTTGAGGAGCGTCGTCGCAACCCTGCTGTGTGGATCACCACTAGAGAGGAGGACGCTTGACCTCCTTTACCCTCTCCTAAGGATCTGCAAGGAAACAGGGATATACGATCTCCCTAGATAACACAATCTACTCTATACGCAGTTTTATGTTTCGCGGATTTTTGCGCACCAATCTTCGCACGACGACGAACAACTTTTTGGGAATCGGGGATTTTGTTTTCTTGTTCTTCCGCTGCGCATGTGATGTCGCCCCCATGATTTCCCAACAGTGGTATCAGAGCCAGGTTGTTCGTGCGAATGATTGATTTTGAACTGTGTGTGTTGTGTTTAGGTTGACGTCAAAATCGTTGACGCAAAAACAAGGAAGGGCAACAACAGTTGCTGCCCTCGATCTGCATGCCTGCAGCGGCAGCCGCAGCCGCAGCCAGGCAGCACAGCGCCGGCGCATGCGCAAGCGCTGTGCCTGCAGCAGCCGGCCGGCGGTCTGCTTGCAGCAGGCTTGCGGCCGGCGGGGCTGGCAGCCCGCGGGTAGAGGCGCCTGCGGCCGCTGAGCCCTCGGGCAGAGCCGCCGCGGGGCAGCAGCGCGGGCTGAGGCACCGCAGGGCAGCGGCGCCTGTGGCCGCTGCTCCCACGGGCAAAAACCCCGCAGGGGCGCCCGCCAGCGAGGCAGCACCGCCTGCGGGCGCTGCCTCGCGGGCAGAACCGCCCGCGGAGGCGGCGGCGCCCGCAGGGGCGCCAACCTGCAGGGGCAGCACCGCCTGCGGGCGTTGCCCCGCCGGCAGAACTGCCCGCGGAGGCGGCAGCGCCCCGCCCCTCGCCGCACAGGCCGCCGCCAGCAGGGTGGCGGCGGCGGCGGCGGCAGCAGCAAAGGGTAGTAGGGCATTAGGGTTTTCTGAGAAAAAGACAGTTTTGCCCCTCGGAATTTGAGAAATTCAAGTTTCTGTCTTTTGTCCAAATTACGAAAATACCCCTATAAATTCAGAAATTCCCTACATGTCCCTGATTTCAGAAAATATTAATTAATTAAAAGGTTTAGTTGATTATTATTTTTATTATTATCTAGTAGTCTTACATGATGATGATTATTTATACATGTGATTATGATGTGTGGATGGATGATCATGGACCGTGTGATGTGTGTACTTGTGATTATTATTATTGAGGTCTGTGAGCCTCCATTATATTTCTCGTTTATTGTCAGGCCTGCGTGCCTATGATTAAGTTGTAATCACATGAGGAGGTGCAGCGGAAGCGTGGATGCGATAGCGGGACCCACGAGACCGACGATCGTGATGCATGAAGATGCATCAAGATGTCGACGGAACCGACGAGGGCGAGATAGACGATCACAAGGCATGGAGATGCACCGTTGCACACATAGATCTTGATGTAAGTGATTAGACCTACTGGCTCAGGCCTAATCATATTAGGTTGTGGTCCATGATCATCTGGTGTGATTGCTTATACACATACTAGATATGTATATATATTTGCATGCGATGTAGATATATATTAAATATGTATATGTGTGACATGTCATATTAGGAGACCAAATCATAGAAACATCTCTCGATAATATTAAGTTGGTAAACGTGAGGCAATTAGATTGACCCATGTGGCCTTCCATCGTTATGAGTAGGAACCGATTCCCGGTGTAGGTTGAGTTGGTCGAGTACCTCGAGACTCACCTATATCGCGATTCGCTATCTTGCTTACGACATAGAGATGTCACCGGTGACCTGAGGGCATGGTATGCTTGGTAGAGTCCCTCGAGGGTATATCATCAAATCAGACTCATCTTTTAACGAAGGTGTTGACTTAACCGAGCATCATGGTTGGTTGAGTCCCTCGAGGCCATGGTGATTCGGAGGCCGAACAAGACGGGAATCACAAGGAGTTGTGATCGGCAAGAGTTGCCTACCTTTTAGGCTTAGTGTGATTGGTCGAGTCCCTCGAGATTACACTAAGACGCTGATTGGATCCTGATCCCCACTAGAAGTCTGCCAGAGACTTCCGTTTCACGTGCTGAGGGTGTCGCGTGACTCGTTAGTAAAATAGTGGGAGCATATTAAGATAGAAGTCCATATCTTGATAGTTTATTTCTAGCAAAATCTGTATGTTATTCATTTGCATCTTTATTTTCAGAAAATGTCGCTTTCAAATCCCTTACGTGGCATACTTGATGTCAACTGCCTCACTGGTCCAAATTATACGAATTGGCTCCGTAACTTGAGAATTGTTCTCACAGCGGAGAAAATAGTGTACGTCCTTGATATAGTGATGTCTACGCCCGAAGAAGGGGCAAACGAGGATGAGATCGCTCGCTACGTGAAGTACATTAATGACTCCACTCTTGCTCAGTGCTATATGTTGGGCTCTATGACTCCTGAGTTACAGAGACTACATGAAAAGATGGATGCTAGATCTATTCTCCTACATGTCCGCAAATTGTTTGAGGAACAAGGAATGACTCAGCGATATGAGATATCCAAGAGCCTCTTCTGCGCTAGGATGACTGAGGGGACACCGGTTCAGAACCATGTCCTAAAGATGATTGAGTGGATAGAGAAACTCACAAGTCTATGAATGGTCCTAGAGGATAACTTGTGTGTGGACATTGTGCTTCAGTCCCTACCAGATTCCTATTCACAGTTCATAATGAATTTTAATATGAACAAGCTTGAGGTGACTCTCCCAAAGCTCCTCAATATATTGAGGGAGGCAGAGAGTACTATTAAGAAAGAGAAGCCAGTTCTCTACACTAGTGAGACCAAAAAGAAAAGGAAAGCAAAAAGGTCCCTTAAGAAGGGAAAGGGCAAGGGCAAACCAGGTAAAGCAAAGGTTGCTAAGAAAGACCCAACAAAGGACAAAGGCCAGTACTTCCACTATGGTAAAGATGGGCACTGGAAGAGGAACTGCAAAGAGTACCTTGCAGAAAGGGCGAAATAGAAGCTTGGAGAAGCTTCAGGTACATTCATGATCAATCTCCAATTGTCATATTTTTGTGATAGTGCATTGGTATTAGATACCAATATTGCTTATCAAATCTATGATTTATTGTAAATTCTAGCAAAGCCGAGGGGAGATTGACAAGAGGAATATTGCATAAAGGTTTGTTTATGCAAGACACTACTCCACATATCATGAATGTAAGTGTTTAAGAGGAAACGAGATAAGGTGAACAGTGCATACCTATGGCATTGTAGGCTAGGTCATATCCATGAGGGAATGATTCAAAAGTTGCTAAATGATGGATATCTAGACTATGTGTCATATGCAACTTGCGAGTCTTGCCTTCGTGGAAAACTAACCAACTCTCCATTTAGTGGAACTGGAGAGAGCCACTGAGTTGTTGGAACTCATACATAGTGATGTATGTAGACCCATGTTAACTCATGTCATTGGTGGTTACTCCTACTTCATTACATTTACTGATGATTTCTCAAGGTATGAATATGTGTACTTAATGAAGTACAAGTCCGAGGCCTTTGAGAAATTCAAAGAGTATAAGAATGAGGTGGAGAACCAGACTGGAAAGAGTATCAAAACTCTTCGATCAGATCGAGGAGGTGAGTACTTAAGTACAAAGTTTACTCAGTTCCTCAAGGACTATGGGATATTATCCCAATGGACACCTCCTTATACACCTCAGCTCAATGGTGTCTCTGAAAGGAGAAATCGTATGTTATTAGACATGGTACGGTCCATGATGAGTTTCGCTGACCTACCCATCTCATTCTGGGGATATGTCCTAGAAACCGCAGCTTACCTTCTGAACAGAGTTCCAACTAAGTCGGTAGTGTCTACACCATATGAGATATAGAAAGGGAAGAAGCCTGATCTTAAGGTTGTTAAGATTTAGGGCTGCCCTGCCCACGTTAAAAGACACAACCCCGATAAGTTAGAATCAAGGACAAAGCGATGCAAATTTGTGGGATACCCCAAGGAAACTTGTGGGTATTATTTCTATCATCTCGAGGACCAAAAGATCTTTGTAGCTAAGAGAACAGTGTTCCTTGAGAAGGAACATATTCTTGGCGGAGATAGTGGGAGAATGATAGAGTTGAGCGAGGTTGGAGAACCAAGCTCAAGCACCACTCTACAGCCCGAGTATGTTCAGGTATCTAATACACAAGTTTCAACTTTACGCAGGTCTGATAGAGTATCCCATCCTCCTGAGAGATATGTGGGACATATTAGAGGAGAGGATGTTGAGGATATTGATCCTCAGACCTACGAGGAGGCTATTATGAGTATAAACTCCGGGAAGTGGCAAGAAGCCATGAATTCTGAGATGGATTCTATGTACTCCAATAAGGTTTGGAACCTAGTTGATGCGCCCGAAGGTATTGTACCCATCGGTTGCAAGTAGATCTTTAAGAAAAAGATTGGAGTAGATGGAAAGGTAGAGACCTATAAAGCAAGGCTAGTGGCTAAAGGGTATCGTCAAAGGCAAGGTGTTGACTACGACGAAACCTTCTCACCCGTAGCAATGCTAAAATCCATCAGAATTCTATTGGCTATTGCAGGACACTATGATTATGAGATTTGGCAGATGGATGTGAAAACCGCATTCCTCAATGGGAACCTCGAGGAGGAGGTGTATATGATGCAAACTGAGGGATTCGTGTCCAAGAACTGCCCAGATATGGTGTGTAGGTTGCTTAGATCCATTTATGGACTAAAGCAAGCTTTCCGAAGTTGGAACATAAGATTTGATGAGGCAATCAGATCTTATGACTTCGTTAAGAACGAAGATGAGCCTTGTGTGTACAGGAAGGTAAGTGGGAGCGCTATCACCTTTTTGGTGTTATATGTGAATGACATCCTCATCATTGGGAATGACATAGGAAAGACTTGGTTATCTAGACACTTCTCCATAAAGGACATAGGGGAAGCATCCTATATCTTGGGGATTAGAATCTATAGAGATAGATCCAAGAGGATGCTTGGCTTGTCCCAGTCCAAGTACATAGAAACTATTGTCAAATGGTTTGGCATGGAAAATTCCAAGAGAGGTCTCATACCGATGAGACATGGGATATCGTTTTCTACGAGTATGTCCCCAAAGACTCAAAAAGAAAGGGCGAACATGGATATGATACCTTATGCCTCAGCAATAAGGTCTATCATGTATGTCATGCTATGTACTAGGCTTGATATAGCGCATGCTCTGAGTGTCACGAGCAGGTATCAGGCGGATCCAGGCTTGGAGCACTAGAAAGCAGTAAAGTGTATCATTAAGTACTTGAGAAGGACTAAAGATCTTTTACTAGTATATGGAGGTAATAGCCTTAAGGTTGAAGGCTACACAGACTCAAGTTTTCAGTCTGATGTCGATGATAGCAAGTCGAATTTAGGGTATGTGTACACCTTGAATGGAGGAGCAATGTGTTGGAAGAGTTCCAAGCAAGATACTACTGCTGACTCGACCACAGAGGCGGAGTACATTGCTGCATCAGATGCAGCAAAGGAGGGAGTCTGGGTGAAGAAGTTCATCACAGATTTGGGAGTCGTGCCGAGTAGCGAGGAGTCGACTTCCTTATATTGCGACAACTATGGGGCGATTACTCAAATAAGGGAACCCGGGTCTCATCAGAAGTGTTCTGAGGAGGTTCCAGCTTATCAGAGCGATCGTAACCCGAGGAGATGTAGCAACGGAAAGAGTTCCATCCAAAGATAACATTGTAGATCCACTGACAAAGCCGTTGTCTCAGATTATCTTTGAGCGTCACAGGGGTCTGATAGGGATCAGACACATAGGTGATTGGCTTTAGGTCAAGTGGGAGATTGCTAGACATAGGTGCCCAGCAAGCTAATCACGTGAGTGATGGCACGTGTGACTTGATACAGAATCTTTTTGCTTATTATATTTTGGCGTATATCACTTTATAACTATTGCATAAATGCATATATATATATATATATATATATATTGTGATGTCATTGGATTTGTGCAATGAGAATCGGATCGTGATGAGATCACGATAATGAGATCGATTCACCTTTAAACATATATCCTAAATAATCCTGGTCATAGGTTACTCGAGAGGGACATCGTGATAACCGGATAGACTGGTGTGCTGTATACCCGTCCATATGATGGATGCAGTTGGTCTCATAGTTGCTCGTGTAGGGACACTAGGGATACAGTACAGGTGCTCATTGGAGAATGAGTTCACTGATTGATCCACTTACGGAATGCTGGATGGTTGTTGATGCCTTATTGTCAGACAACGATTTCGTTGTCCTAGTGGTGTATCTGGTCCTTAGACTTGAGACACCAAGGATGTCTTGTATGAGTGCTCCACTCTTTGATACCAGACTTATAGGTTTGGCTGTCCCAGATCTAGTACAGCTGGTCATTGGGAGTGGTAGTCGACCTTACGAGGGCTATTGAGTGTCGATAGAGGATCATCCACTCTCGGCGTCATGAGAGGAATATCCCATGTGTTCTTGCTCAGACAAATCCCTGACCAGGGTCATTCGGGTTGAGAGAGAAAGAGTTCTCCGGGAGAATCCGATTAGAGCGAGACTCGAGTAGAAACCGTATGGGTCTGACAACACCATGCTCGATATACGATCTCTGGGATATTAGATGGATGAGGGACTATAGGTACACGGTAACTAAGGACAGACAGGTCCAATGGATTGGATTCCCCTGTATCGTCTGGGGACTATGGCGTAGTGGCCTAGTACGTCCGTAATCGATGAGTCGAGTGAATTATTACAGAGATATAATTCACTGAGTTAGAAGGAGTTCTGACAGGTATGACTCACGGCTAGCTCGATATTGGGCCTAGAGGGTCACACACATATGGTAGGCATTGCGATGAGTAGAGGTTCAGATATGAGATATCCGACGGAGCCCTTGTCTTATTGGATGCAGATCCAATGCCCACTAGGGGAGGACCCATTAGGGTTTAATAGGGGATCTCTATAAATAGGAGGGATTCAAAGCCTCATAGGCTAGAGTCTTTGCTTGCCTTTCCTATTCTCCTCTTCCTCTCCACCTCAGATCAGGCTTGAAGTTTTGAGGAGCGTCATCGTAACCCTGCTGTGTGGATCACCGCTAGAGAGGAGGACGCTTGACCTCCTTTACCGTCTCCTAAGAATCTGCAAGGAAACAGGGATATACGATCTCCCTAGGTAACACAATCTACTCTATACACAGTTTCATGTTTCGCGGATTTTTGCGCACCAATCTTCGCACGACGACGAACAACTTTTTGGGAATCGGGGATTTTGTTTTCTTGTTCTTCCGCTGCGCATGTGATGTCGCCTCCATGATTTCCCAACAGTAGTACTGCCAGGAACCCGAAAATCCGGGACATGACATTTTTGAGCTCCAATTCGAACCAATTGGGGCCTATATAAACCCCACGCTTTCCTACATGAAAGGCACCAAAATCTTGATCTTATTCTAAGAATTTCAGAGCTCAAAAGTGTTGTAAAAGGCCAAAAGTTCTTCTCCCTCTTTCCTTCTAAGTTTTTATCATTCAAGAGAGGAGTGAAAATCTGTAAGGGTTGTCTCCTAAGCCCATCAAAAGCAGTAAAGCTGTAAAATGGTGGTTGGCCTTTGCCTATTGAAGGAAGGCCTCTAGTGGATGTCGATGACCTCATCGGAGGAGGAAGCCAAAAGTGGATGTAGGTCAAGATTGACCAAACCACTCTAAATCTCAGTTTGCATTTACATTCTGCTCTCTATCTTAACTGCAAACTACCTCCATTGATTTTCTTTAACAATACCTCGCTTAATCTTAAGTTGAAGAACTTTCCGAAATGGTTTTTCATCGAAAGTGTTTTTTATCGTACGAACGTCGTTTTAAATCGTCGAAAGTTTTCTACTGTACTAATTCACCCCCCCTCTTAGTGCTATTGATCCTAACAATTGGCATCAGAGCCACGGTTTTCTAATTTGGTTTAATACCCAAATAAAAATGGCTTACATTAGCTTTCAAGAGGGTCAATCTCTCATTCGTCCTCCCTTTTTCAATGGGACGGACTACACTTATTGAAAAACTCGAATGAGAGTTTTCTTGCTTTCGATTGATTTAAATTTATAGCACACAGTTGAAAACAGATTTGAAATGTCTTCTCTTCCAATGAACCATTGGAATGATTTGTTGAAGAAGACGTTTTCTCTAAATGCAAAGGCTATTAATGCCTTATTTTGCGCTTTAGATAAAACGGAGTTTAATCGTGTTTCTTTATGCGAAACGGCTTTTGATATTTGGCACACTCTTGAAATCACACACGAAGGCACGAGAAGTGTAAAAGATTCTAAAGTCAATCTTTTAATGCACGATTTCGAGCTTTTTCAAATGAAGCCGAGCGAAACCATTGTTGACATGTACACTCATTTTACAGATGTCATCAATGGTTTAAAAGTTCTTGGCAAATGTATTGCGAACTTTGAACTTGTGAGTAAAGTTTTACGATCACTTTCTAAAGCTTTGGAATTGAAAGTAACAGCAATATAAGAAACAAAAGATTTAAATATTTTTTCACTTGAAAAACTAATCGGTTCATTGATAACATATGAAATGGTGCACAATGCACATGATGAACATGATGAACAAAATCACCTTCCAAAGAACAGGAAGGATTTTGGACATAGAACAATTGAAGACTACTCAAGCATAAGGTCTAGTGATGGTGAACTTGAACTCACTATAAAATTTAAAAAGTTTATGAAACAAGAATTGAAGAACAAAAATAAATTTAAAAAGAATGAATCTATTTGCTTTGAACACAAGAAGAACACAAAGTGAGATGAATCAAGCTCCTCTAAAGACGAGGAGAAAATCAACAAAAGTGAGGTGGCAAACTATGCCTTAACGGCCTTCGACGTTGAGGTAATCAAGAAGACTTTAGTTTATATTGAAATTACATGATATTTTTCATGAGTTGTTTTTTTTTTAGAATTAATTTTCTTGAAAAGTGCATGTTTAATAATGAAAACAAAATTTAGGATCATTCTTATCATTCTAGTAATTTTGAAAATGATCATTAAAATTACATGTTTAATGTAATAAAAGATTAAATATAAATCTAATGATTGTATACCTAGTAAGATTAATCTTATGTATATGCTTGAGAAGCAAGAATGTGTATTTTGATGAATTCCATATTGCTTTTCAATGATGATGCATAGCTTTTGTATGGAAGGCTTGATGATTTTTTTTATGAACCTAGTCTTTGTTTTTCAACATCATGTATGGTTTTGACATAAAAACAAAAATCTGGGTATACTAATATAAAGTCAAACTAAAGAAGTTTTAGATATCCATAAGAATCATTCAAAATTATGTTCAATGAAACCTTGCTTGATGTTGTAATGAAAATATTAAATATTTTGAAACCATGTTTTTCGAAATTATGCATGATGATTCTTAAGATTTATGGATTATCGATTTTTATGGTATACCTTTGAATTCTTCCCTTCTCCTATCAATGTTTGAAATTATGCATGTTATATGTTAAACATTCGAAACTATGTTTTGGTATCATGCATATCTAAAAAATGTTGATTTGACAAATCGAAAGAGTTGAAAATGAATGATGATTTTTCTCTTGAATATAAATCATGATATTTTTTATATGAATCATCATTTTTATTTCTTAATATTTGATACATGAGATTTTTCTATGAATCAAGATTTTTCATACCATGATTCTTCTTGGTATTCACTAAAAATGATGTATTCAAATTAACAATGATATACTACTTGACATCTTGATAATTTATGACTTGAATTTTATTACGTAAAATTCCTTGTATTCATGAAATGTCTATCTCATCACCAAAATTCACTTGATATTTTGAATGTGATGAAATGAAATTATGCATGAAATACAAATGAGAAGTTAATGATCATGCATGGTAGGACATAATGAATTTTGACATTTAGATACCATCATTTGAAAAGCTATGATCATGTTGTCAAAATGATGTATCATGAATGCTTGAATATCATATATGATATGCTCATGATGATGATTGATTTGTATAATGCATGATGTAAGGATGATATGTAAAGTTTTTGAAAATGTGAATGTTTTAATTTGAAAATATAATAATGCACAAATAAGATTGATACTTACCTTTGTCATAATCTGAAAATTGATATAAAGGGTCTTCCCTTCTTTTTGACAATGACAAAGGGGGATATAAAAGATACTAGCTCGCACAATTTAAGAAGAAAGCAAAAAATTGCACTTCTCAAAAGAGAAGAAAGAACTTTCTTCTTGATCATCTCAAATTGTTAGCTTCCATGTTGTAAAATAATGTAACATTTTGTTAGCTTACGTTTTTGCAAAGAAAGCAAAAATAATGGCACTTCTCAAAAGAGAAGAAAGAGCTTGCTATCTTGAACATCACTAGCTTACCAATCTTAAGAAGAAAAGAGTTGCTATCTCAAAAGAAGCAAAATTGCTATCTTGCACATTGCAAACAAAAGCAAATTTGCAAACTTACACAATTCTAAATTATTGCTAGCTTGTATATTGCAAAACTTGCTTTTTTTTTCAAACACTTGCTAGCTTGAACATTGCAAAACAAACATGCTGAACTTGCATATCTAGCAAAATTTACAAACTTGTAAAACACAAAATTCTTGCTAGCTTGCATGATTATAAAACTGGAGATTTATGATGCAATGTATTGAACTTATTCCAAACACATGAATAGTTGGAACTTCTCCTTTTTGTTGATGACAAAGGGGGAGAAGTATGTTGATGTCATGAATGATTTAATAATGACATGTTTGCTTGGATTTTTGAATCCAAGAGTCTCTATCAATACGGCATATTGATAGGGGGAGTTTGGTTAAACTCCGGGAGTTAAGGTTAACTCCGTCGTCAATTGGTTATCATTATCAAAAAGGGAGAGATTGTTGAATCTCGTATTTTGATGATGAAATCAATCGATAAGTGTTTATGTTTTAATCTGCGTTTTGAGTGACGCAGGATGCTTCGATCAGGATTAGACAATTAAAGCAGGAAGAATCATGTTGGGCTGGAGGAACATGTCAGAAGATTGGACGTCAGTCCGATGGATCGGTCGACGTATCGACAGAAGGCTTCGGGCCATGGATTCATGCATCAAGCCAAAAAAAGCGGGTATTTCACCAAGGATATTAGAGTTGCGGAGTCAACTAGCCGATTGGGCAATAGGCTGCAGGAGAGGACGATGCACCGAAGAATTAGATGAAGCATCGTGGGACCAATGACATGCTGAACAACTTGATTCATGCTTAGTGTTAATTATCTAGATCGAAGTTTATTTTACATGTGCAGGATTAATATGATAGCAGTAAGACATGCAACAGGTGTTATGCTAAAATCAAGACCATAATCACATTGGGGGTTCGAGGGTTCGACGAAAGTCCGGACGGTCATCGGAGGTTCTGCGGGAACAAATCCGAAAAGTCCAAGAGCTTGCCAAAGCAGCTCGTCGAAACTCGCCAAGTGGATCATCGCAAGTCCAGGAGTTTGCCGGAAGTCCGTTGGAGCATCACCGTGGGTTCATCGGATGTTCGCCGAAAGTTCGTCGGAAGCTCGGCGGAAGAAGCGATTGACACACTAGAGCAAGTTGCAGTATTAATATCTTAAATATCATAGTTAGCATGTAGATTAAGTTAGGAATGGGAGGTGATCCCATTAACATAATCTGGGGGCAATTGGGCCATTGACAAACTCAAATTAGGTTGAATGGAATAGCCCATTCTGACCCAGAATTCCTATCCGATGGTGGCACCTCCTAGGAGCTCAGTCTCCCAGGAATCCTAGGCGGTGGTACTGCCTGAGCTCGATCTCTGAGTGAAGCCGAGCAGTGGTACCACCTAAGCTCGGTCTCCGAGCAATGCCAAGCGATAGTACTGCCCAGTTATGGCGGTAGTATTGCTAGGACCTCGGAAATCCGAGAGATAACTTTTTTGAGCTCCAAATTCGAACTAGTTGGGACCTATATAAACCCCACCCTTTTCTGCATGAAAGGGTATCGAAATCTTGATCTTATTCTAAGAATTTAAGAGCATAAAAGTGTTATAAAAGACCAAGAGAGGAGTGAAAATCTATAAGGGTTGCTCCTAAGCCGGTCAAAAGGAGTAAAGCTGTAAAAGGGTGGTTGGCCTTTGCCTATTGAAGGAAGGCCTCTAGTAGACATCGGTTACCTCATCGGAGGAGGAAGCCAAAAGGGGATGTAGGTCAAGATTGACCGAAACACTCTATATCTCGGTTTGCATTTACATTATGCTCTCTATCTTAACTGTAAACTGCCTCCATTGCTTTTCTTCAACTGTACTTCTTTTAATCTTATGTTGAAGAAATTTCCAAAATGGTTTTTCATCGAAAGTGTTTTTATCGTACGAACGTCATTTTAAATCATCGAAAGTTTTCCGCTGCACTAATTCACCTCTCCCCCCTAGTGCTATTAATCCTAACAATTGGTATCAAAGCCATAGTTTTCTAATTTGGTTCAACACTCGAATAGAAATGGCTTATATCGGCTTTTAAGAGGGTCAATCTCTCATTCGTCCTCTCTTTTTTAATGAGACGGACTACACTTATTGGAAAACTCGAATGAGAGTTTTCTTCCTTTCGATTGATTTAAATTTATGGTACATAGTCGAAAACGAATTTGAAATGTCTTCTCTTCCAATGAACCACTGGAATGATTAGGAGAAGAAGACGTTTTCTCTAAATGCAATGACTATGAATGTCTTATTTTGCGCTTTAGATAAAATATAATTTAATCAATTTTCTTTGTGCAAAACGGCTTTCGATATTTGACGCACTCTTGAAATCACACACGAAGGCACGAGTTGTGTAAAAGATTCTAAAGTCAATCTTTTAATGCACGATTTCGAGCTTTTTTGAATGAAGCCGAGCGAAACCATTGTTGACATGTACACCCATTTTACGGATATCGTCAATGGTTTAAAAGCTCTTGGTAAATATTTTTCGAACTTTGAACTTGTGAGTAAAGTTTTATGATCACTTTCTAAAGCTTGGGAATTGAAAGTAACAGCAATACGAGAAATAAAAAATTTAAATTTTTTTTCACTTGAAGAACTAATCGGTTCATTGATGACATATGAAATGGTGCACAATACACATCATGAATATGATGAACAAAACCCCCTTCCAAAGAACAGGAAGGATTTGGGACATAGAACAATTGAAGACCACTCGATCATAAGTTCCAGTGATGGTAAACTTGAACTCACTATAAAATTTAAAAAGTTTATGAAACAATAATTGTAGAACAAAAATAAACTTAAAAAGAACGAACCTACTTTCTTTGAATGCAAGAAGAACACAAAGTGGGATGAATCGAGCTCCTTCGAAGACGAGGAGAAAATCAACAAAGGCGAGGTGGCAAATTACGCCTTAACGGCCTTCAACGTTGAGGTAATCAAAAAAGCCTTTAGTTTATTTTGAAATTACATGACATTTTTTATGAGTTATTTTTTTTTAGAATTAATTTTCTTGAAATGTTCATGTTTAATAATGAAAACAAATATTAGGATCATTCTTATCATTCCAGTAATTTTGAAAATAATCATAAAAATTACATGTTTGATGTAATAAAAGATTAAATATAAATCTAATGATTGTATACCTAGTAAGATTAATCTTATGTATATGCTTGAGAAGCAAGAATGTGTATTTCGATGATTTCCATATTGCTTTTCAATGACGATACATGGCTTTTGTATGGAAGGCTTGTTGATTTTTTTTTCTGAACCTTGTTTTTGGTTTTCAACATCATGTATGGTTTTGACATAAGAACAAAAATCTCGGCATGCTAATATAAAGTCAAACTAAAGAAGTTTTAGATATCTATAAGAATCATTCAAAATTATGTTCAATGAAACCTTGCTTGATGTTGTAATGAAAATATTAAATATTTTGAAACCATATTTTTTGAAATTATGCATGATGATTTATAAGATTTATGGATTATCGATTTTTATGGTAATAAAAGTGGCTTTTTCAGTTTTTAAACGTTGATGCATATTTGGCATAAATGAAAAAGGAATGTTTCTATGAAATAAATCACATGAATTGAAACAATTAAAAAGAGAAAAGCATTGTTCTTGAAAAAAAAAAATTTCTATCTTATCAACTTTTCACTAAGAGATTGATAACATTGTTTGTGTCTTTTTGAATCTCTTGAAAGTATTGTTGAGATTTTGATGATTTGAATTTGAAATAAGTTTTATCAAAATCATGATCTTGATTTCTTGGAATAACATGAGATTGCCTTTGATGATCATTTTGATTATGGAATTTTAGATTCATGACTTGATCTTTCATTTGTTTATGAAATAGTTGAAATCTTTGTACCTTTGAATTCTTCATTTCTCCTATCAATGTTTGAAATTATGCATGTTATATGTGAAATATTTGAAACCATGTTTTGGTATCATGCATATCTAAAAAATATTGATTTGACAAATTAAAAGAGTTAAAAATGAATGATGATTTTTCTCTTGAATATAAATCATGATATTTTTTTTATATGAATCATCATTTTGATTTCTTGATATTTGATACATGAGATTTTTCTATGATTCAAGATTTTTCATACTATGATTCTTCTTGGTATTCACTAAAATTGATGTATTCAAATTAACCAATATATGCTACTTGACATCTTGATAATTTATGACTTGAATTTTATTATGTAAAATTCCTTGTATTCATGAAATGTCTATCTCATCACCAAAATTCTCTTGATATTTTGAATGTGATGAAATGAAATTATGCATGAAATACAAATGAGAAGTTAATGATCATGCATGATAGGATGTAATGAATTTTGACATTTAGATACTATCATTTGAAAAGCTATGATCATGTTGCCAAAATGATATATCATGGATGCTTTAATATCATGTATGATATGCCCATGATGATGATTGATTTGTATAATGCATGAAGTAAGGATGATATGTAAAGTTTTTGAAAATATGCATGTTTTAATTTGAAAATATAATGATGCACAAATAAGATTGATACTTACCTTTCTAATAATCTGAAAATTGATATAAAGGGTCTTCCCTTCTTTTTGACAATGACAAAGGGGGAGATAAAAGATGTTAGCTTGCACAATTCAAGATGAAAGCAGAAAATTGCACTTCTCAAAAGAGAAGAAAGAACTTGCTTCTTGAACATCTCAAATTGTTAGCTTCCATGTTGTAAAACAATGTAACATTTTGTTAGCTTGCGTTTTTAGAAAGAAAGCAAAAATAATGGCACTTCTCAAAAGAGAAGAAAGAGCTTGCTATCTTGAACATCACTAGCTCGCCTATCTTGAGAAGCAAAGAGTTGCTATCTCAAAAGAAGCAAAATTACTATCTTGCACATTGCAAAGAAAAGCAAATTTGCAAACTTACACAATTCTAAATTATTGCTAGCTTGTCTGTTGCAAAACTTGCTTTCTTTTTCAAACACTTGCTAGCTTGAACATTGCAAAACAAACATGCTGAACTTGCATATCTAACAAAATTTACAAACTTGTAGAACTCAAAATTCTTGCTAGCTTGTATGACCGGAGATTTATGATACAATGTATTGAACTTATTCCAAACACATGAATAGTTGGAACTTCTCCTTTTTGTTGATGACAAAGGGGAAAAAGTATGTTGATGTCATAAATGATTTAATCATAACATATTTGATTTGATTTTTGAATCCAAGAGTCTCTATCAATATGGCATATTGATATAGGGAGTTTGGTTAAACTCCGGGAGTTAAAGGTTAACTCCGTCGTTAGTTGGTTGTCATCATCAAAAAAGGAGAGACTGTTGAATCTCGTATTTTGATGATGAAACCAATCGATAAGTATTTATGTTTTAATATGCATTTTGAGTGACATAGGATGCTTCGATCAGGATGAGACAATTAAAGCAGGAAGAATCATGTTGGGCCGAAGGAAAATGTCAGAAGATTGGACGTCGGGCTAATGGATCGGTCGACGTATCGACAAAAGGCTTCGGGCCGTGGATTCGGGCATCAAGCTAAGAAGAGCAAGTATTATGCCAAGGATATCGGAGTTGTGGAGTCAACTAACTGATTGGGCAATAGGCCGTAGGAGAGGATGATGCGCCGAAGAATCAGACGAAGCGTCGAAGGACCAATGACATGCCGGACAACTTGATTAATGCTTAGTATTAATTGTCTAGATCAAAGTTTGTTTTATATGTGCAGGATTAACTACGATGGTAGTAAGACATGCAGCAGGTGTTCCGCCGGAGTCAAGACCATAATCACAATGGGGGTTCGAGAGTTCGACGGAAGTCGGGACGGTCGTCGGAGGTTCTACGGGAACAAATCCGAGAAGTCCAAGAGCTTGCCAAAGAAGCTCGTCGGAACTCGCCAAGTAGATCGTCGCAAGTCCAGGAGTTTGCCGGATGTCCACCGGAGCATCGTCGGGGGTTCATCGGATGTTCGCCGGAAGTTCGCTAGAAGCTCGTTGGAAGAAGCGATTGACGCACCGGAGCAAGTTGCAGTATTAATGTCTTAAATATCGTAGTTAGCATGTAGATTAAGTTAGGAATGGGAGGTGATCCCATTAACTTATTTTGGAGGCAATTGGGCCCTTGACAGACCTAAATTGGGCTGAATGGATCAGCTCATTCGGACCCAGAATTCCTGGCCAGCGGTGGCACCGCCTACGAGTTCAGTCTCCTAGGAATGCTAAGCGGTGGTACCGCACCTGTCAGGCGGTGGTACCGCCTGAGCTCGCTCTCCGAGCGAAGCTGAGCGGTAGTACCATCCCTATCAGGTGGTGGTACCGCCTGAGCTCGGTCTCTGAGCAATGCCAGGTGATAGTACCACCAGGACCCCGAAAATCCAAGAGATGACATTTTTAAGCTCCAAATTCAAACCAGCTGGGGCCTATATAAACCCCACCCTTTCCTAATGAAATGACACCGAAATCTTGATCTTATTATGAGAATTTGAGAGCTCAAAAGTATTGTAAAAGGCCAAAAGTTCTTCTCCCTCTTTCCTTCTATGTTTTGATCGTTCAAGAGAGGAGTGAAAATTTGTAAGGGTTGTCTCCTAAGCCCGTCAAAAGGAGTAAAGTTGTAAAAGGGGGGTTGGCCTTCGCCTATTGAAAGAAAGCCTCTAGTGGATGTCAATGACCTCATCGGAGGAGGAAGCCAAAAGTGGATGTAGGTCAAGATTGACCAAACCACTCTAAATTTTAGTTTGCATTTACATTCTGCCCTCTACCTTAACTGCAAACTGCCTCCATTGCTTTTCTTCAACTGTACTTTGCTTAATCTTAAGTTGAAGAACTTTCTGAAATGGTTTTTCGTCGAAAGTGTTTTTATCGTACAAACGTCGTTTTAAAACGTCGAAAATTTTCCGCTGCACTAATTAACCCCCCCCCCCCCCCCTCTTAGTCCTCTTAATCCTATTGCATTAGAGATCTAGTATTCTCCTATCACTAATACCTTTTGCTACTGTAATTTTCCATTTAAAATGCCAAGAAGCAGTCTTCTTATCTATCTCATGCTGTGAATTCCTTTCATCGCAAAACTTATCATCGTTACAAATGAAGGATTACTGCAGAAAATTTCAGCCGCATATTATTGCCTTAACCGATCTATTTGCAATCCGTTTTGAACAAAATTTCTTATACACTTCATAGATCATCTTGGCTTCCATCTAAAATTGATCTATTGTAGAATTCATCTCTAAAAAAATTCTTGTGTTATTGCAAATTTTCATCGCAAACCGTTGAAATTTTTTGATGAGATTTCTGCTATCACAACTTGCACCAATTTCCTTGCTATTATACTGCCAAAACTTTTTTGATTAAATTGGTCATCTTTGCTGTTATATAAATCAAGATTTTGCTATCAAACTCTCTTCTCAAATCTCTTGGTCTTTGCTGAAAATTTCATCAAGAAATCGGTGTTTCTTCGACGACAATTCTACTCTTACAAGACAACAAATATCTATAGCAACTTCCACTTATTTCTATCAAACCTTTGCTGCCATCTACCATAGATCTAAAAAATTTTTCCCTAACCTTCATCCACTACCATCACAGCTCTAAAACTTCACTAAACCACACCCTCAAACTACACCCAAAACAGCCATAAAATAAGCCTAAACCACAGCCTACATCCACCAATCCACTAACCCTTTCGACCACCACTTGTCTCAACCTATACATATCTTTAACCTGATAACAAAAAAGAGATCTTAATATTACAAGCATATACTATGGCATCTGCGGAGACAATCAATGCTAAATTCAAAGCCTTTGAGGTGCGAATGGAGGATAAGATTTGGATTCTCTTTAGCAAACTCAGTTTGGGCCGACCACCAAGCCCAAAGAAATCACATTAAAGAGAGAGCTTTGACCAATCATACCAAGCCCGAAGATATAACTTCCAAGAGATGACCGATCCCTACTATTGGTAGACTTCCCTAGATGGGAAGAAGGAGACCCGATTGGGTGGATCTCGCACGCGGAGCGATATTTTTAGTACCACAAAATTGCGGACGCATCTATGGTGAAAATTATGGCTATACATATAAAGGGGATGATATACAGTGGTTAGACTATTTTGAACATACTCATGGAGTCCTCTCATGGTGATAATTTAAAGAAGGACTATTGATCCACTTCGGACCAACCGATTACGAGAACATTGATGGACGACTAGTAAAGATCTGACGAACCTCCACCATTCAGGAGTACCAAATCAGGTTTGAAAGGTTATCTAATTAAACTCATGATTGGTCTAAAAAATAGCTATTATGGACCTTCATTGAGGGATTGAAGCCAGAGATCCGAGGAGAAGTTAAAGCGCGACAACCGTACACGCTTATGGCAGCCATCTCTTTCACACAACTTCAAGAGGAGTGATTGAACCATGAAGCCCAAAGGACTAGAGTTGCTCCCTGACCAGCAATGCAAAAAAGGCAAATAGAAATGGAGAAAGTTTCGACCCAACGAAACTTTCTACTGTAAAGGCAAACAGATCCTCCTGCACGGGAAGCACGGAAGCAACGTAACCACTATTTCGACCCAACAAATGGAGAAAGTTTTACACAATGTAAATGATGGCTTTTTGATGCATCTCTAGCAGTAACCAGAGGGGAAGAAAATAGAAAATGAAGATCAAAATCTCACCCAATTGCTTACTGAATTTACCGACATTTTTGCTGAGTCACACAGTCTTCCTCCTACTCAACAACATGACCATCGGATTCCAATCCTTCTAGGCAAGCCACCAACGAACACTTGGCCATACTGATATCCTCACCTCCAAAAGGATGAAATTAAAAAGATCGTAAAAGAAATACTTGAAACAGGGGTGATTCGGCCAAGTTGCAGCCCCTATTCTTCACCGGTGCTACTTGTACTCAAGAATGATGGAACTTGGCAGATGTTTATCGACTACCGAACTTTAAATAGCATCACCATCAAAGACAAGTACCCAGTACCAATGGTGGATGAACTTCTTGATGAGTTAAAAGGAGCTCGAGTCTTCATGAAGTTGGACTTCCGATCCGGTTACCACCAAATTCGGGTATATGAAGATGACATTCTAAAAACTACATTCCGCACACATAACGAACATTATGAATTCTTGGTAATGCCTTTTGGACTTAATAATGCTCCTTCAACCTTTCAAAGTCTCATGAACGATATTTTTTTGGAGTTTTCTTCGTAAATTTGTGCTGATATTTTTTGATGATATTCTCATTTACATCCCTTCTGTTGAGACTCACTTTCAGCATTTATGGGTTGTTTTAACAATCCTTCGGGGGAATATTCTTTTTGTTAAGCAGTCAAAGTGCAGCTTTCTCCAACAAAAAGTAGAGTACCTTAGGAACATAATATCAAAAGAAGGAGTGGCAGTAGATCCAACAAAAATTGAAGCAATGCAAGGCTAGCCGAAACCTACAAACGTGAAATTACTACGCGGGTTCCTTGGACTAACAGGCTACTACCAAAAATTTATTAAGGACTATGGGAAGATTAGCACACCCCTCACTTCTCTACTGAAAAAAGAAGATTCCTTCCAATGGTCAGACAAAGCCTCCGATGCCTTCGACAAACTTAAGGCAGCCATGACAACGACGCCGGTGCTAGCGCTACCAGATTTTAGTCGACCCTTCATCATTGAGGTCGACGCATCTGGAGTCAGAATTGGAGTGGTTCTCATACAAGATGGTCGACCACTCACATAAACTAGCAAGGCATTATCTCCCTCCCATCAAAATATATCAATATATGATAAGGAGATGCTCGCCATTGTGCACGCAGTAACAAGGTGGAGACCCTACTTGATCGACCGATGATTTCAAATTAAAACCGACCATAGAAGCCTCAAGTACTTTTTAGAGCAAAAGATATCATCCCTTGAGTAGCAAAAATGGGTAACCAAACTTCTTGGATTTGACTATGAAATTATTTATAAAAAGGGGAAAGAAAACGTTGTTGCAAATGCACTCTCATGGCTACCTAAGCAAGCTAAGTTTTTAGCCATCTCCCTTCTGTTGAATCTCGGATTTTGATAATGAAATCAATTGATGGGCTAATTAATCTAATCCATATTTTTGAGATAAGTATGTAGAATTAACTATGATAGATTGAAGACATAAAGCAAAGTCTACTGGAGTTAAGATTCGATGGGTGTTCAAGAGTCCGAAGATTCGTCGAAAGTGCTGCCAGAACCAACCGAGAAGAAATCGAGGACTTGTCGAAGTTTTCGGAAGTCCACCGAAGAGATCGTCGGAGGTTCATGGAGGTCACCGAGAAGGTTCGGCTACTTGCCAAAGACTCACTAAACTCGCCACAAGACCGGGAGCCTGTTGGGAGTCCACAGAAAGAAATCCGAGGGTGTATCGGAAGTCCGCCGGAAGTTCACCGAAAAGCTCACCGGAAGGAAACTCGACGTTACTGGACTATGTCTTAATTTTATAGTTTGTATGTAATTAAGGTTAGGAATAAGGGTTAATCCTATAACCTTGTAAGGGGTCAACTAGGCCCTAATATAGACTACTTTGGGCCAAATTAGGAGCCCAACCAGTGACCCGTAAGATCGGGCAGTGCAAGTATGAAACTAATACTTGGCTTTGGCATAGGAGATTAGGCAATGCAAGTATGAAACTAATAGCTAAGATCTCATCTAGAGAGTTAGTACGAGGGATTCCCAATATGAAGTTTGTTAAAAACAAAGTATATGATGCATGTAAACTAGGAAAACAAATAAAAACTAGTTTCAAGCCAAAAAATCAAATTAGCACCAATAGACATTACAATTGATCCATTTGGACTTATTTGGACCAATTGACACAATGAGTCTAGGAGGAAGCAAATATGCCTTCGTCGGAAGTGCTGCCGAAACCAAACGAGAAAGAATCATGGACTTGCCAAAGTTTTTGGAAGTCCACCAGAAAGATCGTCGGAGGTTCACGGAGATCACCGAGAAGGTTCGGATACTTGCCAAAGACTCGTTGAACTCGCCACAAGACCAGGAGCCTGTTGGGAGTCTGCTGGAAGAAATCCGAGGGTATATCGGAAGTCCGTCGAAAGTTCGTCGGAAAGCTCGTCGGAATGAAACTCGACGTTGCCGGTTAAAAATTTGCTTAGTGCTATGTCTTAATTTCGTAGTTTGCATATAATTTGGGTTAGGATTAAGCGTTAATCCTATAACCTAGTTAGGGGTCAATTGGGCTTGAGTTTGGACTGGTTTGGGCCAAGTTTGGAGCCCAACCAGTGAGCTGGAATAGTCCAGGTGGTGGCACCACCGGACTGGGCGGTGGCACCACCCAGAACTCGAGAGGTCCGGTGATGGCACCGCCAGTACACTGTCAATGTTAGACACTAACAGGCGGTGGCACCGCCACTAATAGGCATTGGCATCGCCAGCACCGGGAAACCCAAAAGTAATTCAAATTTGGAGCCTAAATTTGAATTCTCTTGGGGCCTATAAATACCCCTCAATTCTCAACAGAGATCACACCTTTTTGAGAAGTTAGAAAGTGAGAAAAAGCTCTAGCAAAGTCTTGTTTTCAATAGCTTAAGTGTTCATCTCTCTCTTTCTCTTTGAAAAAAATCTGTAAGAGTGTGAACCACTTGTAAGAAGGTTGTAAGAGGGGTATTTGGTCCTTCCCCTTCAAAGTGATTTGCTAGTGGAAGTTGGGAGCCTCATCGAAGAAGGCTTCGAAAGTGTATGTAGGTCATTTGACCGAACCACTATACATCGTGGTGTTCCTTAAATGTGTGAGTGTTTAATTTTCTGAACCATTTCTCTACTTAGCTGCAAATCGTTTGGTTTTCATCTCCCTACTCTTAACTACCTTTACTCGAGCTATTTTAGCTAAGTCATCCTTCGTCGAATCGAAATCTCTATACATTTATGAAATCGATTTCAAACTTACGAGTTTTAATCCGCTGCACTAATTCATCTCCTCCCCCCCCTCTTAATGTCGCTCCGATCCTAACAATTGGTATCAGAGCAAGGCTCACTCTCATATTTGGTTTAATACCCAAGAGAGATGGCTTACTCCGGCATGCAAGAGGGTCACTCTATTACACGTCCGCCTATGTTTAACGGGTCGGATTACACGTATTGGAAGACTTGTATGAGGATCTTCCTTATTTCCATAGATTTTGAGCTTTGGAATATTGTCAAAAATGGATTTCAAAAATCTTCTCTTTCGATGAGCGAATGGGATGAATCGGAGAAGAAGGTTTTTGCTTTAAATAAAAAGGCTATGAATGCCTTGTTTTGTGCACTTGACAAAAATGAATTTAATCGCGTTTCGATTTGTGATTTGGCTTTTGATATTTGGAGAACTCTTGAGGTCACTTATGAAGGCAATAGCCAAGTGAAAGAGTCCAAAATCAACATTCTTGTGTATTCTTATGAACTTTTTCGGATGAAACCAAGTGAGTCCATCAGAGACATGTACACCCGTTTTACGAATGTCATCAATGGACTCAAAGCTCCTAGTAAAGGTTTTTCTAACTTTGAACTAGTAACTAAAATTTTAAGATCCCTTCCAAAGAGTTGGGATCCAAAAGTTACGGCCATTCAAGAGACCAAGGACCTTAAAACATTTCCTCTCAAAAAACTTATTGGGTTTCTAATGACCTACGAAATGACGTGTCATGCTCATGAAGAGCTCAAGAACCACCTTCCAAAGAACAGGAAGGATATGACACTTAGAATACAAGAAGACCACTTGAAAGGAACATCAAGTGATGAGGATAATGACGATGACATTGCACTTTTAACTAAAAAATTTTAAAATTTTATAAGAAAGAATAAATTTAAAAATGACACCAAAAGCAAACTTGAACCTAAAAAGGACCAAGTTATATGCTATGAATGCAAGAAGCCGGGGCACTTCAAAAATGAATGCCCCCAAGCCAAGAAGAAGCAACCGAAGAAGAAAAAAGCTTTAAAAATGACTTGGGACGACTCAAGTGATTCCAAGAATGAAGAAGCTAGCAACAAAGAGGAGGCAAACTTCACGCTAATGGCTTTAGGAGGAGAGGTATGTGATTTAATTAATGAAGATTTATCTTTCAATGAATTTTTTATCGCTTTTCACGAATTATTTGATGAGTGTAGAACTATTGGTAAGAAGTTCAATCTATTAAAGAAAGAGCATGCCTTACTACAAAATAAGCTTGATAGTCTTCAAACTCCTCCAAGCTCTAAGTGTGAACACTTAGAAGCAATAAAAAATAAGAATTTGCTACTTAAGGAGACCTTAAACAAGTTTAAGGTCACTAGCAAAGACTTGGACAGGATCCTTGCAAATAAGAGTTACGTCGCAAATAGAAGTGGAATTGGTTTTGTGAGAGAATCTCACCAAAATCCTACCAACTTCATTAAAGGACCCACATTACCTGTTTCACCTCATTTGAAATGTAACTTTTGTTGTAAATTCGGACATGTTTTTTACAAATATCCATTTAAGAAAATTAGTCCACATAAGTTGATATGGGTTTCTAAAGGAACTATAAATAATTCAATGATAAATGAGAAAATTAATAGATCAATTTTTGAGGCACCCAAAATCAAATTGGTACCTAAAAACCATCCTCTTTTGTAAACAAACTCACAAGCTAGGAGCAAGAGATGGTATATTGATAGTGAATGCTCAAGGCATATGACCGGAGATCCATCTTATTTCTCTATGCTCACTAGCAAAGAAGAAGGGTATGTCACCTTCGGAGATAACAACAAAGGTAAAATCATTGGCAAGGGAACCATAGGTAACAAATCAAGTTTTTCAATTGATGATGTGTTGCTAGTTGATGGATTAAAACATAATCTCTTAAGCATTAGTCAATTATGTGATAAAGGTTACATCGTTAGATTTGAATCTAATATGTGCATTATTAAAAAACTAAACAATAACATATTAATGATTGCCTTAAAACAAAATAATATCTACACCATCAACTTTGATAATCTTAGTAATGAAATGTGCTTTTCTGCTTTAAATGATGATGCTTAGCTTTGGCATAGGAGATTAGGCTATGCAAGTATTAAACTAATATCTAAGATTTCATCTAGAGAGTTAGTACGAGGGATTCCCAATATGAAGTTTGTTAAGGACAAAGTGTGTGATGCTTGTCAACTAGGAAAACAAATAAAAACTAGTTTCAAACCAAAAAATTAAATTAGCAACACTAGACCATTACAATTGATTCATTTGGACTTATTTGGACCAATTGACACAACGAGTCTAGGATGAAGCAAATATGCCTTCATAATTGTAGATGACTATAGTAGATATAATTGGACCTATTTCTTGGCTCACAAAAGTGATTGTTTCAAATGTTTCTCTAAATTTTATAAACTTACTCAAAACTAAAAAGGCTTCATGATTTTATTAATTCAGAGTGATCATGGAGGCGAATTTCAAAACTGTGACTTTCAAATTTTTTATGAATCCAATGGATATAACCACAAATTCTCCACTCCGAGAAATCCGCAACAAAATGGGGTAGTTGAAAGAAAAAAAAAAATTTACAAGAAATGGCGAGAACCATGTTAAATGAACACAGTCTACTTAAGTATTTTTGGGCCGAAGTCGTTAATATGGCTTGCTATGTCATGAATAAGATTCTAATAAGACCATCTCTATTAAAAACTCCCTATGAATTATGAAATAATAAAAAACTAAATGTTTCTTATTTTAAAGTTTTCGATTGCAAATGCTTTATTTTGAATGAAAATGATGTCTTAGGAAAATTTGATGCTAAATCCAATAAAGGCATCTTTCTTGGTTACTCTTCCATTTCTAAGGCTTTTCGTATTTTTAACAAAAGAACCTTAGTTATAGAGGAGTCTATTCATGTAGTTTTTAATAAAATTTCTAAGTTAAAGAAAAATGATTTTGATGATGATCTAGGTTTTGATAATTTGAATTTAAATGAACCCCCTCCTTAAAATAGCAACTTGGATGCATCTTCTTCCGAAATTTCCTTACCCAAGGAATGGAAGTATGTAGATGCTCATCCAAAGGAGCTAATTATAGGAGATACATCAAAAGGGGTTCAAACTCGTACTTTCTTCAAGAATTTTTGTGCTAACGCCGCCTTCCTTTCTCAAATTGAACCTAAATGCATTGATGAAGCCTTGAAAGATGATTCATGGGTTATTGCAATGCAAGAGGAATTGAACCAATTTGAGATGAATAAGGTATGGAAGCTTGTTCCTAAACCTAGTTACCATTTAGTCATTGGTACTAAATGGATCTTTAGAAATAAGCAAGATGAATGCGGTATTGTGGTTAGAAACAAGGCTAGACTAGTGGCCAAAGGTTTCAACCAAGAAAAAGGTATCGACTACGAAGAGACCTTCACTCTTATAGCAAGATTAGAAGCCATTAGGATGCTCCTTGCCTATGCTAGTAGTAATGATTTTAAACTATTTCAAATGGATAAATGGATGTCAAAAGTGCTTTCTTGAATAGTTTTATTTCCGAAGAAGTGTATGTTGAACAGCCTCCTGGGTTTGAAAATTCTCTTCTTCCTAATCATGTATTTAAATTGACTAAGGCTCTCTATGGCTTAAAACAAGCTCCTAGAGCTTGGTATGAAAGGCTTAGTTCCTTTCTTATTTTAAATAATTTTACAAAATGCAAGGTTGACATTACATTGTTTTGTGCTTTAGACTATTGTTGAAAATGGATTTCAAAAATCTTCTCTTTTGATTAGAGAATGGGATGAATCGAAGAAGAAGGTGTTTGCTTTAAACGCAAAGGCTATGAATGCCTTGTTTTGTGCATTGGACAAGAATAAATTTAATCGCGTTTCAATTTATGATTCGGCTTTTGATATTTGGAGAACTCTTGAGGTCACTTATGAAGGCACTAGCCGAGTGAAAGAATCCAAAATCAACATTCTTGTGCACTCTTACGAACTTTTTCGAATGAAACCAAGTGAGCCCATCGGAGACATATACACCCGTTTTATGGATGTCATTAATGGACTCAAAGCTCTTGGTAAAAGTTTTTCTATCTTTGAACTAGTAACTAAAATTTTAAGATCCCTTCCAAAGAGTTGGGATCTAAAAGTTATGACCATTCAAGAGACCAATGACCTTAAAACATTTCCTCTTGAAGAACTTATTGGGTCTCTAATGGCCTACGAAATGATGTGTCATGCTCATGAAGAGCTCGAGAACCCTCTTCCAAAGAACAAGAAGGATATGGCGCTTACATCACAAGAAGACCACTTGAAAAGAACATCAAGTGATGAGGACAATGACGATGGCATTATACTTTTAACTCAAAATTTTAAAAAATTTATAAGAAAGAATAAATTTAAAAATAATACTAAAAATAGACTTGAACATAAAAAGGACCAAGTAATATGCTACGAATGCAAGAAGCCGAGGCACTTCAAAAATGAATGCCCCCAAGCCAAGAAGAAGCAACCGAAGAAGAAGAAAGATTTAAAAGTGACTTGGGACGATTCAAGTGATTCCGAAAGTGAAGAAGCTAGCAACAAAGAGGAGGCAAACTTCGCGCTAATTGCTTTAGGAGAAGAGGTATGTGATTTAATTAATGAAGATTTATCTTTCGATGAACTTTCTATCGCTTTTCATGAATTATTTGATGAGTGTAGAACTATTAGTAAGAAGTTTAATCTATTAAAGAAAGAGTATGTCTTACTACAAAATAAGCTTGATAGTCTTCAAACTCCTCCAAGCTCTAAGTGTGAATACTTAGAAGCAATAAAAAATAAAAATTTGCTACTTAAAGAAACCTTAAACAAGTTTAAGGTCGGTAGCAAGGGATTGAACATGATCCTTGCAAACAAGGGTCACGTCGCAAATAGAAGTGGAATTGGTTTTGTGAGAGGATCTCACCAAAATCCTACCACTTTCATTAAAGGACCCACATTATATGTTTCACCTCTTTTGAAATGTAACTTTTGTTATAAATCCGGACATGTTGCTTACAAATGTCCATTTAGGAAAATTAGTCCATATAAGTTGATATGGGTTCCTAAAGGAACTATAAATAGTTCAATGATAAATAACAAAATTGGTAGATCAATTTTTTAGGCACCCAAAATCAAATGGGTACCTAATAACCATCCTCTTTTGTAGACAAACCTATAAGCTAGGAGCAAGAGATGGTATCTTGATAGTGGATGCTCAAGACACATGATTGGATATCCATCTCATTTCTCTATGCCCACTAGCAAAGAAGAAGGGTATGTCACCTTAGGAGACAACAACAAAGGCAAAATCATTGGCGAGGGAACCATAGGTAACAAATTAAAATTTTTAATTAATTATGTATTGCTAGTTGATGGAATAAAATACAATCTCTTAAGTATTAGTCAATTATGCGATAAAAGTTACATCGTTAGATTTGAATCTAATATGTGCATTATTGAAAAACCAAAGGATAACATGTCAATGATTGCTTTAAAGCAAAATAATGTATACACCATCAAAGTTGACGAACTGAGTAATGATATGTGCTTCTCTACTTTAAATGATGATGCTTGGCTTTGGCATAGGAGATTAGGCCATGCAAGTATGAAACAAATAGCTAAGATCTCATCTAGAGAGTTAGTACGAGGGATTCCCAATATGAAGTTTGTTAAGAACAAAGTATATGATGCGTGTCAACTAGAAAAACAAATAAAAACTAGTTTCAAACCAAAAAATCAAATTAGCACCACTAGATATTACAATTGATCCATTTGGACTAATTTGGACCAATTGACACAACGAGCCTAAGAGGAAGCAAATATGCCTTCGTAATTGTCGATGACTATAGTAGATACACTTGGACCTATTTCTTGGCTCACAAAAGTGATTGTCTCAAATGTTTCTCTAAATTTTGTAAACTTACTCAAAACGAAAAAGGCTTCATGGTTTTATTAATTCAGAGTGATCATGGAGGCGAATTTCAAAATCGTGACTTCCAAAGTTTTTGTGAATCCAATAGATATAATCATAACTTCTCCACTCTGAGAAATCCTCAATAAAATGGGGTAGTTGAAAGAAAAAATAGAAATTTATAAGAAATGGCAAGAACCATATTACATGAACATAGTCTACCTAAGTATTTTTGGGCCGAAGCCGTTAATACGGCTTGCTATGTCATGAATAGGGTTCTAATAAGACCATCTCTATCAAAAACTCCCTATGAATTATGGAATAACAAAAAAACCAAATGTTTCTTATTTTAAAGTTTTTGATTGCAAATGCTTTATTTTGAATGAAAATGATGTCTTAGGAAAATTTGATGCTAAATCCGATGAAGGCATCTTTCTTGGTTACTCTTCCGTTTCTAAGACTTTTCGTATTTTTAACAAAAGAACCTTAGTTATAGAGGAGTATATTCATGTAGTTTTTAATGAAATTTTTGAGTTAAAGAAAAATGATTTTGATGATGATCTTGGTTTTGATAATTTGAATTTAAATGAACCCCCTCCTCAAAATAGCAACTTGGATGTATCTTCTTCTGAAATTTCCTTACCCAAGGAATGGAAGAATGTAGATGCTCATTCAAAGGAGCTAATTATAGGAGTTACATCGAAAGGAGTTCAAACTCATGCTTCCTTCAAAAAATTTTGTGCTAACGCCGTCTTCCTTTCTCAAATTGAACCTAAATGCATTGACGAAGCTTTGAAAGATGATTTATGGGTTATTGCAATACAAGAGGAATTGAACCAATTTGAGAGGAACGAGGTATGGAAGCTTATTCCTAGACCTAGTGACCATTTAGTCATTAGTACTAAATGGGTCTTTAGAAACAAGCAAGATAAATGTAGTATCGTGGTTAGAAACAAGGCAAGACTAGTGGCCAAAGGTTTCAACCAAGAAGAAGGTATCGACTACAAAGAGACCTTCACTCCTGTGACAAGATTAGAAGCCATTAGGATGCTCCTTGCCTATGCTAGTAGTAATGATTTTAAACTATTTCAAATGGATGTCAAAAGTGCTTTCTTGAATGGTTTTATTTCTGAAGAAGTGTATGTTGAATAACCTCCCGGATTTGAAAATTCTCTTCTTCCTAATCATGTATTTAAATTGATTAAGGCTCTCTATGGCTTAAAACAAGCTCTTAGAGCTTGGTATGAAAGGCTTAGTTCCTTTTTATTTTAAATAATTTTACAAAAGGCAAGGTTGATACTACATTGTTTATCAAACATTTTGAAAATAATTTTCTTATTGTTCAAATTTATGTTGATAATATTAATTTGTGTTCTTCGGATGAATCACTATGTGAATCATTTGCCAAATGTATGAGTCATGAATTTGAAATGAGCCTAATGGGTGAATTAACCTTCTTTTTAGGATTGCAAATTAAACAACTTAGTGATGGTATATTTCTTAATCAATCTAAATATACATTAGAATTGTTAAAACGATTTAACATGGATGATTCAAAAGCAATAAACACTCCTATGAGTACTTCCACTAAGTTAGATATAGATAAAAATGGTAAAAACTTTGATCAAAAAATGTATAGGGGAATGATAGGTAGTCTACTTTACCTCACCGTGACTAGACCAGATATCATGTTTAGTGTAGGACTTTGCACTAGGTTTCAATCTAATCCTAAATTATCTCATCTTAAAAGTGTTAAAAGAATTTTTAGATATCTTAAAGGAACTCCCAATTTAGGATTGTGGTATCCGAAATCCGATAAATTCGATTTAATAGCTTATGCAGATGTCGATTTTGGTAGATATAGAATAGATAGAAAAAGCACATCCGGAATATGCCAATTTGTATGACATGCACTTGTTTCTTAGACTTCCAAGAAACAAAATTCGGTTGCACTATCTATGATGGAAGCCAAATACATTGCTGCAAGTGCATGTTGTGCACAAGTTGTTTGGATGAAAAATACGTTGGAAGACTATGGAATTTACTTAAAGAACATTCCCATAAAATGTGATAATAAAAGTGCTATTTGTCTAACCAAAAATCCAATTCAACACTCTAGAATAAGCATATTGACATTAGACATCACTTTATACGAGATCATGTCAATAATAATAATGTCGTTCTAGAATTTATTGATACAAAGCATCAATTAGCGGATATTTTCATAAAAGCCTTAAATGAAGATCAATTTGACTTTATTAGAAGGGAATTAGATATGTTGAATTGTCCTTGTGAATGAGCTTGATTGTATATATTTTCTGAAAATTTTTCATCCTCTTTTCGGTTTTCGTGGATTTGACTTCTTTCTTTTCGATTTTGAATGACATCTTAAAGTGTGATCCAAGACACTATCCTATCTTAAATTAAACATATTAAAACTTCTGAAAACAGAAATAAAAAAAAATATTTTATAACGTGCCAGCGGTGGCACCGCTAGAAACGACGATAGCACCGCTTGGGCGCTCGGTCCCCAGGCGGTGGCACCGCTCGAGAACCCCCTTATAAAGAGGGGGGGGTTAGGGTCGGCAGTGGAACCGCCCCCAACCTGAGAGTATCCTCCCTAGCACTCTCACAAAGCTCTCTAAACCTCTCTCAACCTCATTCTAAGCCTCTAGAAGCCTAAGAGAGGGGTTCTTCTTGGATCAAGCTCTCTACCTCCCAAGGAAACTTATATAAGGTAAGATCTGAATTTTTTTTTTCTTTTCTTCCTCTCATTATTTGGCCTATTCTTTAAAGTTCTCTCTTAATCTATCATCATGATTAGATATGGCTCCTAAGAGATCATCAAGAACCAAAGGGAAAAGGGTGGAAGGAGATTCCTATGACTAAATCCTCTTTAGATCTATTCAAGTAGCCCTTAGGTATCCAAATTTTGAAACAAGAATAATACATAAGGGCAAACATGTTGATCTAGATGAACTTGGAAACCTAAAACCCATTAGATGGTTTGCAAATTTAGATGTCTTATCTATCCTACAAATCGATGAACTGATTTACCCTACGTTAGTTAGGTTATTTTACGCAAACTTAAGTGTGGACAATGATAGCTTAACTACCTACCTCTTAGGTACACAAATTCGAATCTTTGATAGCACTATATGTGAGTTAATTGGAATTGCCGAAAAGGATAGGAGTTGTTATTTTAGAAGTAAATGAGATATCAATGCAATCGGAGCAACTTACTTCGAAGCCTTAGAAACTGTTTTTGTAAATCCGAACCTAGGCATAATTCCCAAAAGTTACGAGCACTTGTTGCCCTTTAACTCTATATTTTTTCATCACATCATGATAAGCATCCTACTTCCTAAACAAATTTATCATGATGAGATTAGTCAAATAGAGTTAAGTACTATGTATTGGATTATGACTGGCCAAAATAATTGTTTTGGATACTTAATCCGGCAACATATGCAGGACATAATAGCTAAAGACTCAATGTTACCGTATGAGAGGTTAGTCACTCGATTAATGCTTGCCTATAATATTTGTATCTCACCCAATGAAGAAATAATCTAGGTCGATCAATTTAACACTATCAATAGAAACCTACTCAAGAGACTTAGGTATACTTTTAGCAATGGTATATGGATTAGGCAACCTAGAAGTACTGATCCAGTTCCCCCACTAGTAAAACGCACTGAAACACCCATTTTTACGGGAAATGAATCTCCTCCTCCTAATCCCTTTGGTGTAGCACCTTCAGAACCAGCTTATGCTTCATCTTCTGAAGATCCCATCATGGCATAACTAAATCAAATCAAATCACAATAAGAGCAACTCAAATCACAGCAAGAGCAAATCCAATTTTAGCAAGTTGAAATTTTGAGGGAACTATGACAGATGAACCAGAAGATAGATGCCATGTATAGGAACTCTGGAATTCCTCTTAAGGAATAATCGTTGTGTTAAACCTTTTTTATTATTGTAAACCTCTATGCTACCTTGACATGCGTTTGACATTATCCTAGTATATGATGTTGGATGTTTCTTTCTAAAATTTTGTCAACATTTTGATGGCACCTTCATGTTATTTTGGATGATTTGATGTCATCCTTGAATGATCAATCTTAATGCTAAGTTGAAGCTTTGTCAATTTTGACATCACCTTTTTAAGATTTTTTTTCTTATGAGATGATTTTATGAATGGCTTCAATGATCACGAGTTTTATGCTTGAAAACTCATCTCCTTTTTGTTGATGACAAAGGGGGAGAAGAATGTGCAAAAGATTGATGACTTGTGCAAATATGAAATTAGCATGACTTATATATATCGTATTGCAATAGCTTATATGCTGTATAATACAATGAAAAATATCTTATATGTGTTATATTCCTTAAAAGCATTGTAAAACTTTTTTGAGAATATCGCATATGAAAGTTTTTAGATTGGTTGTCGTATCATTTTTATCATTTTTTTTATATATATGATAAGTAATCATCTCATGATCATATGAAATCATGCCTTGTATTTATATCATGAGATCCATGTTGAAATTTTAAATTATTATTATTTCTTATCGAAATGATAATTGTCTTTTATCATTCGGCTTAAAAATAATTTTCATGCCTTGAAATTATGAGAAATACGAAGTTTCGTATTTGGTCATGCTTATTAAGAATAACGATAAGTTCAACGGATAGAACTTATCGATTTAGGCTTGAATTCAAAGAGATTGAATTCAAGTGTTTTTATCTTCTCATAATATGGCATATAGATAGGGGGAGTTATGATTAACTCCGTCATCAATTGATTGTCATCATAAAAAAGGGGGAGATTGTTGAATCTCGGATTTTGATAATGAAGTTAATTGATGGGTTAATTGATCTAATCCATATTATTGAGTTAAGTATATAGGATTAACTACGATAGCTTGAAGACATAAAGCAAGTTTACCGGAGTCAAGTTCGATGGGTGTTCGAGAGTCCGCCGAAAGTCCGAAGAATCGTCGGAAGTGCTACCAAAACCAATCGAGAAAGAATCAGTGACCTACCGAAGTTTTCAAAAGTCCACCAGAAAGATCGTCGGAGGTTCGCGGAGATCACTGAGAAGGTTCGGATACTTGCCAAAGACTCATTGAACTCGTCACAAGACCGGGAGCCTGTTGGGAGTACGCCGGAAGAAATCCGAGGGTGTATCGGAAGTCCGCCGGAAGTTCACCGGAAGGAAACTCGACATTGCCGGTTAAAAATTTGCTTAGGGCTATGTCTTAATTTCATAGTTTGTATATAATTTGGGTTAGGATTAAGGGTTAATCCTATAACCCAGTTAGGGGCCAATTGGGCCCGAGTTTGGACTTGTTTGGGCTAAGTTTGGAGTCCAACCAGTGAGCTGGAACAGTCCAGGCGGTGGCACTACCAAACTGGACATTGTGCTTTAGTCCCTACCAGATTCCGTTTCACAGTTCATAATGAATTTTAATATGAACAAGCTTGAGGTGACTCTCTCAGAGCTCCTCAATATGTTGAGGGAGGCAGAGAGTACTATTAAGAAAGAGAAGCCAGTTCTCTACACTAGTGAGACCAAAAAGAAAAGAAAAGCAGAAAAGTCCCTTAAGAAGGGCAAGGGCAAGGGCAGACCAGGTAAAGTAAAGATTGCTAAGAAAGACCCAGCAAGGGACAAAGGCCAGTACTTCTACTATGGCAAAAATGGGTACTGGAAGAGGAACTGTAAAGAGTACCTTGCAGAGAGGGCGAAACAGAAGCTTGGAGAAGCTTTAGGTACATTCATTATCAATCTCCAATTGTCAGATTTTTGTGATAGTGCATTGGTATTGGATACCTGTATTGCTTATCACGTCTACAATTTGTTGTAGATTCTGACAAAGCCAATGGGAGATTAGCGAGCGGAATATTTCATAAAGGTTTGTTTATGTTAGACACTACTCCACATATCATGAATGTAAGTGTGTCTAAGAGGAAATGAGATGAGGTGAATAGTGCATACCTATGACATTATAGGCTAGGTCACATCCATGAAGGAAGGATTCAAAAGTTACCAAATGATGGATATCTAGATCCATTCGACTATGAGTCATATGCAACTTGCAAGCCTTGCCTTCGTGGAAAACTAACCAACTCTCTATTTAGTGGAACTGGAGAGAGAGCCACGGAGCTGCTGGAACTCATATATAGTGATGTATGTGGACCCATGTTAACTCATGCCATTGGTGGTTACTCCTACTTCATTGCCTTTACTAATGATTTATCAAGGTATGAATATGTATACTTAATGAAGTACAAGTCTGAGGCATTTGAGAAATTCATAGAGTACAAGAATGAAGTGGAGAACCAGACTGAAAAAAGTATAAAAACTCTTCGATCAGATAAAGTGTGTAGGTTGCTTAGATCCATTTATGGACTAAAAGCAAGCTTCCCGAAGTTGGAACATAAGATTTGATGAGGCAATCAGATCTTATGACTTCATTAAAAATGAAGATGAGCCTTGTGTGTACAGGAAGGTAAGTGAGAGCGCTAAAAGCAAGCTTCATCGAATCAAAATCTCTACACATTTACGAAATCGATTTCAAACTTACGAGTTTTAATCCGCTGCACTAATTCATCCCCCCCCCCCCCTCCTAGTGCCGCTCCGATCCTAATAGTAAACTATGATCGGGATTATTTAAGATATGTGTTTAAAAGTGAATCGGTCTCATTATCGTGATCTCATCACGATCCGATTCTCATTGCACAGATCCAAAGACATCACAATATATATATATACATATATACAACAAGCAATATAAAGTGATAAATACCAAAATATAATAAGCAAAAAGACTGTATGTCAAGTCATACATGCCATCACTCACGTGATTGGCTTGTAGGGCACTTACGACTAGCACCAAGTCATCATCATAGTCCTCATCACTTGAATTTTCTTTGAAGTGGTCTTCATGAGTTATCAGTGTCATATCCTTCCTATTCTTTGGAAGGTTGTTCTTAAGCTCTTCATGAGTGTTGCAAGTCATCTCATAGGTCATTAATGACATGATAAGTTCTTCGAGAGGAAAATTATTTAAGTCCTTGGCCTCTTGAATGACCGTTACTTTAGGGTCCTAACTCTTTAGAAGGGATCTCAATATTTTATTAACAAGTTAAAAATTAGAAAAGCTTTTACCAAGTCCTTTTAGACCATTGACAACATCCGTAAACCGGGTGTACATGTCTCCAATGGTCTCACTTGGTTTTATCCGAAACAACTCATAAGTATAGACTAAAAGATTAATTTTCGACTCCTTTACTCTACTAGTGCCCTCGTAAGTGATTTCGAGTATATGCCAAATATTGAAAGTCGTTTCACAAATAGACACTTGATTGAATTCGTTTTTATCTAAAACACAAAATAATACATTCATAGCCTTGGAATTTAAAGCAAAAGTCTTTTTCTCCAACTCATTCTAATCATTCATTGGAAGAGAAGACTTTTGAAAGTCATTTTCCATAATGTTCCATAACTTAAAATCCATAAAAATTAGAAAAATCCTCATTCTAGTTTTTCAGTAGGTGTAATACATCCCATTGAACATGGGTGGACATGTGATTGAGTGACCCTCTTGGTTGCCGATAAATATTATCTCTCTTGGATTTCAAATAAAAATGAGAGTGACCTTACTCTAATACTAATTGTTAGGATCAAGAGCGGTACTAAGAGGGGGGGGTGATTAGTGTAGCATAAAAAATCATCGATTTTGTAAGATATTCGTTCGTTGAAAACCTATCTTTATTTTGATATTCTCTAATGATTAGTCTATCTCTAAGAGGTAGATTTATACATTAGTAAGGAGCTTGACTGATTGAGAAATTAACTCTTTCGATCCCTCTATTTATTGAGGAGGATTCTTAAGCGAACCAAAAGATGGATGAATTGAAGAATTATTTTCTTAAGGTAGATCGATCATAGGGGGATGTGAGTCTACCCGTAGGTTGGGGGTTGGAGTTGGTGGTAGAATTAGAGTTGGAAAACGGAGTGTGTGGAGTCAAGTGTGCCCCTTGTGTGCTAGTTAGGCTAACTACAGAAGGTAAAATGCTACAGACCAGAACACTCCCATTAGGAATTGGACCTGTTGAGTCAGGTTGTGAAAAGTTTTGATAAGTACAATTACAGTTTAAGCCGATGGAGTTGTATGTTGAGCGATTAATGGATTGGTTGTTGAGTCTTATAACAATCAACAAAATAGTACAAGATCAGGTAGTTGGAAGGTAGGGGAAGCAAGTCTAACTAGATGTTTGGGTTGAACTCATCTTGGGAGAATTAAGATTAGTGGGTTTGGTAGGGGGGCATTCAACATGGTTAGATTTTAGGCTACTTTTCCTATCTTATCTCTATTTTGATATTCTCTAACCGTTAGTCTATCTCTAAGAGATAGATTTATACATTGGTAGGGAGCTTGAATGATTGAGAAATTGACTCTTTCGATTCCTCTACTTCTTGAGGAGGATTGTTGAGCGAAACAAAAGAGGAGTGAATTGAAGAATTATTTTCTTGAGGTAGATCAATCGTAGGGGGTTAGAGTTGATGGTAGAATTAGAGTTGGAAAACAGAGAGTGTGTGGAGTCAAGTGTGCCCCTTGTGTGATAGTTAGACTAACTATAGAAGGTAAGACGCTATAGATCATAACACTCCCACTGGGAATTGGACCTACTGAGTCGGGTTATGAAAAGTTTTGATAAGTACAGTTACAATTTAAACTAGTGGAGTTGTAGGTTGAGCAATTAGTAGATTGGCTATCGAGTCTTGTAACAACCAACAAAAGAGTACAAGATGAAATAGTTGGAAGGTGGGGGAAGTGGGTCTAACTATATGCTCGGGTTGAACCAATCTTGGGAGAATTAAGATTAGTAGGTTTGGTAGTGGGGCATTCAACATGGTTATACTTGCCCTCCCTTCCCCCATTCATTCAAACCGTCGGGCAGTTTAAGGTTTAGACTGGATAGTCCCGTGAAGTTTCCTTAAGGTATTTTGGTATCTAAGCTAGGGTGATGATCCAAATCCAACCAAGGTCCACTCTAAGTATACCTTAGTCCTAGTCACAGTTCATGATATGCTAATTGTTAGGGGCATTCCCAACGAATGCCCCTGTGACAATCAAGTTAGTTTTAGGGATTCATATCATTTAGAATAGTCGGACTAGTCAGTTAGAGTTGATGATGAATTGTGTTTGAAAATATATATAAGAGTCCTTTTTATAGGTAGCCTCAGAGACAATTATACCTAGTGCCTTAATGGCAAGAGAGGGGAACATGTGGTGTTTTAGGTATAGGTATGACATAATATTTGCCACGCTTAATGCCCACAATATCTAATTATGCCAATCATGTTCAGATGGTTGACTACTATGTCTCATATTACCCAATGTGTCTTTAGATCCAACTATCACGTATTGGTCATGTATGACCAATGTGATCTTCTGACGATCGACCCGTTGGCCATGTGTCATCATATGATGGTCACGTGTCTATCATGTTACACTTTACTATCAACCATATGATTAGTAAGCATAATAATGGATTATTTTAACCTATGAATTATAACCATAGTTAATTAATTTCATCTTACAATCAATAAATGTACTATTAGGCATTTTTAGCCTACATTCAACAACCTACTGTAATAGTATATTAAGCTTGCAATCAACAATTGGAATACATGACCTAATTGTAGTAGTAGACGATAATAAATATCAACAATGATCTTTCATCAATTATATTAAATACACCAAAAAATATTGTCTTCAATATTCATGTCAATCATATACACATTCCAAAAAGAAAGATCAATTTAATATGAGTTCGTTGTAGCAAAATATCACCAAAATCATCCAAAATAGTTCTCTGCTCCTCAATGTGTAACACCTAAATTGAACAAATATTAAAAATTAGATAATTTTTATATGATAATATGAAAAAAAAAATCACATTTAAGAACTTATATTTTGTGTGGATGTTATATATATTATCCCAAAATATGTATCTAAATATTAAAAAAAGCATGTGATAAACCATAATTCTTGATATCATAAAATTTAAACAATTATAGTTTTATTCCATGACAAGATTATATCCCACTCAAACCCACGCAAACAAAACATTGTAAGCTTAATATTATAAAATTTTACATTGATCATTTATTCGAGAAGTTCTTTTATATAGAAGTATTTGCAATTGAGCTTGCATCTCTTAAGTATTCTTTCAAGTTTTTTCTTGAATTTCTTATCTTTTTCGTTATCGTAGTACATATTCATTAATGTCATACGAAGGAGATGGAGATACTAGTCCCCATTTATTTGGTCATATTACTCAGAAACAAAGTCCTCATTCAAAGGAATATTACTTGCAGAGAGTTCAAGATGTTGTGCCATTAAAACCTTCATTTCTTGCAACAAAATCAAACAACAAATCAGTATTTATTCCTTAAATCAATAGAAATGAAGAAAACGAAATCTAAATGAAAAGCTTCAGATGATGCATATAATTATTTTTGCTGCAACCTCATCAATTGGCATCTTATATTTTTTTCTCTTTTTTACGGCTAATGATAAAAATATCATCTCTGGCCAACTTTTCACCACTCTTAACTTATTGACATAAATGATGTTAGCAAAATTGAATGCAAAATCTTTGATTATAAAATTAGTAAAATCTTTAAAACACATAGTAATAAATAAATGGTTTAGCTTCTCATCAATCAATCTAACATAACTTTTCGTTCCTAATGTATACATACCTAAGGCATTTATTTTCGCTTTGATCTGTTAACCTTGTTTTTCTTACTAAGATTCAGAAATATAAGCTTAGAATGCTAAATAAATATGAAAGTAATATATACTTGTCCCTCATTAAAAATTTGAAAAGGTAACAACAACAAGACTTGCTTATTGATCTTCGTTAACTCTTTGAGAAATATTACTCAAATGATACAATATGGACTTTGAGTTATTATAATGGATGGCCTTTAAATCACTTTTTGATCGATTGTAGTATCCACTTAGTCATATTTGTAATATGAGAATAATCAAACTTTGCATACAAAAGATATTATGAACGTCAATAAATAAAATATGCACTAATAGTTGAATATGTGTGATAGCTAAATTGAAAGTAATTAGTACCTCCACAGCCTGCACCATCTCTTTTTTAAACAAATTTGGTATTTGTTTCCATGATTTGCAATTTAATGATGTAATCTTCACATTTCTAGCGATTGTGCCAAAAAATTTTCCTTCAAGACCATCGGGTTTGTACCTAATTAAATAGAAATATGCTCTCCAGGTGATAATTTCCATGCATCAGTTAGATGAGTATATGCTCGTGTCTTCCTTTTTTATCGCAATATTTGTCGATAAAAAATGTTAATGAAAATATGATAAAAGTAAAAAAAAAAAAATGAAGTACCAAATTGATAGTCATTTGGAAAGCTTCTTCCTCTTGGGATTTCTCACCATCACTTGTCATGGAGCTTGATTTGATTTAGGTATTTTTGAATACTTCGACTACTTGAGCTTTAGATTGCAAATTAATCTTTACTAAGAGTGAACACATGTGTGCATTTAATCTTATCCGTCGACAACGTTAACCGTATAAGAAAACTTCAACAAAAATAATAATAATATATCCTAAACAAAATTCTAGTGATGCAGAGATCTCTTGAACTTTACGAGACCATTTAATTAATCACACGTAGCAATTGTGATGCCAATCTCAATCGTACAAACACATCCAACAAAACTTGTGCACTGTTCAAGAAAACTCATTCTGATATTAGAAACTGAGTAAATACATTAAGAGATTTGGAGATGAAGCAAAGGTCGGGATTTTGTTTTCAATAATTTCTAAGTAAGTATATGCTTATGGTCATAAATTGTGTTTAAAATAGATTAGCAACAATCTTTCACAATGTCATCTCCCATTAAATATATTTTCAGGAAGATTAGCAATGAAGAATGAAGAAGAATCCCAACCAGACACATGGAATAATACCCCTCAAATAAAATAAAATAAAATCGGATAAAATACTTCACAAAATAAATCTAAGGATGCACATCTTTTAATCAGATCAAATCTAGTTTGTTTCTTCTTTTTTCAAGTTTTACCCCAACACAAAAAAGTCCATCTCTTACCTAATTTCAAATCTCCAAACACGAAGGCGACCATTTTATAAATCTTTAAGTTAATTATTATACACAATATTGAAGTATAAAGAATTACTTGATTATCTTATTATACACAATATTCACCAACGTTGGAGGTACTGTTGTTTTACTTATTCATCGTCTTGAATATGAAGCCCATCAATGTGAAAATTCTTGGGAGCAATTGCAATCCATTGAGATCTATTTATTACAAACATGCATGGAGTCGAGGAGATCATATGAGATATAGCAACAAAGGGGAGAAGGAAGGTATTCCTATGCTGATATCTTTTGCTTGTCACCAAAAAAGTATTCCGGCAGTAGTAAGTCATAGCACAGGATCTTAATCCCTTTTGCAATGACGGCATAAATAATTTGGACTGGCTTACTTAAACTTGGCGTTGTGCTAAGAAACAAAGACTAATATCCTTCTCTAGATCGTACAAACAGGGATGCCATGACTGAATAATACCTGAACTTAAATCAAATAAATAGTTCGTAAGCTAGTTACCAATTTTCCGACTTTGATGATATCGCGTTATGTGATCACGCTATTTGATGATCTTCTGTTAGATCTGAATGTCTAGTTTGAGATATAAAGCATAAAAGAATAGTGAGGCAAAGATCTCTCATAAAGTAGTTTGTGCACAGGCCCTAATAATTGCGTTGCTTGCCTTCCATTCTCTTAATGATTTCAGCTTTTACTTTTTTCACATGAACTTTGTGTTGAGGCCATCATCTGGCCGTGCCCCCCCCCCCCCCCCCCCCATCTCACGAGGATACCTGCTTTAGCTATCATGGTGGAAGAGCATGATCTCGTCGGGCCCAATCTAAAGATTTAGAACAGGACCAAACGAAGGACATCATCCCATCAGATGGGCACGATTTCTGTTGGTCGGCGATTTCAATCCTATTTGCGATGTTTGATACATTGCCACATTACCTCCACACAGCTTAAGCCGTTCGTTCTTCCTGGAAACGAAGTTGCCGGCAGTTGTCGTGCATGCGCTTCCACGGTGGCGATGATGGAGGAAGGCGAGAAAGCTGAATGACAGCCAACTTTTCTCTGCTTCTCTCTCCTTTTTGTCTTGGTGGACGCATCGGCCTGCGCCCGAGTGGGAAAGTGACCCCCCGGGGCCCGCTGTCACGTGGTCGCGTCACCGAGTGGGGTCCGTCATGCGAGAAAACCGCGTGGGGGTGGGGTCCCCGCTGTTCCGAATAATTCCTATACTGCCCCTGCCGTTTATTTCCGTTTCTGAATTATGGAAGTTTTGAGTTGTAATTATCAAACAATTAATCTGTCTTAGTCTCAATTTTGTTGTCAAAAATTTTATATCACGCAACCAATTATTTTAATAATCAAAATCATCTTAAATCTAATTCAAATATCTACTTCTTACCCTAAATATAATCGAAATCTAATTAACGAAAATTCTAATCCAATTGTAGACATAGGTACTCGAAAGAATCCAATCCGCTCTCGTTGGTAACCTGGATAGATAGGCACGACAGTAATTCAACATCTGAGAATTTAAATTCAATTTTAATCTAAGGTTGTCATTTTTAAATATAATTGGAGTATCTATTTTCCAATACGATGCCGAATGAGGGCACTAAAGTCATTACGACTGAGTGGTCCCCTTGCGTCCTCCATCCACATGCACCTACGGAAGACTATACAGCTACAACCCAATCATGGGACGAGTTGTGGATAGCACAACCGGAAAACAACGCATTTATTAGAACTACCATATGACTCGGTCCCCCCACCGCATTCTTGGCTCACTATTTTCTCTCTCTCTCTTTTTTTTTTTAAATAATAAATCCTGAGCGAATTTCAAAGATTTTTTTTTAATATTTCTCACCGAGCTACTCTTTTTTTTTATTTATATATATATATTTCTGAAAATGTGTTTCTTGTTTATCTTAATTTTTAAAATATCATCTTATAAGATAATCGAAGTTATTTACACTTATGAATTGATCCATAAGTGAATCGATCTAATCCCCATCTATTAATATAATTTATATTATTTTTAAATAAATTTATAATAGTTTTAATATCTTCATGAAAAGACACTTAAATGTATTCAAAAATATTAGTTTATAACTAAAATAAATAAGCTTAAAATTCAACAAAAATCATATCATCTAAAAAAAATAAGATTTCGAATAGATACCCTTATGAGTTTCGGAATTAAAAAAAAAAATCAGATTTTTATAATATTTTTTAATAAATTTATAATATTTTTGATATCTCTATCAAAATACTATTTAATCTATTTAAAAAATATTATAATTAAATAATGAGATAGATTTTTACCCTATGCACCACGTAAATACTGTGAGAAAAAAAAAATACCTCTCAAAATGATCCAAAAACGAAGGTTTTTATTTTCTCGCGAATTCCTCCGTCCCTAGTGATTTTTTCGCTCTCTGTTCGAGACGACAGGGGAAGAGAGAAACCGCTTGACTCGACTATTCTCTCTGCTGTCGCTCTCGGTCTCTTGGGCGTATTGGGTCCTCTACTTCTCCGTATTCCCAGTCCCTCTGGCATTCTCTCAACCCCGGACGTCGATTTCTGCGGCAGAAATTGCCGCTTCCAGTCGTCAAAACCGGTTCTTGGTGAGGCTTTTCGTTCATAAAAAAAATATTGGATCTTGGATCGGAATGAGAGGGCAGTAATGTGGGTTGCTGGGATGAGATTGATGGGAATGAGCGAGAGGTGAGTGATCCCTTGAGGGGAGAGGGAATGGATTAGAGTTCATCGGGGGGCACCTCGGAGCCCGCCCTTCACCGATGGCGACCGACATACGGCCTCGAGATCCGGTCTTGCCACCTACCATGGTCCCTCTCGCGACTCTCATCGGCCGCGAGCTCCGCGGTGGCAAGTCCGAGAAGCCTGCCATCAGGTATGGCCACGCCGCCTTCGCCAAGAGGGGGGAGGACTACTTCCTCGTCCGGCCCGACTGTCTCCGGGTCCCCGGCGACGCCTCCTCCTCCTTTTCGGTCTTTGCGGTATTCCCGATCCCCCTTTCGGTCTCGGTTTTCTCGTACATTTTGTTCTTCTTCTGTATCCTTTTGCTTGACAGCTCTTCGTGGACAGATCTTTGATGGACACAATGGAGTTTCCGCTGCCGTGTTCGCAAAAGAGCACCTCCTGGACCACGTTATGAGCGCGATCCCTCAGGGAATCGGTAGAGAAGAGTGGCTTGAAACCCTTCAACGCGCACTTGTCGCTGGTTTTGTCAAGACTGACATCGATTTCCAGCGCAAGGGCAAGTTTTATGTTCATCTGCTTTTCTTCTTCTTGTTCATCTGCCCCATGAAAAATCTGAGCTTTTGTTCTTTTTGCAGGAGAGACTTCTGGGACGACAGCAACGCTCGTTGTCGTTGATGGGTGGACGGTCACCGTGGCATCCGTGGGTGATTCGAGGTGCATTCTGGACTCGCAGGATGGTGTGGTTTCATTGCTCACGGTTGACCATAGGCTAGAAGAGAATATTGAGGAGAGAGAACGGGTGACTGCTAGTGGGGGAGAGGTCGGAAGGCTTAATCTTTGCGGTGGCAAAGAGGTAGGGATAATAGAGATACTGATGTCCAAAATTATGATATGACTGAAATATTCTGTCTCATGTGGATTGCATGATTAATGTGCATGCTGATTCTCAGATTGGGCCACTTCGGTGTTGGCCGGGAGGATTATGTCTTTCAAGGTCAATTGGGGATACAGATGTGGGCGAGTTCATTGTCCCAATTCCACATGTGAAGCAAGTCAAGGTGGGTGCTACATGATTTGTTGTTGTTTATGTTATTTGAACTAATATGTTTTACTATGTTGAATGATCAGCTTTCAAGTGCTGGAGGACGTTTGATAATTGCTTCTGATGGCATATGGGATGCTCTTTCGTCTGAGCTTGCTGCCAAAGCTTGCAGAGGACTTCCTGCAGAACTTTCTGCAAAACTTGTTGTTAAGGTGATGACATGCATATGCAACCAGCCTCTGTTTGTTTATTGTCAGTTTCTTTCTGGTAACACTCTTGTGGGTATATTTTTTTGAGCTGATTTAGCTTGTATAATATACTGGTTTAGGAAGCTTTGAGAACAAGTGGCCTGAAAGATGACACAACTTGCCTAGTTGTTGATATAATTCCAACTGATCATACTCATCTCCCACTATCACCAAGAAAGCAGCAAAACAAATTCAAATCCCTTCTTTTCAGGAAGAAGTCACAGAATTTCAGTGGTAAACCTAATAAACTTTCTTCTGTTGGCTCTGTCGAGGAATTATTTGAGGAGGGGTCAGCGATGCTGGAAGAAAGGTACTGTTGACCTATTACTGTCATCCCCTTTCCATTATTATTCTTTCTTGTTTAGTCATTTTCTCATTTGCTATTTCTTCTGTTTCATAACTTCTTTTGTCCACTCTCTCTGTCAAGAGACTACTTTTTGAGTTTGAAGCCCTCATTATTTTCTTCATTGTGCTGGATAAATAAGTTGTCGAGGATATAAAGTCCACTTAAAAATGAGCTAAGGTGCTTGGAATTAAAGATCTTCAGATTTTCTGCCTCTTTATTAGCTAGACAATTTCACAGGCCATCTCTTTGACAAACTTAAATTATCTTGAAACTTGAACTTTATTTTTCATGGTTAATTCTTTTATTTATAGTAGATTTTTTTCAAGTTAAGACAAGATATTGATTTGTCGAGACATCTGAGTTAGTTAATACATTGTTACACAATTGACAGTTCTCATATTCGAGTTCATGTGTGATCATCATGTGTGTCATTTAATGTAAGGAAAATATATTTGGTTTTTAAAATGACAGAGAATAATTATTATATTCTGTTGATATATACTTTGCTTCTCATTAATGGCAAATATGACAATCTTAGGGAGAAGAAGAAGGTTCTGTTGCATTGCATCGAGTAATTATGGGAAAACTTTTGCCAGTAATAATTTGAAAGAAAATGAAATATAGATTGAATATTAAATTGCACTTTTTATGAGCATTTTTAGAACCAAAATCAATATTGGAAGCAGGATCTTGTTAGATCAGATCAAATTGGCTAAAGATTAAGCCAAAATCAATATGGAACAATCAAACTCACCCTAGAATCGACCAGATGACTGAGAACAACAACACTAGTTGGTTCTGTCTGGTTCCCTACTTTTGGAAGGCTATGGATTTTACCTCAGATTTGGCCAATGATTTTGCTTGTTCCAGCTGATTACCAATATTTTTTACTATCTGATTTTGTCCAACTGCACTCTGTATCAACAAATATTGGTCAGATCAACCAAAATTTCAAGTTCTTTCACCTTGTGTTTACACTTGTGCCTACAGTTAGGAGAGCAGTATAAGTGTACAGCATCTCTGGTCATACCTATGCTGATCATTTGAGTTGGTTGTTACTCATCAGTTGCCTTTCTACGGAAGAATCTGGATCAATTTGTTTGGTTAGTCAATCAAAATATATTTTTTCAAATAAATGTATTTGTTCCCTCCTTTGGTTATATACATCTCTGGAAGATTGTATAACCATGACTCATGGATAATATATTATCCATAAGCCAAGGTTATACAATCATGGCTGTTCAGTTTGTTTGGTTATAGAATCATGAGTCATGCTCTACGACAATCTATCCTAGAGGAGATTGTTGACTTATTTGATTTGTTCCATGCAAAAGCATATTATCCAAATTATTTACAAGATGAACACTTTAATAGATATAACATATTGGATAACTATACAATTTTGAAGGACATTAATCAACCTCCACTTTGTATGGCATAAAGGCATGCTTTTGCCTTCAGTGTGCTTGACACCTTGTTATTTGCTAGTGGATATTATTTTTGTACTGATGTAATAGAGCATATATTTTGGTTAAGATGAGTAATACTTCTGTCAATAGCTAACAGGCCTTGGGTTGTATTTTCATGTGGTTTATCCTCACACAACATTCCTATGCCAATGCTACAAGCACACAACCTGCTTAATTTTCAACATTCCCTGAGATTTATCTCAGAACAAGGATGTCTTGTGGTCTATATACTTGGAATTATGCATTGATTATACATTCCCATTCAAGCTAAAGGCTTAATTTTTACAGTGAAGTTAATGTAAAAGGGATACATTTACCTAACCCAACTTAGTGTGCTTGAGGACTACCTGTATTGGAATTCGGCTAGTATGGTATTTGCTATACATTTAATCAACACATTGTCATGGACAGTGATTGAAAGAGGCGCTCGGGCGCTTGCCTAGGCGCTCGGGTGAGGCGAGGCGAGGCCCGAGCGCCTCGCTAATGTCCCAGGCGGCGCGCTTCAAACAGGCGCCGCCTGGGCGCTCGCCCGAGCCCAGGCGTTGGGCGCTTCGGGCGAGCGCCTAGGTAAACCAAGTGACCGAACCAGGATTTTAGGTCTAGTTCGGTCCTGGTTCGGTTGTTAGTTGGTTCAATCGAACCAACTAAACCGATATAACCCTTACCCAACCCTAACCCGCTATCGCTGCCACTCCTGATCTCACTGCTCGTCGCTCCTGCTCCCGCTGCCGCTGCTCGCGCCTCCCGCGAGCCCTCCCGCTGCTCGCGACTCCCGCGATCCCTCCCGCTGCTCGCGCCTTCCGCGAGCCTTCCCTCTGCTCGCGACTCCCGCTGCTCACGCCTCCCGCGAGCCCTCCAGCTGCTCGCGCCTCCGGCGAGCCCTCCCGTTGCTCGCGACTCCCGCGAGCCCTCCCGCTGCTCGCGCCTCCCATGAGCCCTCCCGCGAGCCTTCCCTCTGCTCGCGACTCCCTGCTCGCGCCTCCCGCGAGCCCTCCCAGCTGCTCGCGCCTCCCGCGAGCCCTCCCGCTGCTCGCGCCTCCCGCGAGCCCTCCCGCAAGCCTTCCCTCTGCTCGCGACTAGAATTTTTATTTAAAATAGCATATTTTTATTTAAAATTTTAAATAATTATATTTATTAATTATATTATATATTTTTATATTTTAGCGTCTCGCTTCGCTCGGGCGAGCGACTAGCGCCTCGGGCGTTTTTGGACCTTGGCGCCTTTTGGCGCCTAGCGCTTTTTAAATCACTGGTCATGGATTTACTGTTTTTCTAGGCTAATTTGTAAGGCACTCCTAGGCATGCACCGATAGAATCTAGTTTTCCATCGTGACGATCTCAAGGACAAAATACCTTGGTTGCTTGCATAAATGCACAACTTTGGTTGGCAAAGAATGGTCTCACATAATTGTAAGGAAACTTAATATTTTATGGCTCACTTTACAACATAATAATGCTAAAGTGGTGTCACAAGGCTTCCAAAGAGCATATAGAAAGGAAATATTTTCAGCTAAAAACTCCGCACAAGTGCGAAGAGGCTGACTTAATCATGAATGCATATCTCCAAGGCACTATTTGGCAGGGGTCTCCCTTTCATTTACCATATGGGGGATTCTAAGGTGCTGCAATGGCTAAGAAAATTTGATCAAGAGGGTTGTTGTTTACAGCTTTACCATCAGCCTAGTAAGCATACTCATGTTATAGGAAAAATTTCGATGTGACTTGGTTCAATGATCTCTGCAACGCCACATGATAGACACTATAGGCAACTGTCTTTGCAACTATAAAAACATTAACATTGACAGCACCCTAAGTCTAATGTTCTCTCCTTGTGATTCCTTTGATGCTTTTGTCTTTTTATACATAACCATCAATCTTTCATGATGTCATAAAGCATCTTCAAGTTCCTAGCTTGCTTTTCCCTTGGGAATTTCTTACCACTTCACCAAGTACTCTGTCTATGTAGCTCCAATGGAAACAATGTGAATGCAATATGCTAAAATGGTTTTGGCAGAGTGGCGAACACCAAAGAAAGTATTGGAGCTGAGATCCTTGGTTTCGTCAACTATTATCGACGCTTCATAATTGAGTACTCGAAGACGCAGCTCCACTGATGGAGTTGCTAAAGAAAGTGCAACCTTGGCAATAGTCAGACAAATATGAAGCGGCATTCCAAGACATAAAGGCTACTGTGTTGGAAGAACCGGTACTTAAATTGCCAAACTATGGGAAGCCTTTTGAAGCCCAAACAAATGCTTCGAACAGGGTTTGTTGTATCAATGCATACTTCTCGGTACATGCGATACGTATTGGTTCGATAGGATACTAGTACACGGATCACCCTCTATCGGGTGGTACTGATCATTTGACTCCGTATCGAGGGATACGAGGTTTGTACAAGGAAATAATAGTTGAAATCCAACCATTATCGACCTGTACTAGTCAGTAATAGTCAAATTTCAACCATTACCGATCAAGGGCTAAGATTGCCCTGTTTCAAATAGTCAATTTGATTGTTTGAGGCTTAGTAAAGGGTTTTTAAATCCTTTCCTTCCCCCTCTTTTAATTCATTTCATTCTCTCAATCTCTTTAAAACTTTTTTTCACTTCTATCTCTCTCCTAGTCTTATATTTTTACTCTCCTAAACTCAACAAAGTTATATTTTGTGGATCGGATCAAGTTTAAGAGGCTAATTTGGGAGGATTAAGAGGAAGAACACTCTAATCAAGAGATATGTATTCTCTTTCTAGATTTTTATTGATTTATGAAATGATTAAGTTTATTCTATAGATGTATGACTTAATGTCTAATATATTTTTTGATATATTTTTGATAGTAGAATAGTGTTAATTAGGGAGTAATTAAGGTCTTTAATGTTTTGATTAGTGTGTTTAATATTGATTTTTTCAAAATTAGACACCCAATAGGTCAAATCTTTATATTTCATGCATATTAAAGATTGGATCATATGTTTATAATGGTATAATAGGTTTAATTAAGTTTTATTAGGTTTTTAATATTATGATTAGTGATTTTAATGATGATTTAATCAAAATTTGATTGATATTAGGTTAATTTAATGTAATTAAAAAAGATATATGACACTAATTTTTCTTAATTTGTGTTATTTTTATTAAAATTATACTAAATTTATATTTATTTCTAACTTAAAAATCCTAATCTAATTTTTTTTCTATTTTCTATGTATTTTTGAAGGTTTTTTTAATGATTTTGGCTATACTGTCGGTACGCCCTAGCATGTACCATCGGTAAACCTCGGTATGTTCCATACCAAGCAAGGCTCGATACATTAGTACGAACTGAAATTGCAATCCTTGGCTTCGAACTTCGCTATTGGAATACTTATGCAAGAGAGTCACCCGATGGCCTAGAGCCATAAGCTCAACAAGACCGAGCAGCGGTATTCAATGCACGAGAAGGAGATGACAATGGTGGTCCACTGTCTACGAGTATGGTGGCACGACTCCCTCGAAACACAATTTGTGCTAAGGTCAGACAATATCGTATTGAGTTACTTCCAAATTCAAAAGAAGCTCTCCTCAAAGCAAGCATGGTGGTAGGACTTCCTGGCTGAATTTAATATAACAATGCAATACAAGCCCAAAGCGCAAATGCCATAGCCGATCCATTGAGCAGGAAAGTGGAGTTAATGAATGTCGTGCAATTAAAAGGCAGAGGCCAAGTAAGTCAACTGCACTCTAATTTCCTTTCTAGGATCAGGGATGGACTGTACAATGATCCCCAAGCAGTAACCCTGATGCAACTGATCAAAGAAGGCAAAACATGATGATTTTGGCCAAGAGAGACTCATCTATACAAAAGAGAATAGAGTTTATTTCTTCAAGTGAACAACCTGAGGCGTGAACTCTTGAGAGAGTTTAACTCTTGAAAGCCTACCATTCAGATTCGCAAGATGCTTCTCGAAGTGTTTTAACTCGGCTACCCTCCACCAAAGCCTCCTACGAAAAGCGAGTTAAGTCATTTTAGCAGATCGCAAGACAAAGCTACCCAACAGAACAGAGCATATCAAACACTTGGTGAAGTTGCAAAAGCTTCCCTGAATAGAAGTCAGTTGGGAGCCTGAAGACGCCTTACAACACGAAGAAGCAGCCATCAAAGCTTACCAATAAGCATTGATGAGGGCGTCGACAATTTAAGTAGGGGAGAATGTCATGGATGTTTGTCTCGCACCTATAACTGTTAGGATCGGAGCGGCACTAAGAGGGGGGGGTGAATTAGTGCAGCGGATTAAAACTTCGATTTTAATCAAAATCTTTCGTACGTTAAGAACGAAACTTGAGAAATTTAACTTGAAGGCGTATTCTTGAAGTTGCGCAGCAAGAATAATAAGGAACTAAAGCAGTAAGAAGATTTGCAGTAATGTAAATGACAATAATAAAGAGCAAACCAGAGATTACGCCGATTTTTAGAGTGGTTCGGTCAAATGACCTACTCCACTTGCGAGGCCCCTCTTCGATGAGGCTCCCACCTTCCACTAGCAAGTCTCTTGAAATGGAAGGGTAAACACCCCTCTTACAACCTTTTACAAGCAGCTCAACCTCTTACAAATTTTCAATAAGAAAGAAGGAGGAGAACTCTCTAGCAAATTGAAAACAAGACTTGCTAAGACTTTCTAAGACTTTTCTCTCAATCAAAATGCTTCTCAAAAGTTGTAACCTCAACTGAGATTTGAGGGGTATTTATAGGCCTCAAGAGGATTCAAATTTTGGGTTTCAAAATTTGAATTCTCTTAGGGTTCCCGGTGCTGGAGGTTCCACCGCCCAGCCAGGCGGTGCCACCGCCTAGCACTCGGGTGCTGGACGGTGCAACCGCCCAGCCAAGGAGGTGTCACCGCCCAGCCAGGCGGTGCCACCGCCTGGCTCTCCGATTCATTGGTTTGGCTTAATTTTAGCCCAAACCAAATCTGACTTTGGGCCCAGTTGGCCCCTAACCAGGATATAGGATTATCTCTTAATCCTAATCCTAATTACAAGTGAACTACATAACACAAAAACATCCTAAGCAAATTTTCAACCGCGAACGTCGAGTCTTGTTCCGGCGAGCTTTCCGATGAACTTCTTCCGACGGACTCCCTGCAAGCTCCCGATCTTGTGATGACTTTAACGAGTAGCCGAGCCTTCTCGGTGATCTCCGTGAACCTCCGACGATCTCTTCGGCGAACTTCCGATAGGTTCCCGATTTCTTCTCGGTTGGTTCCGGCAGCATCTCCGACGATTCTTCGGACTCTTAAACGTCCATCGATCTTGACTCCGGTATTCTTGCTTTGTGTTTTCTGGTTATCGTAGTTAATCCTGCACACTTAACTCAATAATATGGATTAGATCAAATAACCCATCAATTGATTTTATCATCAAAATCCGAGATTCAACAATCTCCCCCTTTTTGATGATGACAATCAATTGATGACAGAGTTAAACGTAACTCCCCCTATCTATATGCCATATTATGAGAAGATAAAACACTTGAATTTCATCATTGAGTTCAAGTATAAACCGATAAGCTCTAATCGTAGAACTTATCGTTATTCTCATTAAGCATAATGTAAATGCGAAACTTTGATGAAAATCTTTTTCAAGTCGAAAGATAAGAGACAAATTTTACTATGACAAGAGATAAAGATTTTCAACTTGAATTGCATGATTATACATTTTAGACATGCATTCAATATGATCAATCAATCTTACGATATTTTCAAGGATTTTGCAAGGCATATAAGATAATCATCGATCGATCACTTTTCTCAAGGATTTTGCAATTCATATTTTGTCATGCTATTAAGAATGATATAAGTCATCACTTTTCTCCCCCTTTGTCATCAACAAAAAGGAAAATGAGACTTGAAGCACATATTTTGTCATACAACGATTTTATCATTGAAAATTAAGTATGCAAAAATATTTACGCAGAGTTCATTTTAGAGGAAAATTCAGCATGCATTCATATTATCTAATCTCTTCTTTCTATGAATAATAGAAATTGTAGATGTATAAGAGAGAGATTGGGATAAAAAATTCAAGTAGTAATTTCACGAAGTCAAGATCATAATTCGAATACAAACTCATTCAAATCGTCAAATTCATGAAAATCTCAACATTACTTTTTAATCATCACATAAGGCATTTAAAGAATTTTTGAAACATAGGAGAATGATGAATTTAAGCATACAATGTTTCAATCAAATTCAAGTCATGAATGCCAATACTTTCATATTTGTAAGTATCAATTCATGAATGCCAAAAGATATTATTTGTGATTCCAATTTTGCAAGATCAAGATTATGATTTAGATAAAACTTATTTAAATCAAATCGCTAACTTGAAATTCATAATCAATTCATCAAAGTCGATTTCGAGATTTCACAACATGTCATATGGAATTTGAAGGAGAATGAGAGATGGAAAGAAGATGAAAAACTTTACGGAAAATCCAATCAAACAAGTTTATTGTTTAGGGACAATTTAACATACCTAATTCCCTTCTAATGAATTCAAATTGGTCTTCATTCAAGGCTTTTGTGAATATATCTGCTAATTGATGCTTTGTGTCAATGAATTCTAGAACAACATTATTGTTAAGGACATGATCGCGTATGAAATGATGCCTAACGTCGATGTGCTTAGTTCTAGAATGCTGAATTGGATTTTTAGTAAGGCATATGGCACTAGTATTATCGCATTTTATGGGAATATTTTCAAGGTGAATTCCATAGTCTTCTAATGTATTTTTCATCCAAATTACTTGTGCACAACATGCACTTGCAGCAATGTATTCGGCTTCCGCCGTAGATAGTGCAACTGAATTTTGTTTCTTGGAAGTCCAAGAAACAAGTGCATGTCCTAAAAATTGGCATGTTCCGGATGTACTTTTTTTATCTATCCTGCATCCGCCAAAATCGGCATCTGCATAAGCTATTAGATCAAATTTTTCAGATTTTGGATACCACAATCCTAAATTTGGAGTTCCTTTAAGATACCTAAATATTCTTTTAACACTCTTAAGATGAGATAATTTAGGATTAGATTGAAACCTAGCGCAAAGTCCTACACTAAACATAATATCCGGTCTAGTCGCAGTGAGGTAGAGTAGACTACCTATCATTCCCCTATATGTTTTTTGATCGAAACTTTCACCATTTTCATCCATATCTAACTTAGTCGCAGTACTCATAGGGGTGTTTATTGCTTTTGAATTATCCATGTTAAATCGTTTTAACAATTCTAATGTATATTTGGATTGGTTAAGAAATATACCATCACTAAGTTGTTTGATTTGTAATCCCAAAAAGAAAGTTAATTCACCCATTAAACTCATTTCAAATTCAAGACTCATACATTTGGCAAATGATTCACATAGTGATTCATCCGAAGAGCCAAACACAATATCGTCAACATAAATTTGCACAATAAGAAAATTATTTTCAAAATGTTTAATAAACAATGTAGTATCAACCTTACCTTTGGTAAAATTATTTAAAATAAGAAAGGAACTAAGCCTTTCATACCAAGCTCTAGGAGCTTGTTTTAAGCCATAGAGAGCTTTAGTCAATTTGAATACATGATTAGGAAGAAGAGAATTTTCAAATCCGGGAGGTTGTTCGACAAATACTTCTTCGGAAATAAAACCATTCAAGAAAGCACTTTTAACATCCATTTGAAATAGTTTAAAATTATTACTACTAGCATAGGCAAGAAACATCCTTATGGCTTCTAATCGAGCCACGGGAGCGAAGGTTTCTTCGTAATCGATACCTTCTTCTTGGTTGAAACCTTTGGCCACTAATCTAGCCTTGTTTCTAACCACGATACCATTTTCGTCTTGCTTGTTTCTAAAGACCCACTTAGTACCTATGACTAAGTGGTCACTTGGTCTAGGAACAAGCTTCCATACCTCATTCCTCTCAAATTGGTTCAATTCTTCTTGCATTGCAATGATCCAAAAATCATCTTTTAAGGCTTCGTCAATGCATTTAGGTTCAATTTGAGAAAGGAAAGCGGCGTTAGCACAGAAATTTTTGAAAGAAGAACGAGTTTGAACCCCTTTTGATGTATCTCCTATAATTTGCTCTTTTGGATGAGCATCTACATACTTCCATTCTTTTGGTAAAGAAATTTCGGAAGAAGATACATTCAAATGGCTATTTTGAGGAGAGGGTTCATTTAAATTCAAATTATCAAAACCAAGATCATCATCAAAATCATTTTTCTTTAAATCGGAAATTTCATTAAAAACTACATGAATAGACTCTTCAATTACTAAAGTTCTTTTATTAAAAATCCGAAAAGCTTTAGAAACGGAAGAGTAACCAAGAAAGATGCCTTCATCGGATTTAGCATCAAATTTTCCTAAAGCATCCCTTTCATTTAAAATAAAGCATTTACAACCAAAAACTTTAAAATAGGAGATGTTTGGTTTTTTGTTATTCCATAATTCATAGGGAGTTTTGGATAAGGATGGTCTTATTAGGACTCTATTCATGATGTAGCAAGCCGTATTTACGGCTTCGGCCCAAAAGTACTTAGGTAAACTATGTTCATTCAACATAGTTCTTGCCATTTCTTGTAGGTTTCTATTTTTCCTTTCAACTACTCCATTTTGTTGAGGATTTCTTGGAGTTGAGAAGTTGTGCTTGTACCCATTACTTTCGCAAAAATTTTGAAAGTCACGGTTTTGGAATTCACCACCGTGATCACTCCGAATTGATGAAATCATGAAGCCTTTTTCGTTTTGAGTGAGTTTACAAAATTTAGAGAAACACTTGAAGCAATCACTTTTGTGAGCTAAGAAATAGGTCCAAGTGTATCTAGAGTAGTCATCCACAATCACAAAAGCATATTTGCTTCCACCTAGACTTGTTGTATCAATTGGTCCAAATAGGTCCAAATGGATCAATTGTAATGGTCTAGTAGTGCAAATTTGATTTTTTTGTTTGAAGCTTGTTTTTATTTGTTTGCCTAGTTGACATGCATCGCATACTTTGTCCTTAATAAACTTTATATTTGGAATTCCTCGTACTAATTCTTGAGATGAGATCTTAGATATTGTTTTCATGCTTGCATGGCCTAATCTCCTATGCCAAAGCCAAGCATCATCATTTACGGCGGAGAAGCACATTTCATTACTTAGTTCATCAAGATTGATGGTATAGATATTATTTTGTTTTAAAGCAATCATAGTCATGTTATGATTTGGTTTTTCAATAATGCACATATTTGATTCAAATCTAACGATGTAACCTTTATCGCATAGTTGACTAATACTCAAGAGATTATGTTTCAATCCATTAACTAGTAAGACATCATCAATGGAAAAATTAAATTTGTTACCAATAGTTCCCTTGCCAATGATTTTGCCCTTGTTGTTGTCTCCGAAGGTAACGTACCCTTCTTCTTTGCTAGTGAGCATAGAGAAATGAGATGGATCTCCAGTCATATGTCTTGAGCATCCACTATCGAGATACCATCTCTTGCTCCTAGCTTGTGGGTTTGTCTACAAAAGAGGATGATTTTTAGGTACCCATTTGATTTTGGGTGCCTCAAAAATTGACCCACTAACTTTGTTATTTATGATTGAATTCTTTATAGTTCCTTTAGGAACCCATATTAATTTTTGTGAACTAATTTTCCTAAATGGGCATTTGTAGGCAATATGTCCGGATTTGCAACAAAAGTTGCATTTCATATAAGAGGAAACATGTAATGTAGGTCCTTTTATGAAAGTGGTAGGATTTTGATGTAATCCTTTTACAAATCCAATTCCATTTCTATTTGCGATGTGACCCTTGTGTGCAAGGATCATATCTAATCCTTTGCTACCAACCTTAAACTTGTTTAAGGTTGCCTTAAGAAGCAAATTTTCATTTTTTATTGCTTCTAAGTGCTCACACTTAGAGCATGGAGGAGTTTGAAGACTATCAAACTTATCTTGTAGCAAAGCATGCTCTTTCTTTAAGATACTTAACTTCTTGCTAACAGTTCTACATTCATCAAATAATTCATGAAAAGCGATAGATAGTTCTTCAAAAGATAAATCTTCATTAAATAAATCACATACCTCTTCTCCTAACGCCATTAGCGCGTAATGAGCAACTTGCTCGGTGTTGGACTCCTCTTCTTCGGACGCGCTTGAATCATCCCATGTTGCCTTGAGCGCTTTCTTCTTTGATGTCCTCTTTTTGGCTTGAGGACAATCGTTCTTGTAGTGTCCCGGTTTTTTGCATTCATAGCAAATCACTTGGTCCTTCTTTTGTTCAAATTTATTTTTTACATTATTTTTAAGTTTGTTCTTTCTTAAATATTTTTTAAATTTTTGAGTCAAAAGTGCAATGTCATTGTCACTGTCCTCATCACTTGATGTTCCTTTCAAGTGGTCTTCTTGTGATTTGAGTGCCATATCCTTCCTGTTCTTTGGAAGGAGGTTCTCAAGCTCGTCATGAGCTTGACATGTCATTTCGTAGGTCATTAGAGACCCAATGAGTTCTTCAAGAGGGAATGCTTTAAGGTCTTTGGCCTCTTGAATGGCCGTAACTTTTGGATCCCAACTTTTAGGGAGGGATCTTAAGATTTTAGTTACTAGTTCAAAGTTAGTAAAATCTTTACCAAGAGCTTTGAGTCCATTGATGACATCCGTAAACCGGGTGTACATGTCTCCGATGGACTCACTTGGTTTCATTCAGAAAAGTTCGTAAGAGTGCACAAGGATGTTGATTTTGGACTCTTTCACTCGGCTAGTGCCTTCATGAGTGACCTCAAGAGTTATCCAAATATCAAAAGCCGAATCACACATTGAAACACGATTAAATTCGTTTTTTTCTAATGCACAAAACAAGGCATTCATAGCCTTTGCATTTAAAGCAAAAACCTTCTTCTCCGATTCATTCCATTCACTCATCGGAAGAGAAGATTTTTGAAATCCATTCTCAACAATAGACCAAAGCTCAAAGTCCATAGAAATGAGGAAGATCCTCATACGAGTCTTCCAATATGTGTAATCCGACCCATTAAACAAAGGTGGTCGTGCAATAGAATGGCCCTCTTGCATGCCGGAGTAAGCCATCTCTCTTGGGTATTAAACCAAATATGAGAGATAACCTTGCTCTGATACCACTTGTTAGGATCGGAGCGGCACTAAGAGGGGGGGGTGAATTAGTGCAGCGGATTAAAACTTCGATTTTAATCAAAATCTTTCGTACGTTAAGAACGAAACTTGAGAAATTTAACTTGAAGACGTATTCTTGAAGTTGCGCAGCAAGAATAATAAGGAACTAAAGCAGTAAGAAGATTTGCAGTAATGTAAATGACAATAATAAAGAGCAAACCAGAGATTACGTCGATTTTTAGAGTGGTTCGGTCAAATGACCTACTCCACTTGCGAGGCCCCTCTTCGATGAGGCTCCCACCTTCCACTAGCAAGTCTCTTGAAATGGAAGGGTAAACACCCCTCTTACAACCTTTTACAAGCAGCTCAACCTCTTACAAATTTTCAATAAGAAAGAAGGAGGAGAACTCTCTAGCAAATTGAAAACAAGACTTGCTAAGACTTTCTAAGACTTTTCTCTCAATCAAAATGCTTCTCAAAAGTTGTAACCTCAGCTGAGATTTGAGGGGTATTTATAGGCCTCAAGAGGATTCAAATTTTGGGTTTCAAAATTTGAATTCTCTTAGGGTTCCCGGTGCTGGAGGTTCCACCGCCCAGCCAGGCGGTGCCACCGCCTGGCTCTCCGATTCATTGGTTTGGCTTAATTTTAGCCCAAACCAAATCTGACTTTGGGCCCAGTTGGCCCCTAACCAGGATATAGGATTATCTCTTAATCCTAATCCTAATTACAAGTGAACTACATAACACAAAAACATCCTAAGCAAATTTTCAACCGCGAACGTCGAGTCTTGTTCCGGCGAGCTTTCCAACGAACTTCTTCCGACGGACTCCCTGCAAGCTCCCGATCTTGTGATGACTTTAACGAGTAGCCGAGCCTTCTCGGTGATCTCCGTGAACCTCCGACGATCTCTTCGGCGAACTTCCGATAGGTTCCCGATTTCTTCTCGGTTGATTCCGGCAGCATCTCCGACGATTCTTCGGACTCTTAAACGTCCATCGATCTTGACTCCGGTATTCTTGCTTTGTGTTTTCTGGTTATCGTAGTTAATCCTGCACACTTAACTCAATAATATGGATTAGATCAAATAACCCATCAATTGATTTTATCATCAAAATCCGAGATTCAACAATAACACCTTTGTCAACGAATCATTTATCGTTTTTGTTTGCTTGTACATATGTTCGGTAGTATGTTTGCCTTATTTTTGTGTGTTTTTGCTTAAAAACTATGAATAGGAATAGTTGCAATGCTATAGAGCGATCGCTTACTAGAATGGGCAAAACTGCCCCAGAATTGTCTTGTTTTCACATGCCAAGGTCTATTTTCTGTAGACTATAGTGTTAAGCAAAATGTCAACCACCTCAGTACCCATGAACCCTTGGGGTGGTGTAGGGCTGGATGGAGGTTTAGGATAGTGTTGAGCATTGATAGAATTCACAAATTCACACGTTAAGCCTACAAAAACTTGCCTATGTGCTCGACACCCGATGAACAGTCATTGCGGACTTGTGACTATTCATTTGCCTTTTAAAGTCCTTGTTTTCTCCATTCTCTCTTTCTCTCTTGTACACCAAGTGTTTGTTGAATTGCTTGTAAAACTATCTCATGAGATGTCGGAACTTGTCCTTCACTTGTTTTCAAACTAATTAATTTGCTCTTTTACAGGTCCTTCGGGACCTAGCGAGGTTGCAACTAGTTGACCCTTTGTGGATGGATAATGCAAGAGTACCTCACAACTTAGGCAATTTCAGCTAAGTCCGTGATAGTTGAGCTGATCATTTGAGTCCAATTGTCGATCAAGCCCCATTTGATCTCCCTTTTTTTATGTTTTAGTTTAGAAAACCATCGAATCGATGGTTCAAACCAAAACTGGAATCATTGGTTTCGCAATCCATAATTTTGATTTCCTAAACCTAGGAATCGAAACCAACTGCCCCTGGCTAGTTCCAGTTCGGTTTGGAACCAGTGAACCGCAAGGCCAGTTCAGTTTCAGTTTCGGCCCGGTTCAGTTTCGGTTCGGACCGAACTGTGGTAAGGGATACTTCTTTTTCATATAACTTCAGTACAAATTATTCAAGAATTGGACTACATTTAGGATCTTTGCCCAATCTCATTGGTTGGCCTAAAATATTAATCCAAAAGAACATTTATTCTTTGGGTTTGACCATTTACCTAGGGGGTCACGATTTGTGGAAATATAATTTTGAACTCAACAGTTTGAACAACTCTGTCCAAACTCATCCCAAGAATCTAGATTTTCAATCACGGACAATGCTTTGTGAAACTCCTGAATATGGAACCATGTTCTTCATGATTAGTTTGGCTACTCCACAAAGTAGGGATGTTGGAAGGAATGCATTTGAGAATCAGTTGCACAAATAAGATTGATCCAAAGTCTCCCCTTTTGACAAATTAGAGATATTGTCTAGCACAATGTTCACTTCTTTAATGACTAATGGAATAATTGTCCTCCTTTTATATTACCACCGATCAACCCTTCAAGGTCTTCCAAGGTTGCTCTAGCACGAGCCAAGGTAGTAAGGGATCTATGGGTTTCTGTCTCTCCATCTTGTCTTGCTAATGTTCAAGGCAAGTTCACACTAGATATCCTTCCCCATCTTTGACCAGTCAATGTGCCACACATTTGCGAGAGTGCCTTTGATAGCCTTGGTATTCTTGTCAAGTAATAGAAAGGACCAGTTTCAGAATCTTGTCTTTGCAAGAGATGGTCAAGAAGCAATTAGAATGAAAGTATAGTATTTTGCATTGGACCATTGTCCTTATGTATATTCTGCTGGTTTCTTGGTGAGTTTCTGGACTTCAACTTGTGATTAATATTTGGAATCAAGCTATACATGAGGTTCTTTCAAGTTTATGAAGTTGGGGAAGTTGTTAAACTTCTTGGCAATTTGTTGATGGGTTGGAATTGAAAATGCCAAGTGAGGTCCTACAGGAAGCTTATGCTATGCTACAAATTTTATTCTATGAAGGAAATATGGGGAAAGTATTAGAATTTCCAGATCAATATAGAAAAGATTTGTTAGTTTTGAGTATTACAAGGAAATTGATTATTGGCTCTTAAATGCACTAAAAGCTTTTGTAAGAAATTTGATGCCTTTCAGCTCCCTTTTCTAATATAAGATAAAGTTAAAACAAAAGGGTATAAGAAGTGCAAGTTCAGAAGTTTGTAATAATTTTGTTAAATTAAATCATTTGATATTCTTTATCATGACCAATGTTAGGCTTATTTGTTACAATTTTGTAGGCTTTATTGAGAGGTATATATGCTCTCCACCTATGAAACAATGAGTATTTGGACTGTTAGGCTTTTATAACTTTAGACAAAGACATGTTACATATGCTGATTAAGTCTTGAATATTTTGCTATATGAATCTAATATTATTGTACCATGGAAAAACTACATCTTGTGAATCATTAATGAAACTAGTGATTGATGGTTGCCACATGGAACAGGGATCTAATATCCGATGTCCAGTGCATTTATCTGACACAGACTTCTGATTGTCACACTGAACAGCACAAAACAGATCAGACAGAGTGAATTGATTGCACTGACAGTAATGATGATCCTACAATATCTTAGTTGTCTCTTTTCTTTCAGTTTAACTAAGGTTGTGTTCAGTTAAAACTTCCGCTTCCTTGTCCTGGAAGACTTTGGCTGCACCTGCAACCCAAAGAAGAAAAATTAAAAAATAAAGAAAGCTTTTTTCCCCTTTTTGGAATTCTACATCACCAGTTGGCAGCTACTTCATTCAAATTAAAGGTAAGTGGCTGATTGATTCACTTCGTTAAGAGTTGGACTTCCCTTGTGGCCACCTCCTTGGAACCATGCCACAAGTTATGGAGGCTTGACTCATTGGCTATATGAAACAAAATGTGACAATATAAGTGAGGACAACGCCTCATGGTCACAATCCATGGGGAAACCAAATTCTGCTTCTATTGCCTGCTGAGCTGATTGTTGGTGGAGGTGATGCCTATGTTGTCAGCAAATACTCCTATCTCTTTAATGATCTAGAATTACAGATGGACTAAGTTGTTGAGGTGCATCAGCTATTAATGATGCATCCAGTTTTAGCGGAACAGAAATGGTCAGGGAAAATCTTTTGGTCAAATAAGTTAAGACAGAGGCCACATTGAGCCACAAGTGATTGTAAGACTTCTTAGTTTATGAAGGAGCCTCAACGAGTGTCGAGGGGTATTGATATTGGTAGAGGATCTGTCCTGATAAAATTATGTGTTTTTATCATATAATACTTTATTGATGGAATTACGGAGTGCTCCAGGTATGATTTATTAACTTTTCTGCAATTTCTTTTTGCAATAACTTAGCACTTGATTTGTTTTAATTCTAGGTATATCTAATGATCAGTGAGTCACTCTTATATTATCTTACCACCAAAAATCATGTCCTGCTTTATATCACACAGTTTGCTGTGAACAAATTAGGTCTCAAAGTTCCTAAGCTGTTTCTTTCAAATCTCTTATGAACAAGATTCAGCTGTCTAGTAGTAATCCAGGTTGCCATATAAGTAGCTCTCACATCATTGACATGAATAGACACGCATTATTCTAGGTACTGGAAATATTTCACATGGAAAATCAATTTCATTGTGACCAATTCCAAGTGCAGGCTGGGGAAAATTCATTTGAAGAACTCAGGGCATCTAAGATGTGCAATCTGCCAAATGGACCAGGCACCAAATAATGACCTATCGGTGACTTCTGTCGATGGCTTCTGCCCAGCATCGAACCCATGGGAAGGTCCATATCTTTGTGCTGACTGCTGGCGAAAGAAGGACGCCATGGAGGGAAAACGGCCAAGGGAGTCAACCATGTCCCGGTGAAGGTACTGATGGAGTGTGTCGAGTGTGTTTGTATTCAGCTGGGTCACTCTACCACTAAATGTAAAAAGGGTGAGGTGAATAAAGTGTTGGCTGTTGTCTGAAGGCTGTTGCTCAAGTGATGTTTGCTGAACTAACTGCAGTTATATGAAGATTGTGATAGTGTAATCACTAACCCAATTTGAAATTTGTATGAGCCACTGGGAGTGCGATAGGTTTTTTTTTTTTTTTTTTTTCCGCAACCATCATATCCAGCCAATGTCTTATATGTTGTAGAGTTGTTCTCATCAATGTTTATAATTCTTCAGAGCATACGTTACTTGTATCGCAGATTTTAGAATGTGATGGTGGGTTCCTTTAAAGCTAACGCAGGGTTTATAGGAGTTGGCTGTGTTTTTAAGATATATGTTGGGAATTTGGATGCAGTGCTCATAAAGTTTAATCTCATGTATAAGCTGAATTCTGGGCGATCAGAGATCTTTCCAAGATGAATGCCTAAGCGCTGAGTCAATGTGTTGAACCCAAAACGTACATTCTATTTTGTAGCATGAACTAATATCCAGGCTCAATATGTATTACCATCTCATAGTAGTAGATGAGGATACCATTTGAACAATCAAATGAACTATATGAATATTCAAAGTTACTGTTGCAAATCGCTTTGTGGGCCTTACGGAAAGCAAAGAATGAGGTTAGAATTGATAATAATAATAATAAAATTACTCTCGTTACTATCTATCTATCCATCATAATATGTCTTAGTAACCGCAGCAGCCTCTTATGTTGAACGATTAAATTACTATCTACAAATAATGATCAATTTCGTTTAATTTTTTACTAAATGGGAGAAAGAAACATAGTCGAGGATTGTTCAAAATGAATTCAGATGAATTTTTGTTTGAAAAAAGTAATGATAGGGCATTGGTTTTGTTATTAAAGATGCTTTTGGCAATTATTTACTTACTGATCGGTAGGTAGGTAGGTATGTATATTGATGAAGGAGATGAGGAGACTTGCAAGGCTCTTAGCGATGCTAGAGAGCATTTTGGGCAACGAACTATTAAAGGAGTACAGCTTTTATTTATTTAGTCCTTTTTATTTGAAAGTGATTCGATCCTACCGATGGACACTTTCCAACAAATGAAACATCTCACTTTTATGAATTTTGAAGACCATAGTATTAGCAATTATTTATTAATTTTGAAGAGATATGAATTATTCACATTTATATTTACAATGAGGTGAGTAAAGCAGCTCATTGCATTGCTGCCAAACCAATTTTGTAATATCCTCTACTTTCATAATAATAATAATAATAATAATAATAATAATAATAATAATAATAATAATAATAATAATAATATTTTTTTTGTTATGAATAGTTAAGCTTATCACTTTATTTTTTTAAGAAAAAAACTCATGTGTCTCTATTGAAATATATGGATTTGTTAGTGCATTATTACATTAGTGATGGACTTTATATTTGAATCCATATCTAAGGATCACATATTTCATTGAATGCATTAAAAATAACTCATATGTATCATACACTTATCCACATGTAATCCCATCATGTCATGGCATGCTTATGCATATGCCTATGTACAAACTCATTGGTATGGGATACAAGTTACACCATATAATCAATCCATTTCCAGTCTCCTTTTGATGGAACGAATGACAAATTCTCGGAGGTAATAATAATAGTTACAACATTGATGTATAATGAATGGGTGAAAGTAACTTGGCAAAAGATAGATATTATTGAATACATGGGTAGGAAAAGCATAGATGCATCCATGCTTTTCTTTAGCTCCTTTTGTTCACGTTGATGTCATCCATGCTGCTGTTTCTCTATCAAATTACATCTCAGAATTACCTACTCGTCCAAGACAAGGTCATCACATAAAAGATCAATCAATTCATGTCTGCGAACCCTTTCGTCCAAGACATCCCAAGTTGTTCTCGTGTTTGAAGCCACGAAGAAAGAAGAAGTCAGCATCATGTGCTCAACTAACATATCGGACCCAAAACCATCAGTTTCGTAGTGATGTGAAATAAGAAAGAAAGAAAGAGTGCATAACACAACAAATACAATTTAATTTGCATGCGGTGGAGGAGTCGTCATCATCAACACAATCCACATTACATACATTAAAGAATGTCGTCTTTCGTTTTTTTTTTTTTTTTTTTGCAAAAAGAATAATTATTTTGTATTTTACATTTTTTTTTCCCAATCAAATGGGTGATAGATAGGTAGTTATGAATAAAATCGTATCATTTCAGCAAAATTACAATTGTCCTCCTTTTCTTTGTTTCATTCTTTCAACTCAAATACTAAATCTCAAATAGAGTTATTTTGGATGAATTCAGCCGGAAAAGGTTCTTTTTTTTTTTCTTTTTTTTATTTTTTTTAGAGCATCCAATTTTTTATAATAATATCAAAATGTCCTTCAAACTATAAACATGACTTTTCTTAACCCCCCCCCCCCCAAAAAAAAAGGAAACGGTATAGGGATATTTCAGTAAAAGGATAAAAGTTTAAATGTTCAGTGGAAGAAAAAAAATTCATTTTAAGAATTCACCCAATTATTTTTCAAAAATAATTAAGAATAAAGACCGGCCGGCCAGCATGATGAGAGAGACGGCAATTTGCATGTTTTTGTCTTAATTGCTCGGCGAAACAATATTTCTTCCGTTGACTGAACCATCCAAGAAAAGTTCCCCGGCTGAAGTGGTCAACCTCAAACATATATTATAAATAATTTAATCTATGGCAGGCAAGCTGTCTTTTCTTTTTCTCGGGGGACATGTTCTTAGAATCTAAAGATCAACCACTCTTTCTTTCTTTGGCTCTTCTTCACTCAGTCGACCACGAAAAGATCAACGATAATTAGGTGCACAATGTCAAGAACTAATCAATTATGGATGGGACGGTTGAAGACATCAAAAGTGATTGATTGATTGTCCATGATTTCATGTTTTCAGCTATGAATGAGAAAAGGTCCTCGGCATCATCTTGTCCCTACATTATTCATCATAGAGCGATGTGCATCAACAATTATAGCCAATATATATATATATATATATATATATATATATATATATATATATATATATATATATATGTTATGAGGATTTTGAAGGGACATTCCAACTGTTTGTAAAAATTTAAAATGATAATGGAACAGTAAATTACTTTGGTGCTCTCATGAAAGAAGTCATGCTTTTGTAGATTACACGATACACAAATTTCATTTGAAGTATCATTCACACAGGAAACTGATGATGAATAAAGTCTCAAAGTTAATCGAAGCTGATGCAGAAAACACAACAGGTAAAATGCTGAAGATCCATAACCCATTCAAGACAGACAAAAAGTAATCAGATGAGCAGATGCAAAAGTACATGAACAGTGATAGCAGATGCATACACTATCATCCAATCCAATTTTACAGAAAGAATCAAAGAATTGGCAGCTGCGGGAGGAGAACAGAGCTACGGCTCCAAGATCACCAGAGCTACTACGGCCAGCACGAGCAACAACAGAGTGACGAGACCAATCCCCCCCCCGCTCCTGGGCGCCCAATTCGTAGGAATCATTTCTGGCATCGAGCATTCCTCCCCGTTGAAGTACACCTTGGAGGGGTAGCCGTCCCCCGCAGTGATGTCGATCCCGGGCGTCTTCGTCTTGGTGAAGGACATGACCGACTGCTGCTTCCCGGGCACTCTGGGATCGTTGTCCGGGTTGTTGCCGTTCGCTTCCCCATTGAGGTAGTCCAGCCCCGGTCGGCCCTGCATGAAGATCGTGTTGTCCCCCATCGCCGTCCCGTTGAAGGAATACATCTGCTCGTACCCCGCATAGGCCTTGTCCATTCTCACGGCCAGGAACCAGTCCGCGAACTGGTCCTCGCGCCAGTTGAACAGCGTCACCCTGGCGCTCCACCCCTTGTTGTAGTTGGTCAGGACGTGCCAGTTGATGCTCACGCCGCAGTAGTCGCCGCACGGCAGCGGGGAGGGGACGTTGTAGTGCTTCATCTCCGCCCAGGCGACGGCCTTGGCGGTCCGGTTGTCGAACGGCACGAGGAGGGCCTCCGGCGGGAGGAGCAGCGCCGGCGCGGTGGCGTTGCAGGTGGGGCCGCTGGTGCCGGCCCGGCAGCCGCAGGCGCAGGTCTTGCAGGGGACGACGGAGTCGTTGTAGAAGGCGGAGAAAGAGACGCAGCACTTGGGGCTGGCGCCCTTGGGGCGGGAGATGTTGCAGACCACCTGCCAGCTCGCGAGCGCGAGACTGTCGGAATCGAGGCCGCTCGAGTCGGGGAAGGCGGTGGGGCTGACGCGGTTGGGCTGGCCGCACTGGTAGTCCGGGTTGAGGGTGCCGGAGATGTTCCAGTTGACCGGGGGAAAGAGGACGGAGCGATTGAGGTCGGGCGGCATCTTGTACACCTGAACCTGGAAGGCGGAGACGGCCTGCTCCGGGTCCATCTCCGGCGGCAGGATGGTGCCGTTGCGGCAACAGTGCGGGATGCGGCCGAGATCGGTGTTGTTGTACTGCCAAGGGGTGAGGTCGACGATGGTGGGATTGCGCTTGCAGCTGAGCACCTTGGAGAAGTCCAGATCCTGGTAGTACTGTCCCTGCTTGCCGAAGACGCAGTCGGAGACGTCGACGACGGACGGGTAGGCGCCCTTCATCGAGTAGATGAACTCGTTGCGAGCCCACTCCCAGGAGAGCTGCCAGCGGTCGAGGCGGCCGAGCGGGTTGTGGTTCTCGATGGTCACGAGGGCGAGGTAGCTGCTGCCGTAGGACTGCAAGACGTCGTAGGAGATGATGAGGTCGCCGGAGAGGCGAGGGAGGAAGCCAGTGACGTTGATTTCCTTGGGGACGTAGTTGGGATTGGGAAGGCAGCAGGTATCCACGGCATAGGAATCGTTGTAGACGGTGGGCCGCGGGCAGCTGTAGGAGGGATCGTCCAGAACGAGGAACTCGGGGAGTGGCACGGAGGGGGGCGGGGAGCCGAAAAAAGTACCGACGAGGGTGATCTTGGCCTCGATCTGGGACAGGTCGTTGGCGGTCTCGATGGCGGTCTTGAGGTCGGTGTTGGGGTAGCCGGAGAAGGCGGTGGCGTTAGCGTCGAGGGTGGTGTTGTAGGGGAAGGTGGAGCCATTGGTGAGGACGCCGCCGCCAACGGAGACGATGAGCTCACGGTGGCGGAAAGGGATGAGGAGGGTCCAGGAGAGGAGGTCGGAGGCGCCGTGGTTGAGGACGGTGGCGGTGGCACCGAAGGAGTAAGGCTGGTCCGCCGGGTCAGAGGTGAAGGGGTGGATCTTCTCCCGTTTCTCAAGCACGTAGGAGAGGTAGATGCCATTGCAGATGGCGTCCGGCGAGGGCGCGGGGACAGGGGCTGGGGTGGGGGTGGCTGCCGGCGCTTGAGACCGAGAATCGTCCACGGAAAGCAAAAGTACAACCAGAAGAATCACAAAAGACGGGCGAGAACACCAATCCATGTTTCAGCAACTATTTCTCTCGCAAGCACACGCAAGCACACTCCTACGCGTGCGACTCAACTTCTCTGTGAGAGAGGTGAATGAAGCAGGAGAAAGAAGAAGAAGACAAAGGAAGGAAGAAGGATGAAAGCAAAGGAAAGGGGGAAGCGCGTTAGAGAAGACAGTTGGGAGAGGGTGGAATGGATTTTGTTGTGGCGGTCCATTGTTTTCCCGATCAAATCTCATGTATTAATTTAGGAGGAGAACCGCAAGGATTTGGAAACGGTGGAGGTGTGCTTCGTGTTCTGGAGTGGGTGATGACCGGACTTTTTCGAACGTTGAAAAGGTGAAAGGGGGGGGGGGGGAGGGATTTCATGACACTTTATTTTTTTAATATTTCTTTTAATTCTGATATATATATATATATATATATATATAGTCTTTATCTATCTCTCGTGAGAGAACCTGAATTAATGACATGAGCGGAAGTGTTTTGAATGACGTATATACTGTTATCTATTGTGATATATATATATATATATATATATATATATATGGTGTATAGGAAATAAAAAATCGAGAGACAAGTAACAATGATAATGGTTCGGGGCACGTGGGTCCCACGTGCTCCCCCCCCCCCAGTCCGCATCGATCGATTCAAACTGCTGAGGGACCCGCACGGAAAGTACCCCCGGATTTGGTCGACTCGCTTGCGGCCCACTGGCTGCTGGACGTGCATGCCCGTCATCGCTATCGTGTTCCGGAGCATTCGAATCCGACGTACTCTTTCGACCCGTTCGCGGTGACCAGGTCCGATGCTTGCTCGAGGAAGCTATACTTGGCGAAACGTAAAAGTATTTTACTCATTTGGCTGGTATTTTTACTACTTTTTGGTTTATTTCTAAAATTTATATATAGTACAAAATTTCTAAAACTTTGTACACTTAGGTTAATAATTTCCCTGCAACACCATTCGAATTAGTTTTAATTTCTAAATGTCGAACAACCAAGTAAGTAGCCTTTTGTACATCTTACATGTCTTACATACACCTCCTTAGTATATATTTTATTTGCCAATGATATTATGTGATGAGAGTTTAAATAAAATTAATCTTAAACTTGAGTTCAAAAAGAAACCTACTAACTAAAGGTTTTTAATCAAGACTAAAACTAAATAAAATTATGTCAGGTTTTTTATTAGTAAGAGAGTTTATCAAAGTTCATACTATTTTGCATTTGGAAATAGGCACAATTATTAGTCATGTACAAGATACATCTCCTTAAGTGATGAGATGAGAGTTTAAATGAAATTTATCTTAAGCTTGAGTTTCAAAGAGAAACCTAATAACTAAAAATTTTTAATTAAGACTTAAACTGAATACGAGATATAGTTTTAATTATTCAACAGGTTAATGATATTAATAAAAATATGATTTATCAAAATTAAATTTTGATGGTTAAAATGAACAGAGGTGTGTTGGAAGTTTCATGTGACAACATTACCTTTAAGATTAAAAAATATATGGCATAGTTTGTAGGCCAATGGTGTAGTAAGAATCTTAGTGTTGGGTGGTTGACAATCAATATGTACAAAATATTTATGTCCTTTGGATAAATAATATTGAAATGTATGTGTATATTTATTTATTAGGAAAATTAGAAAGAAAAATATTTTTTTTAGTATGCCAACAATTAGGTGCTGCTGCTTCATTAAAAGATAAATAATAATTGTTTAAAATAAGTTGGTATAGGTGATACGCTTAAGAGATTTATACATATTGTAATTAGAAGATATAAGATAGATAATTAATACAAATGGTATGAGGAGACTTAAAGCGAGATATTATAAGAAATTTTAACTAAAACTTGTAAATTAAATATTAAATTCTCTTAATTTAATTAGAAATACTACTTTATACAAGGCTATATAAGATACAAACCCTAAATACTTACTTGTTGTTGTTCATATCATAGTAAAGAATTTGGTTATTTATTTGTGGATATAAATATTTTAGGCACTATTTTTTTAGTTTATTGATTAATAACTTAAATATTATATTTTGGCACTAAGCCATATGTTATATAAAAGTGTTATCAAAGCAAAGATTTTGCACGCCACAGTACTCAATTAATTCCAAAGGATCCAACATAATTGAAATTTTCAATATTTCTACCAGTTTTACTGTAAAAATGCTTGAAAAAATTAAAAGGGTGGGTAGTCATGCCGAAAGATATAAATGATGTTGATTCGGAGAAACATGAGTTAAAAGAGCGTGTAACTATCATTTGCCTTATATCATATTATCGTATAAAACTAAATTAATAAGTCTTAGGATCAAATCCCAACCCATTACTAAAAAAATAAACTATAAATAATGTTATTTAGATAAGTCAGTTAGAATAACCTTATAAATGAAGAAGATAATGACTTGCTTTTATACTTTTTATGCTTCTATTTGAGAAAGATGCAAAATTCTGGAATTTATACAAGAAAATCTAGTATTCCATGCTATCACACTGGTGAAAAATAATAAACTCAATATAGATGATAATACCATATACTAAAGGTTAGGAAAAATGAAGGCCATTATTTGATAGAGATCAATACCAATACGGCATAACGGGTTTCTAAATTCAAATATTTGAATAAAGTTTAATAACATACATACCCGTAAAGTGTACCCTTTTACACGACACGAAGGATGATGAAATAATAATGATATATTGTGGTAACTTTTCAAAAGAATCGGTATTTTGATTTTATTTATTTTAAAAAATAATCATACAATAAATAATTAATAAATTAAACAAAAGTGGATTTGTTTAAAGATTACTTGATATTGCATTTCATAAAATAATCATTAAAATAATACATTTCAGAAGGGGCATAACAACTAGAATAGTATGTACATCCGAGAGATGATTTGCATTCATTTGAATTGAAGGGTGATGATATGTATTATTTTCAGGCTGTAGATAGGAGAATAGTTCTTTGTTGAATCAAGCATCATCATTAATTTTATTTTAGCATTGATGGCTTATATAGTTAGGCGTTAGACCGTAAAAGCAGTCATGCTTATGTAGCTGCGATGTTTTTCTAGATTAATGAATTTTATATGTATTCTTAACAAAAATATTCAACAAGATTAGAGTTATCAAGATTGATTTAGGGGATTTGTTTCCTTCATCAACAATAAATTGATGTCTGGAAATTTGAAATACTATTATTCTAAGGGAAATAAATCCTTAAAATTTAAGGATTGGTCATCTAAATTCGTATATATTCTAGTATTTTGATTATAAAGAATGAGAAAGTCTTAGGTTTTCTTTCTTTATTAGATCTAGAAAGATCGATAAAGAATTCTTTATATCCTCTTTGAGACGGGATTCTATAAACTCGAAAGAGATTTTTTAGCTTTTATTTTGTTTTTCATATGAAATCGAGCAAACCTCTTATTATTTGATCTCAAAATATGTTCCTTTTAAGACTTAGCTTTTCTCACAAATGCTTATGTCACCGATGGATTAATTACATATTACTTCTTTTAATTAGCTCGCTTTAGTATTTTAATCCCTATACTTTCAAAGTTACATTAGGGTTCTATACTTATGAAAATAAAATATTAAAATCCCTATTATATAAGATTAAAAAATAAAATTTTATATGATTAAAAATTTAAAATAATAAATTAAATGTTTAACTTTCATAAGTATAAGGATAGTAATATAACTTTTGAAATTATAAGTGATAAGGTATATCTTGGATCCAAGACACATCACAATCGATGCCACGCTACGCTACAGTCAAGTCAGCAAGAGGAGCAGCCCTACGTGCTAAGTTAGAATCTGTACCGAGGTGCTGTTTGGCATGTCACGTCCCGAAAGCACATGACGGCCACCACACAGAAGTACCGTCTCCTTCCCCGAGGATCAGCCACCACGTTGAACCCGCGTGCGACCGACCCTCGTACAATAATATAAAAGCCCCTAATCGGTATCCGGCCAAGGGGGAGAGGACACAAAATAAGAGAAAAACAACTACTGACTTACTTGTCGGAGGGGCCAAAGTTAGGAATCACTTGATGAAGGTCATTTTTTACAGGAAAGTGGCCACCCTCGAGCCACAAGCGTCTCAACCTGGGAATTGCCATCTAGTGAACGAAGACGAGCTGCCAACCAACCTAGAGACGGAGAGACGCTGCTCAACGCAGACGACACCCGGACCAAGAAACGCTGATCAACACCCCGTCACGAGGGCCCGGCCTACCTCGGCATCCAACTCAGTTGACAGAAGACTCCCGACATCGACGCATGGACCAAGCCGTGCTGACTCATCAGCCACGACACATGTATTCACCAACATTTTTGGCGCTAGAAGGAGGGCCATGTCGTAGGAGCATCTGGCAAGAGCTCTTCCCGAAGGAGAACCACCGACCGGTCACCCCTCTATCGGGCCTGGAGATTAGTCCCTTCCTGTCCATAAAGACAGAGGGATCCCGACCTCGACGCCAGATCGCTACTGGCGCCTGTTCAATGACCCGGGGTTGTCGCCCCTCGAACTTACCACAGGACCCTCGGCTGTGTCGCCCGAGGCATTCCTCAGCCTAACCAAGCAAGTACAAGCAATGGCAGGGATGATGTAGACACTCATCCCCCTCCTTCCCTAGATCATGTGGCTAGCAGCTCCCCCGACTGACTCGACCCAACAAAGGCCGGGCAGGGAGCAGGTCAGGATGGGAGAAGCCCGAGAGCAAATGATGGACCCGAGAGGTCCGCCCGAGCAGAGCATACCCGCACCCTGCCAAATCACACTGCCCCGCTCCGAGCCTAACACCATATCATCCGACTTGGCGGATGACCCGTTCAGGATCCAACTGTCTCGGGTCAACCAACGCCTAGACGAGTTCCAACGTGAGTTCCAGAAATCGTGGAGCGAGTCAAACGAAGGCAGCTTGAGCGGATCCCCTTTTACTCAGGAAATACAGGACAAGCCTGTGCCCCTCAACTTCAGGTTGTCGGCATTGGAGACATACGACAGTGGCTCCGATCCCGCGAAGCATGTCGCCATGTTTCGGGCTCAGATGGCCCTCTATAGCACCTCTGATGCACTGATGTGTCAGACATTCTCGACCATCTTCAGGGGACCAGCACGAGCGTGGTTCAGCCGGTTGCGCCAGTCCTCAATCTCTTCCTTCGACCAGCTCGCTAGGGAGTTCGAGTAGAATTTCCTCGCCAGCGTGCGACCCAGACCTTCCATGGCCACCTTGCTCATATTACCTCAGCGTGAAGACGAGTCACTCTCTCAGTTTGTGGCATGTTTCGCCATTGAAATCCAGAGATTTTTGGATGCTCACCCCTCTTTAATCGTGCAAGCATTTTTGATGGGCTTGAAGCCTTCAAGGTTCTTCTGGTCGCTCATCGAGAAGCCGCCAGTAACCATCCCTGAGATGCTCCAGCACGCCAACCAGTACATCATCGCCGAAGCTCTGGTGGCGGGAAAGCGCATGGACAGCAAGAGGCCAAGGGCAGAACAATCCTGGGGAATGACCTCAGTAGCCCCGGCGCAACCCCGTCGGAGGGCCGACCGACAAGAGCTACTGCTCCCGAGGCCCTCGCCTCTCTCGCTGAACATGTCTCGTACCGAGATCTTTCTCCAAATCAGGGAGAAGGGTCTCTCACGACAGCCTAACCCCATGAAAACTACTCACAAAGATCGGTCTAAATATTATAGGTTCCACCGGTACTACGGCCACGACACGGAAGATTACCGCGACCTCTAGAATCAAATCGAGGAACTGATCCGGAGAGGCCACCTCGGGCACTATCTCAAGGAACCCCGAGAAGTGACTCCACGCCCCAGGGGACCCAGCGAAAGACAGATCGACGTCATCTCTGGTGGATCAGCAACCGGTGGCAACAGCTCAACAGTGAGGAAGGCCTATGCCCGGAGCATGGTTGAGAAACATCCCCAGCATGAGCTCGAGCCTGAAATTACTTTCGGGGCTAAAGAAGTCGAGCGCTCCCATCATGACGATGCTTTGGTGATCTCCGTCCGGAACGCCAATGCTTGGGTTAAAAGGGTGATGGTCGACACTGGGAGTTCCGTCGACGTCTTGTACCTTGACGCCTTCAAGGAGCTCGGTTTGACCAAGGAGGACCTCACCCCCATGGCATTGGCACTCACTGGATTTAGGGGGGATTCCATCTCCCCACTTGGGACCACCATCCTCCCTGTCACCATCGGGGAAGAGCCGAGGGCAAAGACAATAATGACTACCTTCATAGTAGTCGATCTGACCTCGGCCTACAACGTCATCCTTGTTCAATCTCGGATTTTGATGATGAAGTCAATTGTTATTTGTTTATCTAATTTATATATTGAGATAAATATGTAGGATTAACTATGGTGGCAGTAAGACATGCAGCAGGTGTTGAGCCGGAGTCAAGATCAAGATCACATTGGGAGTTCGAGAGCTCATCAGAAGTCCGGACATTCGTCAGAAGTTCTGTGGGAACCATCTGAGAAGTTTTGGAGCTTGCCAAAGAAGCTCGTCGGAACTCGACAAGAAGATCATCGCGAAGTCCAAGAGCTTGCCGAGAGTTCGCCGGAGCATCACTGAGGGTTCGTCGAATGTTCGCCGGAAGTTCACCGGAAGCTCGCTGGAAGAAGCGATTGACGCACCGGAACACGAATTACAGTAATAATGTCTTAATTGTCATAGTTAGTATGTAGATTAAGTTAGGATTGGTAAGTGATCCCACTAACTTAATCAAGGACCAACTAGGCCGTTAACAGACCCAAATTGGGCCGAATGGAACAGTCCATTCAGACCTAGAATTCCTAGCTGGCGGTGGCATCGTCAGGGCCGACAGTGGCACCGCCCAGGAGACTCAGTCTCCCAGGGATTCTGGGCGGTAGTATCGCCCCTGTCAAGCGGTGGTACCTCCGGCAGTTATTACTGCTAGTGGTGGTACTACCCCTGTCAGGCGGTGATACCACCTGAGCTCGGTCTTCGAGCGTTGTCAAGCGGTAGTATTGCCCAGATTGAGCGGTGGTACTGCTCAGTGACATATGACAGGCGGTAGTACCACCAAGTAATGGCGGTGGTATCGTTAGGACCCCGAAAATCTGGGAATGGATATTTTTAGGCTCCATTTTCAAACTCATTGGGGCCTATATAAACCCCACCCTTTCCTGCATGAAAGGGTAATGAAAACTTGCTTTAATCTTGAGTCTTTGAGATCATCCAAGAGAGGAATGAAAACTTGTAAGAGTTGTCTCCTAAGCCTGTCAAAAGGAGAAAAGCTGTAAAAGGGTGATTGACCATCGCCTATTGAAGGAAGGCCTCTAGTGGACACCGGTGACCTCGTCGGAGGAGGAAGCCAATAGTGGATGTAGGTCATGTTGATCGAACCACTCTAAAATCTTGGTTTGCATTTACTTTGAGTATCTTTCCTTTATAAGCAAACTGTCTCTCCTCCTTACTGTGCTTAACTACATCTACTTATGCTTCAACGTAAACATTTTCTGAAATCTATTTTACTTGTACGAAAGCTTTATGAAACCGATGTTTTTCAGTTGTGTGATTTGCATTCCTGCAAATCACCTTAGTCTTCTCTTGGTATGTCCCGAAAGGTTTCAAGTTCAATGTTCATCCAAAAGGATTGAGTTGAAACCACTTTTGTTAAATCGGCCTTAATCGCAATAAGTCTTTTAAATCGTAAAAGTTTTCCGCTGCACTAATTCACCCCACCCCACCCCTCCCCTCTTAATGTGCTCTTGATCCTAACAATTGGTATCAGAACGAGGTTCACTCTTAGTTGAATTAAAACCCAAGAGAGATGGCATTTGTTGGAAACCAAGAGGGTCACTCTATTACACGTCCGCCTATGTTCAATGGGACGGATTACACCTATTGGAAGACTCGAATGAGGATCTTCCTTATTTACATGGATTTTGAGATTTAGAATATTGTAGAAAATGGATTTCAAAAATCTTCTCTTCCAATGATCGATTGGAATGAATTGGAGAAGAAGACTTTCACTCTAAATGCAAAGGCTATGAATGCCTTATTTTGTGCACTACATAAGAACGAGTTCAATCGAGTTTCAATTTGTGAAACTACTTTTGATATTTGGCATAAACTTGAAGTGACTCACGAAGGCATGAGAAGAGTGAAAGAGTCAAAAATCAACCTTTTGGTACATTCTTATGAATTATTTCGAATGAAACCAAGTGAGACTATAGGAGATATGTACACCCGTTTTACGGACGTCGTCAATGGTCTAAAAAGACTCGATAAAAGTTTTTCGGATTTTGAGCTCGTTAATAAACTTTTAAGATATCTTCCAAAGAGTTGGGACCCTAAAGTCATGGTCATCTAAGAGGCCAAAGATTTAAATAACTTTTCTCTTTAAGAATTAATTGGGTCACTAATGACTTACGAAATGATATGCAAAGCTCATGAAGAGCATGAGGACACCCTTCCAAAGAACAGGAAGGATATGACACTTAGAACTCAAGAAGACCACTTGAGAGAAAACTCAAGTGATGAGGACTTTGACGATGACTTGACACTTTTAATAAGAAAATTTAAAAAATTTATTAAAAGAAATAAATTTAAAAATGACACTAAAAATAAATTTGAATCCAAGAAAGACCAAGTAATTTGCTATGAATGCAAAAAGCCGAGACACTATAAAAGTGAATGTCCCCAAGCCAAGAAGAGAATATCAAAGAAGAAGGCGCTTAAAGCAACATGGGATGACTCAAGCGTATCCGAAGAAAAGGAGCCCAACACTAAGCTAGGCCCATGTAAGGACTGTGTTGGGTCCAATAAGAGGCCCAAACAGTGCCCCAAGAAGTCTCACCATCGTGGCATAGTCTTTGAGACTGTGTCAGGCGGTGGTACCGCCAGTTTGGACGGTTGTACCGCCCCTGGCAAGGTGCCAAGTGGTGGTACCGCTAGTCTAGGTGGTTGTACCACTCAGCATAGCACCCCAGGCAATGGTACCACCAGACTAGGCGGTGGCACCGCCTAGTGTAGTGTCAGTGTCAGATTGACACTGGCGGTGGTACTGCCCGTGCCCGGGGAACCCGGGATGAGATGATTTTAGGCTCCAAGTTTAAATCAACTTGAAGCCTATAAATACCTCTCTCATCCCTAGTTAAAGTATACAAGCACAGAGAGTTTAAAAGTAGAAAAATGCTATAGAAATCTCTTGGGAGAATCCTCCTCTAGTTTAAGTGTTAGAATTCTGTAAGAGAGGAGTGAGTGCTTGTAAGGGTTGTCTCCTAAACCTGGTAAAAGGAGAAGAGGGGTGTAAGAAGGAGGTTGATCTTCACCTATTAAAGGAAGATCGATAGTGGATGCTGGTGGCCTCAACGGAGGAGGAATCGGTGGAGTAGATGTAGGTCACGATGACCGAACCACTATAAAATTGACGTGTTCTCTGGTTTACATTTACTTCCTGTCATTTATCTTTACTGCAAACCTATTTAATAGCTTATTGCCTTTAATACATTTACGAACAAGTGTTTCAAGTTAAGCATTTTCGATTTCGGGTTTTATCGTATGAAAGATTTTTCGAAACCGACGTTTTTATCCGCTGCACTAATTCACCCTCCCCCCCCTTTTAGTGCCGACTTTGATCCTAACAATTGGTATCAAAGCCTTATTATTTCTTACTTGATTTAACACCCAAGAGAAATGACTCTTTTCGGCTTTCAAGAGGGTCACTCTCTCATTCGTCCTCCTTTTTTCAATAGGACATACTACACTTATTAGAAAACTCAAATGAGAGTTTTCTTGTTTTCATTGAATCTCGATTTATGACACATAGTCAAAAACGGATTTGAAATATCTTCTCTTCTAATGAACAATTAGAATGATTTGGAGAAGAAGACGTTTTCTCTAAATGCAAAGGCTATGAATGTCTTATTTTGCTCTTTAGACAAAAACGAATTTTATCGGGTTTCTATGTGCAAAACGACCTTTGATATTTGGCATATTCTCGAAATCACACACAAAGGCACGAATAGAGTTAAAGATTCTAAGATTAACCTTTTAATGCACGATTTTGAACTTTTTCATATGAAACTAAGTGAAACAATTGTTAACATGTACACCCGTTTTACGGATGTCGTCAATGGTTTAAAGGCACTTGGTAAAATTTTTTCAAATTTTGAACTCATTAACAAGATCTTAAGATCACTTTCTAAAACTTAAGAATCGAAAGTAACAGCAATATAAGAAACAAAAGATTTAAATATTTTTTCACTTGAAGAACTTATCGGTTCATTGATGACATATGAAATGATGCACAATGCACATGATGAACAAAACCACATTCCAAAGAACATGAAGGATTTTGTACTTAGAACAATTGAAGACCACTTAAGCATAAGCTCAAGTGATGGTGAACTTGAACTCACTAAGAAATATAAAAAGTTAATGAAACAAAAATTAACGAACAAAAAGAATGCAACTACTTGCTTTGAACGCAAGAAGAAAAACACAAATTGGAATGAATCGAGCTCCTCCGAAGACATTGAGAAAGTCAACAAAGGCGAGGAGGCAAACTACGCCTTAACGACTTTCGACGATGAGATAATCAAAATCTCCCTAATTTATTTCGAAATTACATGATGCTTTTCATGATATATTTTTTTTGTTGAATAATTATTTTTCTTGAAAATTATATGTGTAATGAAAATGTAAAAAATTAGGAATCATGCTTATCCTTCTAGTAATTTTTTGAAAATGATCATGAAAATTACATGATAAAGGAACAAAATGTTAGACTTAAATCTAATTCTTAAGATAAATCCTATGAATGTTTTTAAGAAGCATTAATGTGTATCATGTTAATTTCCATATTATTTCTCGATTTTTGATTGAAGATGCTTAATGTTTAATGAAATCATGCTTAATGATTTAATGATGCATAATGATGAAAATATTAAGAGTTTTGATACCATGATTGATGATTTTATTCTATACATAAGATTTTAAAGTAAGTTATACATGATGATGTTTGTGATTTATTGATCTTGATAATTTTTATGATAAATCTTGCACTTTCATTTTAAATGATGAAGCATATTTTTGTTTGGCATAAAATGACAAAGACATGCTTATATGAAATCAATCACTTAAAATGTATCACATAAAAAGGAAAATATGAATCTATTTATGAATTTTATGAACCATGAAATTGATTTTGATGGTTTGAATTTAATGGGTTTTATCGAAATCACGATCTTGATTTCTCGTGATTTATAACTTGAAATTATTTATGAATCAAGATCTTATTTTTTGAACTCTCATGTTTCTTTTTGTCATTTATAAAATAGAAAAATTATCTAAATAAATCATGAATGTTCTTTCGGTATTCATGAATTGATTATAACTTGAAAGATTTGTTATGAATCAATATTTTTTATTAATCATTCTCCTATGATTATACTTGTTATTTCTTAAGAGGAGATTTTCTAAATGAATCTTGATTTTTTCTTGTGAGTTCTTGGATTTATTACTTAAGATTTTTTTTAATCAAGATCTCTTCTTTGTACACCTATGATTTTTTCTTGGTATTTTATTTAAAGAAGAGATTCACTATATGAATCATGTCTTTTGGTCTTTAATTGGTCTTATCCTTCGTGACATAATTTCTTTGTATTTATGGCTTGTATGACTTGAAATGTTTTGGAATGATGCATGAAATACTATGATTTTTTCCTTAGATAAAAATGCATGCAACACTATGATTTTTTAAAATAATGTGAAAATCGATAATTATCATTTTCTGAAATAACACTCTAGAATGATGATTTTATATTTTATATATATGATAATTTGGTATTATGCATGCAATACTTTAACTTATGATAATGATACATGCAATAATGAAATATTCATGATAAAATAATTGTTTTGACATTTATGACTTGAATTTTCATCTATGCTATTGTCCTTTATCATGATTTGAAAATTGATGTAAAGGGTCTTCCCTTCTTTTTGACAATGACAAAGGGGGAGCAAAACTTGCTAGAAAGCAAATTTGCTAGCTTACACAATTCGAAAAGAGGCAAACTTGCTAGCTTGCTAATCTCAAACAAAAGTGCTATCTTGCCTATCTCAACAAACAAAAACTTACAATTTGCACATTGTAAAAGAAAAAAAAATATGCCAACTTGCACATCTCAAAATTGCTGGCTTGCATATTATAAAATTTTTGCTAGCTTGCATAATGATAAAACTGAAAATTATATTTAATATGCAACGATTTGAACTTGTATTTCTAAACACATGAGAGTTGGAACTTCTCTTTCTTGTTGATGACAAAGGAGGAGAAGTATGTTGATGTCATGCATGATTTGATCATGACATGTTGCTTGAATTTTTGAATCCAAGAGTTTCTATCAATATGGCATATTGATAGAGGGAGTTTATTTAAACTCTGGGAGTTAAGGTTAACTCCATCATCAATTGGGTGTCATCATCAAAATAGGGGAGATTGTTGAATCTTATATTTTGATGATGAAACCAATTGATAAGTGTTTATGTTTTAATATGCATTTTGAGTAACGCAGGATGCTTCAATCAGGATGAGACAATTAAAGCTAGAAAAATCATATTGGGCCGGAGGAAAACATGTCAGAAGATTGGACATCGAATCGGTGGATCGATCGATGTATCGACAGAAGGCTTCGGGCATTGGGCTAAGAAGAGCGGATATTGCACCAAGGATATCGGAGTTGCGGAGTCAACTGGCCGATTGGACAATAGGCCACAAGAGAGGACGATGCGCCGAAGAATCGGACGAAGCGTCGAGAGACCAATGACATGCCGGACAACATGATTAATGCTTAGTATTAATTGTCTAGATCGAAGTATATTTTACATGTGCAGGATTAACTATGATAGCAAGTCATGAAGCAAAATGAAGTTCCGGAGTCAAGGACATGACTTCATTGAGAGTTCGAGAGTTCGTCGGAAGTCCGGACGTTCGTCGAAAGTTCTGGCAGAACTAGCCGAGAAGTCTCGGAGCTTGCTAGAGAAGCTCGTCGGAACTCACCAAGAAGATTGTCGTAAAATCCAGGAGCTTGCCGAGAGTCCGCCGGAATATTACCGAGAGACCGTCGGAAGTTCGCTAGAAGCTCACCGAAAGAATATACTTACGGACTTGTTTAGCTCAGATTATGTCTTATATTTCGTAGTTAGCACGTAATTGGGTTTGGATTTGGGCCAAACCAATTAGAGGCCAGTTAGGCCTATGTAAGGACTGTGTTGGGCCCAATAAGAGGCCCAAATAGTGCCCTAAGAAGTCTCACCATCGTGGCACAGTCTTCGAGACTATGTCAGGCGTTGGTATCGTTAATCTGGGCGGTTGTACCACCCTGGCAGGGTGCCAGGCGGTGGTACTACCGGACTGGGTAGTGGTACTGCCTAGTGCAATGTCAGTGTCAGACTGACACTGGCGGTGGTACCGCCTAGTGCAGTCGGTGGTACCGCCCGTGCCCAAGGAACCCGGGATGAGATATTTTTAGGCTCCAAGTTTGAATCAACTTGAAGCCTATAAATACCCCTCTCATATCTGGTTAAAGTATATAAGCACAAAGAGTTTAAAAGTAGAAAAACGTTGTAGAAATCTCTTGGGAGAATCCTCCTCTAGTCTAAGTGTTAGAATTCTGTAAGAGAGGAGTGAGTGCTTGTAAGGGTTATCTCCTAAAACCGGTAAAATGAGAAGAGAGGTGTAAGAATGAGGTTGATCTTCGCCTATTAAAGGAAGATTGATAGTGGATGCTAGTGGCCTCGACGGAGGAGGAATCGACGGAGTGGATGTAGGTCACAACGACCGAACCACTATAAAATTGACGTGTTCTCTGGTTTGCATTTACTTCCTACCATTTATCTTTAATGCAAACCTCTTTAATGGCTTACTGCCTTCAATACATTTATGAACACGTGTTTCAAGTTAAGCATTTCTGAGTTCGGGTTTTATCGTACAAAAGATTTTTTGAAACCGATGTTTTGTCCGCTACACTAATTCACCCCCCCCTCTTAGTGCCGACCCTGATCCTAACACAAGTTGTGCTGACACATCAGCCACGACACATCTATTCACTAACAATAAGGATCGGGATGTTAAAGGTAGCTAATTACATAAGGACAATATGTAATCAACCCCAAATATAACATATATATATATATATGTATATATATATATATGTATATATATATGTATATGTATATATGTATATGTATATATATATATATGTATATATACATATATGTATATATACATAGATATATATATATATATACATATATATATATATATATACATATATATATATATATACATATATATATATATATATATGTATATGTATATATATATATATATATGTATATATATATATACATATATATATATATATATACATATACATATATATATATATACATATATATATATATATACATATATATATATATATACATATATATATATATATACATATATATATATATATACATACATATATATATATACATACATATATATATATATACATATATATATATATATACATATATATATATATATACATATATATATATATATACATATATATATATATATACATATATATATATATATACATATATATATATATACATATATATATATATACATATATATATATATATATATATATATATATATATATATCAACATTCTTGTGAATATTTACTAGTTTGGAATTACAATCTTATTTTTAAAATTTTTAGTACAATTTCAAGAACAACATTTATCAAATATATAAAAAAAAGTAAATAATAAATAGATAAAAATAAGATTATTCATGAAAATCTCAAAACCTAATATAGGTTACCAATATGCTTGATGGTCATTGAAGAATGATTAATGATTTAATGATTGGTAGTAAGTACCTTGATATTATTCAACTAACTTTAAATATGGTGGCATATTTATTTATTTAGTCCTCAATCAAAAATATATTTTTTTTATTTAGAAAAAAATAGAATGCTCTTTTATCCGACACAATATCTAAAGGTTGGATTTTCATCTGGTAGGAATTAAAAAAAAAGAACATGTTTCATTTTGGATGAATTCTAAAAAAAAGAAAGGCTTTTTCACGAAGGTATTCCTTTTTCACACAATGAATAAGTCTAATTACTTAATTATAATATCTTAAATAGATTTATAATATTTTGATAATATATCAAAAATATTATAAGCTTACTAAGAAAATGCTATATCTCATAGATTGAGCCACCGATGGTGCCACTGCCTGACCCAACTTTTGGGTCACTGAATGAGCCTTTCTCTTGACCCAAAACAACCCTATTTTAGGTCCAATTGGCTCCTAATTGAGTTAACTTAATTATATTTTAAACTGACTCAATTAGACTATAAACTAACTCGATCTAGTCATAATCGATTATAAGCGAATCTTTGTTGTCCGACATGTCATTGGTTTATCTGGGGCTTCGTCCAATCATTGGGTGTATCGTCCTCTCCTTCGGTGTATTGCTCAATCAATATGTTGTCTTCTCGCAACATATGATCTTCTTAGTACAAAGTATGATCTTCTTGGCCCGATGCCCGAATTCATGACATGAAGCCTTCTACCGATACGTCGACCGATCCTCCGGCCCGACTTCCAATCATATGACATGTTTGCTCTGGCCAAACGTCTAATTCCTCTTGCTTTCATTAATTTACCTTTTCTTATCGAAGTTAGCCTTGTGTTACTCAAAACTCTCATTAGATCACAAACACATCAATTGATTTCATCATCAAAATTTGAGATTCAACAGCGAGGTCACCCTACATTTGCCTAGTGAAGCTATTATTGCATTGGATGCATGCTATTTTGTTCCTTCTATTATCAAAAATATTATTTACATTTCATGTTTGATAGTTAGTGGATATAAATTAGTTTTTGAGAACAATGATTGTTCAATATTATTAGATGAAGAGATCATCATGAGAGGAACATTGCATAATGGTTTGTTTATGCTAAACACTGCTCCACATATCGTGAATATAAGTGTGTCTAAGAGAAAATGAGATGAGGTGAATAATGCATACCTGTGGCATTGTAGGCTAAGTCACATCCATGAGGGAAGGATCCAAAAGTTGTTAAAGGGTGGATGTCTAGATCCATTCGACTATGAGTCATATACAACTTGTGAGCTTTGCCTTTATAGAAAACTGACCAACTCTCCTTTTTGTGGAACTAGGGAGAGAGCCATTGAGCTATTGGAACTCATACATAATTGATGTATGTGGACCCATGTCAACTCATGACATAGGTGGTTACTCCTACTTTATTACTTTTATTGATGATTTCTCAAGGTATGAAAATGTGTACCTGATAAAGTATAAGTTCGAGGCCTTTGAGAAATTCAAAAAGTATAAGAATAAAGTGGAGAACCAGACTAGAAAGAGTATCAAGACTCTTTGATTGGATCGAGGAGGTGAGTACTTGAGTACGGAGTTCACCCAATTCCACAAGGACCATGTGATTCTAGCCCAATAGACACCTCCTTATATATCTCAGTTCAATGGTGTATTTGAAAAGAGGAATCATACACTATTAGACATGGTGCGGTCCATGATGAGTTTCGCTGACCTACCCATCTCATTTTGGTGATACGCCATAGAGACCGCAGCTTACCTTCTAAACAAAGTTCCAACTAAGTCGGTAGTGTCAACACCATATAAGATTTGGAAAGGGAAAAAGCTCGATCTTAAGTATGTTAAGATTTGGGGCTCCCCTGCCCACGTTAAAAGACACAACCCCAATAAGTTGGAATCGAGGACGGAGCGGTGCAAGTTCGTGGGATACCCTAAGAAAACTTGTGGGTATTATTTCTATCATCCTGAGGACCAAAAGGTCTTTGTAGCTAAGAGAGTAGTGTTCCTTGAGAAGGAACACATTCTTGGTGGAGATAGTGGGAGCATGATAGAGTTGAGTGAGGTAGGAGAACCTAGCTCAAGCACCACTCCACAGCCTGAGTCTGTCTAAGTACCTAGCACACAAGTTCCAACTTTACGTAGGTCTAACAAAGTATCCCATTCTCCAAAGAGATATGTGGGACATATTAGAGAAGAGGATGTTGAGGATATTGATCCTCAGTCTTATAGGAGGCTATTACGAGTATAGACTCCAGGAAGTGACAAGAAGCCATGAATTATGAGATGGATTCCATGTACTCCAATAAGGTTTGGAACATAGTTGATGCACCCAAGAGTATTGTACCCATTAGTTGCAAGTGGATCTTCAAGAAGAAGATCAGAGTAGA